>NC_052081.1:34542339-34851268 GCF_015852505.1 Tachyglossus aculeatus | reverse complement strand
GGGCCTGGGTTCTAATTCCAGCTCCGCCGCTTGCCTGCTGTGTAACCCTGGACAAGTCACCTAACCTCTCTGTGTCTGTTTCATCCACTGAAAATGGAGATTCACTACCAGTTCTCCATCCCACTTGACTCTGAGCCCCATGACACAGGCAAGTAGGTAGACTGATTAACTTGTATCTACCCCAGTGCTTGACAATTAAGTGCTTAACCAATGCCATAAAAAAGAGGGAGAAGGAGGGTCTCTAGGTTGATGGACAGGTGTCCTGAGTTGTCATGTGCTCCAGGCCCGGGAACAAACTGGAAGCGATGCCATGGAAATGCCTTGAAACCCACTCTGTGTCTGGTCTGGATCACTCCTCTGGGTAGTTGGGGCACCAAGAGAAGTGATGGGGAGAGGGCCTGGGTGAGTTTTAGGGCAGTGCCAGGATGAGACTCATCAGTGCAAGTCCTCGGGTTGTATTTAGTCTCTACCATAGCTCAGCTAAAACCAGGCCATGGATTTGGGGATTAAGAAACCTGTAATTCAGTGGGGGTAATGCCGGGTTTCTGTTTTTATTTTTAAAAATTGGAATAAAATCAGATTTAAATTTTAAACTTTGAAAAATGGGCAAGAAATATGTTTTTATTTTAGGTACTGTTAATAAATGATTCTCTAGTTCGGAGGACCCTGGCAAATGGAGGCAGGATGGAGATGAGGTGGGGGAAAAGTGGGGTGGGGGGAATCAGACTGGCAGGAGTGGCTGCAGATGGGACACTTAAGAAGGGGGAGGGTGGGTGGGGGAAAAATGTGAGGCTCTGAACGCCTCGGCAGTCCCCCCACTTCATCTGGCTTCCCCAGTTCCGCAGGGGCTTGCTCCTAATGGCTCAGGCCCCAAGAGGGAGGGCTGGAAGGGAGGTGGAGGGAAAAGAGGCCAAGGAGTGGGCTTACCAGGGATGGGAAGAAGAAATGTGGCCATGAACAAAAATGGTATTTACTGAGCACTTATGTGCAGAGCCCTGTATTGAGTGCTTAGCCTGGTAAGCTAAGAAGTACCTCAGAAAGAAGCAACTTCCCAAGGAAGCTGAGTCCTGGAATTCTGCTTTGCAAAACAACTCCTCCCCCTATTTTTTTCCTTCTTTCATTTCCTGTTTTGTGAACTTCTAGTGCTTGCGGCATCTTCAGATAACAACAGATTAGAAGGCCCAAGTTGCTTGACGTTTTGGGAATAAGACCCCAGATCTAGTCTTTCAGCCATTGTTTAAGTTGTTAGGATCCTTGCCATTCTATGATCCAAGGAGCGGCTGGGATTTCTCTTTGTTGTTCCTAGGGCCCAGAGATTGAAGGAGGGAGGGGAGATTTCCCCAGCATTTTGATCATGCCAAAGGCTATTCTTAGAGATTTTTCCCATGGAAGCTCCAACTTGTAATTTTGGGAGGCACCTTTCCGTCCTCACATTCCCTGCTGCCCACCAGGCTCCCACTTGCCATGGAAGGGAATTGTTGCAGGCTTAGATCTAAAAGTACTCTGTCCGTTTCTTTATGGAATTATGGGTGCTGACCCTCAGGCTGTTTTGTGGCATTTGTTTTTATGATATTTGTTAAGGGCTTACTATATGGTAGGCACTGTACTTAGCACTGGCGTAGATGCCAGCCGATCTGGTTGGACACCGTCAATATCCCACATAGGTCTCACAGTCTTAACCTCCATTTTATAGATGAGGTAACTGAGATGCAGAGAAGTGAAATGACTTGCCCAAGGTCACACAGCAGGCAAATGGCAGAGCTGAGATTAGGACCCAGGTCCTCCTTCTGACTCCTGGGCCCATACTCTATCCGATAGGCAACACGGCTTCTCTGGCCTGAGGCCAATGTGGATAATTGCAGTCTGCCCTTCAACTCCCACTTGAGTTGCAATTGGATTCAACTCTGCCAGTTTTTCGTTTCCTTGTCCTGAATGGTTTCAGGGCTTTGGTTTTGCAAAGTAATAAACCCTGAGGTGATTTTTGGATATTCTGGGGATTCCTTTGCATTTCTAATATACTTTGGTGTCCTCTGGGGATACAAGGTGCCATTTAAACAGCCTAGTAAAAGATGAGACTGAACTGGATTTCTAAGCAGGTTATGAAGATGAGAAGCAGTTAACCCAGGACAGGGCTTCAACAAAACTGCCCCCTCCCTCTGGTCACCTTGGCCCACTCTGGCCCGTGACAGTATCCAATTGGGCAGAGATTGAGAATGGACAAGCAGTGGAGGCATTATGTTCCTGCAAGACAGGAGACCCATCTCAGGAGATGATGCTCCAGGGACAGCAAATAGCTGCCTTGCAGCCACTTCGAGCTGTCTCCCGTTACCAGAATAATGTGAGTCCTGGCGTAATGGTAGAAAGCATTTTTCAAGGGAATGTCAGCTCAGTTACTGCTAGGGAGGGCCCATTGTATACCTAGGAAAGGAGCACAAGAGATAAATATTTTGGGAAAAAGCAAGCTGGAGAGATGAGCTGTCAGAAACTGTGAACGTTAGGGAAATGGATGGCATTTTTCAGTCGTCTTCCTCCTGGCTAGGTAACAAGATCACTATTGGGTTGTGGTTTCTGGTAAGCTTCCACCAAAGTACCATTTGTTTGAAACGAGTTCCTTCTGATGAATCTCACCTGAGCATAAAGAGGTGAGGGTTGATTTGGGCCATCAGTTTCCTTTGCGGGGGGGGAGAAGGGGTGGTGTTCCATGGTGGGCACTCGTCCTCCTTTCCTGGGTTAACAAGTTGATCATCAAGTACCCCCCAACAGGGGATAGTAAGCCTACTACATTGTATTTTTCTCTGTACTTACAAGAGGCCCGTAAGACAAACACCATTTTCTTTTAGAACCTCTTCTTTTGAGACTTTATAAGCAACCTCGGTGATTCAAAAACTGAAAACAATTTTCCACAATGAGGACTCATTCTGCCTCTTTCCCTGTCGTGTGGATAGTTGGCAGTTTACTCAGACAATGACCCCTGTCTGGTGTGTTTGTAGGGTTTTAACATTTCGATTCATGTTCAGCAGCACGTGGCTGCTGTTGTAGCATTGGCTTATTACAAGCATTAGGGGGTGCTTACGTCAGAAAATACCAAATGTGATCATTTAAACAGGCCAAAAAAAAATCACCTTTCATGACAGTGTGGCTTAGTGGAAAGAGCCCGGGCTTTGGAGTCAGAGGTCGTGGGTTCAAATCCCAGCTCTGCCACTTGTCAGCTATGTGACTTTGGGCAAGTCACTTAACTTCCCTGGGCCTCAGTTACCTCATCTGTAAAATGGGGTTGGAGACTGTGAGCCCCACTTGGGACAACCTGATCACCTTGTAACCCCCCCAGTGCTTAGAACAGTGCTTTGCACATAGTAAGCACTTAATAAATGCCATCATTATTATTAGTATTATTATGACAATAGTCCTGGTCCTGATAACTTTT
Organism: Tachyglossus aculeatus; assembly: GCF_015852505.1. Taxonomy (NCBI): domain Eukaryota; kingdom Metazoa; phylum Chordata; class Mammalia; order Monotremata; family Tachyglossidae; genus Tachyglossus; species Tachyglossus aculeatus. The sequence goes on along the minus strand of NC_052081.1, from coordinate 34,847,844 downwards.
TTATGGTGTTTGCCAAGTGCTTACTATGTGTCAGACACTGTACTAAGTGCTGGGGTAGATAGAGGCTGATTGGGTTGGGCACAGTCTTAATCCCCACTTTACAGATAAGGTAACAAGTTCAGAGAAGTTAAATGACACACAGCATCACACAGCAGACAAGTGGCAGAGGCGGAATTAGAACCCAAGTCCTCTGATTCTTATACCTGTGCTTTTTCTGCTAGGCCATGCTGCTTCCCTGTAATGTCGCAAGTGTTTGTGTGTTTTTGTGTTTAATGGCTCTAATATTGTGTGGCACTACATCCTTAAAGTAATCCAAGGATTAGAACTTGAACATTCCTTACTGCTTAATGTAATTTGTTTTTCTGGAAATCTATGAAGACCATTGGGTTTAGCAGCTTTGAAACATAAATGTCTACTAATTATTTTGAAAGACTGCTTAGGATGAGCTGAAGGCTGCATGCAAAGAAATGTGGAAATGCATCATTTGTTCTGTGTCAGAAGTCATATGCTTGCTGATATTAATGCCCACTCAAAAATAATTTGACGGCTTAAAGCCAGGGCAGATGAATGACACCTGTAAATGTCTTCCCAGGCCCCAGGTATTTTCACTGGGTCCGTATTCTGCCAGAAATGAAAGTGAAAACCGTTTTGTTGGGTGGGAGGGATGGGGAGAGGGCAGTATAAGCTTCCCTCATCTTCAGTGCCTGTAAACCTTGCAAATCATTTTTCAGTTAAAAGGTTAATGCCGCAGGTGCTGTTGTGTTGTTGTTTAGCCATATCTTAGCAGGGCTAATCCTGGTAGAGATGGATGCTTAAAGCATAAGCTTGCTTAAGGCAAGTAGTAGTAATAGTATTTACTAAGCACTTCATATATGCAGAGCACTGTGCTCAGCATGGAGAAAGAATACCCAGTCTCAAAGGGCTCACAGTTCTAACAGTTTAAGTGGGGCGGGAGGCAGACGAAGCAGGAGTGATGAAACTGTAAAATACTCTATCAGCATAAAGGACCGGGACAAAAGCACAAAATAAAAAGCAAACTCAGTAGGGTGCTGTGGCTAGAAGAGTAGAATTTCAGGCTCCTCAGGGTTCAGTGTCCAAGGCATAGTCAGAACCACAAGCGACTACTGGAGCAGCGACCAGTCTTGTGAAGGGCTCTTGCTGCAAGGGCTTTTCTCCTTTCCCGTTGGGATGGGCAAGGCAGGATGGGCTGGAATTCCCTCAGTGGTGAAGAGGAGAGGTAGTGTTGGGTGGAAAGACTTAGCATTTTCTCTCCTAGTGGCATCTTGCCCCTAAGTAGGAGAGAGATCGGGGTGGTTGGCTCGGTCTGCTGAGGAGAATATGTTGGGTAAGGAGGACCCAGCCGCGGATTCCACTTGATGATTCTGGAATTGACCAGGGGCCTCAGATGACTAGAAATGACTGTTCTTCAGCCTTTTAGAACTAGGAAGGGACCCCAGAGGGAAGATTAAGCCCCCTCTTCATTTGGAAATCCAAATCTTGATTGAAAATTGTAGCTAAACGTTTGAGCCACCCAGGTTAATCAAAGCTAGTAACAATCTGAAAGAAATTGGACACATCCCAGTTCACTCATTTGGTTCCTTGAGACTCCAGGCTTTCATTTTCCTTCTTACTAAACCACACATGTGTCACCCTGAGGACGTAGGAGGCATTTTCTTGCCTGTAGAGAATTTCCCATCTGTTCCCATTTGTCACACCGTTCAGTGGCTTGGTGAAGGCCATATGGATGGAAAATCCTGCCCAGGCAGAGTATTCTGGAGGTTTGTGTTTCCCTTGGAGCTCAAAGAGCCCAGCCGACAGTGTTATCTAAAATTGAGAGACTTGATCCACACATTTTGGCATAAGAGCTGTATAGGACCTTGGACAGTTATGTGTGTGTGTGTGTGGGTGTGGGTGAATATAGATGTGTGTACATAGAGGTCACTTCACTTCTCTTTGCCTCAGTTACCTCATCTGTAAAATGGGGATTAAGACTGTGAGCCCCACATGGGACAACCCAATTATCTTGTATCTACCTCAGTGCTTAGAATAGTGCTTGGCACATAGTAAGCGCTTAACAAATACCATTATTATTATTATTATATGGGTTGGATCTGTTCCAACACCAGGGAAGGAAAGACTAGGAGTTAAGCGCTTAGTACAGTGCTCTGCACACAGTATGCGCTCAATAAATACAATTGATGATGAGTTGAGGTAAACTGCATTAAGGAAGTATTGAAGTCTGCATCCATGGAGTGGAGTGGTTATCCCAGAGTTGGAAAGAAAAAGGAAAAAAGGAGTGAAAGCGCAAAGAGACAGTGTTTTTGAATCTGTCCTGGTAAAGCAAGCGTAATTCCAGCAGGGTATTCAGTAGGGTGTGAAAGGTGTTCTCTCCCTCTTGTGGGAGTACATAGCTTGCAATCTAAGGTGAAATTGAGCAAAATAAGGTTTTCCTTCACTTCTCTTCAAATCCCACTGGGCCGCACTTTACGCTTTGTCATATCTCCTTTCCGCTCGCCTGCATCGTGGTATGAATTCATGATAAAGCTTTTGCATAACAGGAGTTGGGTTGCCTCTGGACCTAGGGGCTGGAGTGCAAATAGGCAGGAGGATGTTGATGCCTAATGGACCTTCAGCTCACCATCCCGAGACCCTGCATGATGTACCTTGATCAGTGGTCCAAGCTTTTAGGGTGAAGGAACCTCTCTCAACTAGGAAGTGGTCCATGGCCTATTCAGTTACTAAAACCATTTTTAATTTGTGATGCAAAGCTCTATTAGTGAGATTTGAAATTGGGAGGTGGAGGGGACAAGGGGTGAAATAAAGCAGAGAAGCAGCGTGGCTCAGTGGATAGAGTCCAGACTTGGGAGTCAGAGGTCATGGGTTCTAATCCCGGCCCTGCCACTTGTCAGCAGTGTGACTTTGGGCAAGTCATTTCACTTCTCTGTGCCTGTTACCTCATCTGTAAAATGGGGATGAAGACTGTGAGCCCCACGTGGCACAGTAAGCGCTCAGTAAATACGATTGAATGAATGAATGAATTGTATCTTCCCCAGAGCTTAGAACGGTGCTTTGCACAGAGTAAGCACTTAACAAATACCATCATTATTATAAAGCAGGATCAGATGAACCACCTAAGTTTGGACTTGTAACTCTCCGGCCAAAATGTGGGTTTAAAATGACAAGGAACTCAAGACAAAGAGCAGGCTGAAGAGACAGGTTCTCTAGTGAGGGTATTTATTTAGCACTTACTATGGGCCATGCACTGTGCTAAGCCTTGGGGTAGATGCAAGATAATCCAATCAAACACAGACCCTAAACCACACAAGATTCACAATCTCAGAAGTAGGGAGAGCAAGGGGACCACCTTTCCTCTTCCTGAAGGATTTCACTCCATCTTAAAAGAAAAAAAGAAAAGGGGAAGAAAAAGTACCTGAACTGGTTTCATTAGCAGATGGTAGAGGAGAAGCTAACTGGAAACTTCTGTAGCATATAAAACAAAAAATCCTAAAACCAACCCAAGAATTAAATGATGTCATTATCAGGTATTTAAAGTAAAACACCGTCTGTTTCATCAAAATTCAGAGTTCTCATCAGCTGGAGAACATGCCTGGCTTCATGTCAACTTGATAAAATACAATTTTCCCCCATATTTCTCAGTAGGAATGCTCCTTGTTAAATGCCAATGAAGAAAGGGGTCATTGAGAAGGTACTGGGGGCGGTGGCGGGGGGGACATTGGAGAGGGGAATAGATGTAGAGTTTAATTTTTCCAGTTCTTTCTTTATATCCTTTGTGGCATTTTAATGAAAGTGGTCTATTGCTGTACTTCAAGATTTCTGAATTATTAAAAAATGGCTTCATCACCCCATGCAAATCAGGACCACATCTGATATTTATAAACTCCCTGGCAATGCTACTTGGTTTGTACCTCATTAGTGGGTTCTGAAGTGTGCTGCAGTGAGAGAAACTTGGCCATTCAAAAGCCGGACCCAGACTCCCTTAGTCCCTGTTCTTAGCACGCAGTCCTTGGACAACTACTTAGTGACCTCAGGAAGCTTTTGTGCTATGTCAGCCTGCGGCCAGTCAGCACTCTGTTTCTGCGGAGGAAGTAACAGATCATGCCTCACCTCGGGAAATCAAGTTGGAAGCTTCCTCTGGTTCAGGGCATACACTTGCCGGGCTCTTACAAGGCATGAAAAAATCGGCATATATACAAGAGGCATACTGTCTTCAAATTCAGTTTGTTCTTAGTGATTTGACTCTGGGCAATTTTACCTTACTCTTTTCTCGTTTCTTCTCCCCATTTATCAATTAGTGGTATTTACTGAGTACTTACTGAGTGCAGATCCCTGTACTAAGCACTGGGAGAACACAATACAGGAGAGAAGGAAGACACGATCCCTTCCTACAAGGAGCTTACAGACTATACCCTTCTTCCCCTTTTCTCTCTTCTCCTTCCCCCACCTGGAATTTCCTTAAGTTAAGTTACTTCGTGGAAGTGGGTTGCACACTCTAGGAGGCTCGTTCACACTTTGGAGCCACTGAATTCCATTTCCTAAATTACTGCTTCAGGGAACTAAACGGTCTCCTGGTGGCTTGAAGAATCGACCGAATCACCCAAAGTGCCCTACCATAGTTGCCAACTTTTCATTTTGAATGTGAGGGTGGAAAGGGGGTGGGGCTCTGGGGGAGACAAACGGGTCCAACCTTACTATTCCTCTTTTTCTTCTTCACCAGATCTTCTCCCTCCCCCTTGTCCCTCCCCTTTACCTTTCCCTCCTCCAAATAACACCCCATTTGCAATTTTGAAAATGTTTTTTGGTTGAATGTTGTTTGCTTAACTGCCCTTGCCTATATTTACCGACTCCAATCCTATGTTTTCACATACCGAACACAGTACTTTGTGCTCAATCAATATTTATCGATAAGGATAATGATGAGTGGGGATGACCAGTATGATTCAAATTCTATTCCTCTATTCCATTTCATGCCCAAATCATGTAGAAGTGAATGTTTTGTAACTTAACGTGGCCCTTCTATGAGTATTAGGTTTTGCGACTATCCTGGATCTTGCTATGAGGCTGTTACATAATGGGCCGGAATAAGTTACTTCCTGGAAGTGGGTTGCACACTCTAGGAGGCTCATTCACACTCTGGAGCCACTGAACTCCATTTCCTAAATTACTGCTTCAGGGAACTAAACGGTCTCCTGGTGGCTTGAAGAATCGACCGAATCATCCAAAGTGCCCTACCACAGTGGCCAACTTTTCATTTTGAATGTGGGGGTGGAAAGGAGGTGGGGCTCTGGGGGAGACAAATGGGTTGGGAATTAAGAGGAACAGGCTTCCAAGAGGTGATGGGCCATAAAGACCCAGTTTGCCGTCTTTTCAGCCCCCCTCAGAATTTCTCAAGTCTCATCGGAAACCCCGGCTGAGTGCTGTGGGGAGCCTAGCCCAAGAAGCTGTGGGTGAGAACAATGGCTTCCCTTCCACAGCTGGAAAACCAGCGGAGCCCCCATAGGGCTGGAATTTAGGTGCCCCACTTACATCCCCAGATAGCCAATTCACCGTGGCAGGATTTAGCCAACCCTTGAATGCTGTGGGACCTGGGTTGAGCTTTCTTGCAAAATAGACCTAGTAAAAAAAAGGTGTTATTTCCAGGGGATCCCTTTTAAGAGCTTAGGAAAAAAGTACAGGATTTGAAACTAAATGTCTATGGTTTCCAACATAGTTGGAAAAAAAAAGCCATATGCAGGCTTTGAATCCTTGAATAGAAAATTAGTCTAGAAGCTCCTCCCTCCCCTAACACCACAAGAACATCAGAGCTAATGTGGAGATGGACTGTAGGCCCCAAATTCCTACCTCCCTAAACTTAACAGACCACAGCTCTCCCCATACTCAAAACCTTTCTGAAATTCCACTACTTCCCACCAGGCATTCTTGATTAATTCCCAGCTCACCCGAATCATATAAATCCATAAATCATCTCTAGAATTTAGATACCTGCTCATTCTCATCCTCAACTAAATATATATGTATATGTATTTAGTCAACCATAAACTAAATTATTTTGATGACTTTTTAATTGGTATTAAGAACTTATTGTGTTTCAGGCACTGTATTTTAAGTGCAGGGGTAGATATAAACTATTCAGGTTGGACCCCGTCCAAGTCTCATGTGGGTGTCTCAGTCTTAATCCCAGTTTACAGATGAGGCAACTGAGGCACAGAGAAGTTAAGTGGCCTGCCCAAGGTCACACAGCAACGAAGTGATGGAGATGGGATTAAAACCCAAGTCCTCTATTCCCAGGCCCATGTCCTTTCCACTAGGTCACTCTGATTACTCTGTAAATATACTTTTAGATCTGTCTCCCCCGCTGGGAGACTGCGAATCTCAACATTGCCCATCTTAATTTGTATGAAAAATTTTAAATCATGCCATTTCTCTCTCTAACTGTCTCTCTCTAGAGAGAGATAGAAAAAGAACAGTCTTTCATTTTCAAAGATGACTCTATTGACGATGTGATCCTGTTGATGTGTGTGAAAATGCCTTTAAAAAACAATATGTGACTGACATTGCCTTCCTTTTTGTTTGCATGTGATGATAGATCCTTGCTGTGCTGGTGGGTTTTCATCCCTTATAAGGTTTAAAAGTCCAGGCAGTATAACCTCTTTCTATAAAAATAATAAAGTAGAGTTTGTAATATTAATTATTTTCTTCAGGAAAGTGGCAAAATGCTGTGTGCATTAACATTTATCAGAGCCACAGAACTGGCTTTGGCAGACTATCCTAAAATAGAAGCTGCCATAAATGAAAAACTCCTAAAGAAATTGGAGAGAGAATGAGAGGTGATGTGAAAATAGTCTTTTGAATAAACAATTATGCCAGTCGTGCCATCTTCAAATGTGAAGGACACTATATAATAAAAGGAAGTATTCATAAAAGAAGAAAATAGCTGCATAGTGACAAAACAATGAAAAGATTCAGGTTCTGCTTTGGGGGTTGGGGGGATTGGTGGAAAGGTTGTTTGAACAACTCCAAAATAATACAGAGGCTCCCAAATAAGCCTGTCTTCTTCCAAGGAGTTAGGGACACTCTATTGACATTGTTCCCTGAGACTTGAGAAGGTCCTTGAAGATAACAAGGGGCAAGGTACCAAGGCTGAAGAGATACAAGGCTAGGCAGATGGAAACCAAACCAAGGACTTCTGCACACCTCTGAAGAGTGACACAGACCCAAACACAAAGCCGTCAGATCTTTACAGAGTAAAGATGGCAATCCTAAAGAGATTGTAGTGATACTTGCTTGTTCCTTATTAAGACTGGGGTTAGATGCTTAGGTTGCTAAGCAATGTAAGTTATTTATAGTAATGTCTGTCTCCCCCTCTAGACTGTAAGCTTGTTGTGGGCGGGGACTGTGTCTGTTTATTGTTATACTGCACAATCCCAAGTGCTTAGTACAGCACTATGCACCCAGTAAGCGCTCAAAAAATGTGATTGACTGACTAGGCGTCCGCAACTTTATTCATTTTTAAGTTGTGGTTCAAAGTGGCAGATGCTTTCGCTTGCTTTTGGAGTTTGACTTTAAATGAGGACTCATGCAGGGCCCTGAGGTACAAGCTCTTGATTTGGGCTCCAGGGTCTCACAATATAGAGAGAAATGAGAAAGACAGACAGACACGCAGGATGAAGTGGAAGAGATATAGCAATTAAACAAAACAGCGGTTGAGCTTTAGATCATAAGCTCCTAGAGGGCAAGGAACACCATCTTCTGTTGTTTTCTCCCAAGAGCTTACTTAGTACAATGCTTTGTGCTCAGTAGGTGTTCAGTAAATACTGTTGATTAACTGATTCAACAACAAAAAAACCCAGCAACAGAGCAGTAGGACACCATTCCTGGGAGGGATAAATTCTCAGGCTCTCACAGCTCCCAGTTTGCCCATATCTTGCCTAAGTTCTCATGGCCACTCCAGGATTCTAGATAATAGCATTTCTAGATGCCAGGAAGAGGACTTTTGTCTTTCACCTGCCCTCCGGGCAATGGGCAGGGAGGTGTATAAATCACCGTAGTATCCGCAAGGTGGGAAACCCATGGCCTCAACACCCACCCTGCCCCTCTGAGCTACCTGGTCCTGAGGGCAAGGGCAGAAACTGTTTTGTCAGTCAGTCAGTTATATTTATTGTGCATTTACTGTGTGCAGAGCACTGTATTTTTTGAGCTCTTGGGAGAGTACAAGGTTAACAAAGGATGGACATATTCCATGTATACAGTGAGCTTGAAGTCTAGATGGGGAGACAGGCATTAATATAAATATATTACAGATATGTACTCAAGTGTTTTGGGGCTGGCAGGGGGAATGAAGGAAGGAAGCAACTCAGGGTGGCATGGAAGGGAGAGGGAGAAGAGAAAAGGAGGGCTCAGTCAGGGAAGGCCTCTGGAGGAGATGTTTTGTCCCTCATCTACCCACTGCTCCAACCTTGCCAGAAAAGACTGGCTGAGGAAATGAACCTTTTTTTCACAGACCACCATTTCTAAGGGTTTTTTTGGTCTTATGCAGGTTTTTCCACCCCTTCGGCTATTGCGGATGAATCGCTATGAAAAAAATTAACCTTTCAACATGTTAAGACGTGACTTTGTCCTTGGCATTTCACAAACTCAAAACTGCAGTCAGAACCCAGTTCCCATGGCACACCTATTGAGATCTGAAAGTGGGGAGAATTTGTGTGTGGGGGGGAAAGGGGAAGGGTAGGGCCAGGGGAATGTTCTCACTCAGACACCTACATTGGCTCTTTCCACACATATGGAAAGGGGAGAAAATGAAAAAGGTATCCAAGATGTCATCATTATTACTATCTTCCAGAATAAAGGAGAGCGCTGACTAGAGCAGTAGAGTGGGCTAGAGGAAAGAGCACAGACTTGGAAGTAGGAAGACCTGAGTTCTAATCCCGGCTCCTCCACTTTCCTGCTGGCTGATCTTGGGCAAGTCCCTTCACTTCTCTGGGACTCATTTTCCTCATCCGTAAAGTGGGCATTAAATAATTGTTCATTCATTCATTCAATCGTATTTATTGAGCGCTTACTGGGTGCAGAGCACTGTACTAAGCTCTTGGAAAGTACAAGTTGGCAACATATAGAGATGGTTCCTACCCAACAGTGGGCTCACAGTCTAGAAGGGGGAGACAGAACAAAACAAAACATATTAACAAATTAAATTAAATAGAATAAATATGTACAAATAAAATAGAGTAATAAATACATACAAACATATATGCATATGTACAGGTGCTGTGGGGAGGGGAAGGAGGCAAGGCAGGGGGGATGGAAAGGGGAGGAGGGGGAGAGGAAGGAGGGGGCTCAGTCTGGGAAGGCCTCCTGGAGGAGGTGAGCTCTCAGTAGGGCTTTGAAGGGAGAAGGAGAGCTAGCTTGGCGGATGTGCAGAGGGAGGCCATTCCAGGCCAGGGGGATGACATGGGCCAGGGGTTGACGGCGGGACAGGCGAGAACAAGGCACGGTGAGGAGATTAGCGGCAGAGGAGCGGAGGGTGCGGGCTGGGCTGGAGAAGGAGAGAAGGGAGGTGAGGTAGGAGGGGGCGAAGTGATGGAGAGCCTTGAAGCCGAGGGTGAGGAGTTTCTGCCTGATTGTTCTTCCTCCTACTCAGATGGCGAGTCCAGTGAGGGACAGGGACTGTGTCTGACCTAGTTATCTTGTATCTCCCCCAGCACTTGAGTGCTTGGCCCCTAGTTAGTGCTTCTAACAAATATCATTATTATTATGTTTGCAGTAATTGTTGTGGGCCCTCGCTGCTCTTTATTGCTGACAAGATACTAGCCACAGATGTGGAGCTACTGCTGAAGAACATCTTTAACCACAGGCTCTCAGATTTCTATGTAATTTCAAACCAAAGTGGGGCACAAAATCCTTCCATAATAGTTGAAAATGAGATTCTGGCTTAAGGAGAGAAGGGCAGAAAGGAGTAGGGAGAAGAGTAGGAAAACCTAGAGAGGGGAAAATGGGATGTGCATAGATATACGTACACCCAAATGTCTATATAAAATAATAGTAATGACGATGATGATCATGGTACTTGTTAAACACTGCTTATAAACTAAGCACTCTACTAAGCCCTGAGAGAGATACAGTGCAATCAGATTAGACTTAGTATTTGCCCCACATGGGGCTTCCTATGTGCATATCTTTAAATTATATGAATTATTTCTTTATAATAAATTTTGTCCACCCCTCTAGACTGGATGCTCATTGTGGGCAGGGAACGTGTCTGCTAACTTTGTTGTATTGTACTCTTTCAAGCACTTAGCACAGTGCTGTACACATAGTCAGTGCTCAATAAACACCATTGATTGATTGAAGTGGAGGGGAAACAGGCATTTAACCGCCATTTTCAGATGAGGACATTAATATATAGGGAAATGAAGTGACTTGCCCAGGATCACACAGCAGGCAGGTGGCAGAGCCAGGATTAGAACCCAGCTCCTTTGACTCCCAGCCCTGTATTCTTTCCAGTAGGCTGTGTTGCTTCCCACATACACTTACTGAGCAGCAACTGAAAGGTTTGCCAAAATCTCTAATGGTGAAAACCCCACCTGGTTTTACAACTCTCCAGTGCTGGGTTCTGTTGGGTTTGCAGGATCTCTCTCTCTTCCTCCTCCCTCAACTCTTTCTCTCTTTCATCTCTCATTCTTTCATAATTCCCCTCCCAGTCCAGCTCTAGTTTCATTCGATCTATCTGTCACTGAAGGTATGGAAACTTCTCTACATCCTCTGACACTTGGAAAATACTTCTCTGATCTCTCAGGTGGATGTCTTTTCCAAAATCACCTTCAGAAGCCATTCGTTTCCGTTCTTTCCCTCTGCTCTATAAATTCTCTTTATGGCCACTCTTAACAATGATATTTTGATAGATTACGGAAAGTTCATCTTTTTCCAAAGGACTCAATTAATACACCAGAGACTCAACCGGTATTTATTTATTGAGTATACAGCCCTTTTGTAGGTACTCATGTTACTAGAATAGATATGAACCCTGCTCGAGGACTTGTATTTACGGTGGAAAAATCAAATGGTTGGATTATAATCAAACGTCTGCCTGAAAGAGAGCAGTAAAATTTGGGCACCTCTCCATCCCCAAAAGAAATGATCAGAGAAGTTTTGAAAATTATATACAGCAGCTCAAAAAAAAAATTACTTTTCCGATTGGCACAAAGCCACGTGTTTTCAAAGTCTGGGAGGACGACAGGCTTCCTAAAATGTTTGCTGACCTGAAAAAGATTTTGCTTTTCAAGTAGTGGGGAAAGAAAATCTGTTTCTTTGATCTATTTTTTATGATATTTGTTCAACACTCACTACACACCAAGCGCTGTACTAAGCGCTGGGGTAGATACGAGATAATCAGGTTAGACACAGTCCCTGTCCCACATGGGGCTCACCAGCTTAATCCCCATTTTACAGACGAGTTAACTGAGTCACAGAGAAGTGAAGTGACTTGCCCAAGGTCACCCAGCAGACAAGTGGCAGAGCCAAGGTTAGAACCCAGTTCTTCTGACTCCCAGGACTGTGCTCTTCCCACTAGGCCACGCTGCTTCTCCTTTGAGTTTCACCCCAGCAGTGTGTAAGACCCAGAATGCTTGCATAGCCCCAAGATTCAATAATTCAATCATATTGAGTGCTTACTGTGTGCAGAGCACTGCACTAAGCGCTTGGAAAGTACAGTCTGGCAACAGATAGAGAAAATCCCTACCCAACAACGGGTTCACAGTCTAGAAGTTCAGCCTGTTCTCAGGCAACCTCATCCTAGAGTTCCATCTCCACGGCACATTCCCTCTAGACTATAAGTTCCTTGTGGGCAGGGCACATATCTTCCAACTGTGTTATATTGTACTCTCCCAAGCACTTAGTACAGTGTTTTCCATGCAATAAATGATCGATAAATATAATTGATTGAGGTGTGTACGTTGCCATACCCCATTAAGCTTTGGTGGATTTTTGCCAAGGGATTCAAATATCAAGAGTGAAAAATTAGAAAGCAACTCAATCAAATCATATCAAGACTATATTCTGTTAAATTAGGTCTTTTTTTTAAAAAAAGGGGTCAGATTGTGAAGGGGAAAAGATGTGGGATGTGCATTCACTCTTTCAAGGCGCCATGGGAATGAATTAGGAATAAAAAACTGCTCTAGCGTTGGTCCCTAATTAGTGGCCTTGTAGTATCTAACCCCATTTTTTTTTATTGAACAAGACCCAGAGTGACAACCAATTCAAAGATACCATTTTGGCCTTGCCACTGAATGCCCAGCTTCAGAAACATCAGCAGAATTCAAATTAAAATTCTTAATATTCTACACTCACCAAAAAAAGCTTAGCTGTTTAGGGAACATAGACCTGATTACCACATTCTGTGTTTATTCTAATCCATGCAGGTTCATAAAGTCCACTTTAGACAAAAATCAGGCTGACATAAATATATGAGAAGAAAACCAGTTCACATTTATGGACCCCATAAAACCCAATGCCTCAAAAAATTTACAACTTCACCCCACTGGCTCTATTTTTGACACTACAGCCCGGTGTCATAAAACAAATTAAGTAAGTGTGTATCTTCAAAAACAAAAGAATGCCTTCTAATAATATATTCTCAATCATTAAATGAATTGAACCATCTATGATTGGATTAAGATGGGCAAAGCAATGGTAAAATAAAATATAATGAAGCCCATAACATAAAGAGAACCAAATGCAAAAATAAATAAATTTTTATACCATAGATAGGGCATGTAAGCCAGGAAGGTAAAGAGCTATACTTTTGGCATGAATGGTCTTGTAACTTTAAGTGTTCATGGGCAAACTACATGCATTCTATGCTAGCCCTGTTGCCATTCAGCAAAGCAGTGTGGTCTGGTATCCTGCCAAATGAATTCAACCCCTTCTGCCAGGATAAAACTGGGAGAAGCCTTTCTGGGTCAGCATCTTCCAGGGATTGAGGGCATGTGACTTTGGGCAATAACTGCTCTGTGCCTCAGTTTCCTCAGATGTAAAATGGGGAGTAAAACCGTGAGCCTCATGTGGGACGGGGCCTGTGTTCAACCTGATTAACTAGTATCTACCCCAGAGCTTAGAACAGTGTTTGGCACATAGTAAGCACTTATCAAATACCATTATTATTATTATTACTACCTACCGAGCCGTCTCTGGTCTTTCCCCCCTCTTCTCAGTCCTTCCTTCCTCTAGACTGTGAGCTCCTCCATTAGATTGTACGTTCCTTCAATCAGTGGTATTTATTGAGTGCTTATGGGTGCAGAACATTTACTGAGTGCTTATGGGTGCAGAACATTTACTAAGTTCTTGGGAGACTACAACAGAATTACCAGATAGATTCCCTGCCCAGCTCCTTGTATACAGGGAGTGTGTCTCCCAACCCTGTTGTACTGTACTCTCACAAGTTCTTAGTACAGTGTTCTGCCCACAGTAAACGCTCAATAACTGCCATTGGTGGATTGACTGATTTCCATTCAGAGTTACCTGAGAAATCAGCTGTCAGGTACGTCTCTCCCTTAGGATCAAAGCAAAGATCAGGGCTAGAAAATGGAGCAGATATTGAAAGGCAAGGATCCTGATTCATTGGATATTTGGTATTCACCCCACCCTGAGCCCCACAGCACCTATGTATGTAACTATAAAACTATAAATGATTTATTTATATTCATGCCCATCGCCCCCTCTAGATTGTGAACTCACTGTGGGCAGGCGATATGTCTACAAAGTCTATTGTATCATACTCTACTAAGCACTTAATACAGTGCTCGGCACCCAATAAGCACTCAATAAATACCATTGACTGATTGATTGATTGATGGAATAGGTGATGATCCAGCACGGCCACTCAGAGCATCCATCTGTAGAAAGATGGTTTCCTCAGAGGAATATCAGGGGTGGCCAAGGTAGAGGGTACCAGGGTATTGTTTGTATTTCATGAACATCCCCAAGCCCCTCAGCATTTGCTGTACCAACTCAGCACTCTTCTGCAGGAATTTTGGTGCCTTTTGCACATGGTTATTAATTTACCTAGAGCTTCAGATAGAAGATGGAGTAGAAATAAAGCCAATGAATATATCATTTTACTGTGCTCAATTATTGGAGTCACGAAAAATCTCTCTCCGGGATTAGCTCGCCTGCATGACAAGATGACAGCTGTACCAGAGGATTACCTCAGAAGGGCCTTTTGAGGTCTGGGGATCCTGGAAGAGATTTTTTTCTGGCCAGGTTTCTGACAGTGCTCCACTCCAATCCCATCTTATATCTAGCTACTCTTTGGAGAACTTTATTGGATATTTTAAATCAGTGAAGTCTGAGAACACGAATCATATGCTATAACTCGGTTCTTGAAAAATGCAGCCATGACTTTTCGCTTGGTCATTCTTTCCTCAAGGGTTACCGCTGACTCTGTGTCTGCTGGGCACAAGCTTCATCTGAACACTACAGATGTATGGACATACTCTATTATTTATAGATTTTTTTTCCCCAAAGCTTTCAAAATCCAGTGTCTTCCCTGAAAGTATGAATGAGACAGTGTAAACAAGTAGTGAAACTTCTGGTGAGTCTTCTCTTGGATACTAGTGTCCTCTTGCTTCTGTTATCTGAGCATCTTCTACACTGTCAATAGTCAAGGGTCAAACAAAGTATCTAGAAGTTTAAGCCGCCTATTTGGTTTTTAAGATAGTAGGAATTGGCTGAAAATTCTGGTCAATCACCCCACTTTCCTTTCCTGTTGTTTCTTTCAGCCTTGGCAAGCTGTACTATTTGCTTTGCCAGACACAAGAGGACACTTTAAGGTGGCACTTTGAGACTTTATCACACTGCTGTATTTGCTGGTGACTTGGCCCCTAAACAGAGTGCAGCTTGGCCTTTTCTGAAAATTGGCAGCAGTGATTTTTTTCCCCAACAAATCCGTCTCGAAGTACAAAGTATTTGCTGGGGCCATTTTCTGACAATATACTGGGTAAAATGATCTCTAATCAGTACTGTTTTTTACAAGGAATCTATTTCACGTTGACAGAGTAGAAGCAGCCTGTGTGTCATGGAAAAACCCATTTAATCCTCATCTTATCAATTAGAAATCGGAATATGAAAGCTTGTTACCCATCCCTTTTTCGGTGAGGCTTTGAGAATCTCCAACGAAAGGTCCCGGATTAATGTCGTATTACACTATAGCTGTCCAAACAGTTAATTGACCTGCAAAGGGGTGCTTGTAATCAGCTTGAGGCAGGGAATCTCCTCATTGTTCTGCATAATTTTGCCTTCTTTACAAAACAATTTGAGTTTACCATGAAGCTGTGCAAATAACTAAATGATTTTAGATGAGATTAGAAAGGATTATTTTGCAGTGCAATAAAATGTTTGTCCACTAAAACTGACAGTGGAGGTAACTTATTTGGATAGGATGTGAAAATGATTTTATGAAGAAATGTAGTGTATTGATAACTGCCCTGGCTCTACCCAGCTTGGTCATTTGTGTCTCCCTGATTGTTTCCAACAACCCCTGGGATTATTTAACAATCTGAAATTCTTGAAATTCTAGAATTCTGAAATTCTAGAAGGGCTTCCCAGCCCCACAGACTGCTAGGAGAAATCATGTTTAGAACTAAGATGTGTAAATAAGCGAGACTATCTACTAGCTTGCTTAGTTTTCATAACCAGCTGGTCCTCCCCCTAGGGAGGGACTCGCAGGGATGGACTTACTTTTGGGGCAGCTGCGAGTTGTTGCTCCAGGGCCGTGGCTTTCAGGAGTCTCCGTAAGAGAGAAGACTGCAGGCTGAACGGTTCTGTCTGCCTTGGCATATGGGCCAATCAGTCCACTCCAGCAGCACTGAAATGACTGGCTGTGGCGGCATCATCTGTAATGCGTGTCCAACCTGATTAACTTGTATCTACCCCAGCAGTGCTTGGCACATAATAAGTGTTTAACAAGTGCCATTAATATCATTGTTATTACTATTATTAATAATAATGATAACAGTCATTGGGGGAAGGGGAGGGTGGTGGCAAAAGTGAACAGGCCTATTTCTGTCAACGGCTCACAGATGCTGTAGTCATTTTTCCAAGGCTGCCTGCCCTCCAGGCGAAAACATCATTCGCCTGAGGCTTGCGGTTGTTTGCAAAGCAGAGTTGGTTTCCAGTTTTCAGTCCAGAAAGCCTCCTATACTGTTCTTTCACTTACCTAAATCGAAAGAACCCAATAATACGTCCGGAAGCCAGACATTAATTTACATCTGTAAATGCATTGCCCTTTCAATATTAATCAGGGTTCCCAGTCTGTGTAATCAATTTTTCTCTTGTGGTGACATTGTTTCTTTTCTCGATGAAACTGGATCTTACATATTCAAGCCTTTGATTCTCTCTGGCCTTTCTTATATGTGAAGCTCAAATATGTTTTGTGTTTTGAGGATAGAGAATCAGCTAGGAAGAAAGGGAAGCCAAATATTTTCTTTGCTATAATTGCAGAGAAAATTCAGTTGCTATAATGAGGGACTAGTTGAAATGCAGTGTTACTGGATGATCACCTCAGATATTTATTCTTCCCTACTTGCTGATGGTTGAATGAGCTTTTCTCTCAAATTCAGTCAGTAAACCAGTAGTATTTATTGAGTGCTTACTGTGTGTAGAGCATTGTGGAAAGTGCTTTTGGAGGGAGTACAGTGTACTGGTGTTGGTAGTTATGATTCCTGTCGGTAAGGGGTTTACAGTCTAGAGGACTTCTCAGAGTTATTTCAAAGGTTTATGCAGACAGTTCCTCACTGTACCCTTAGCATTACTTAAAATTGACTGTTAAAAGCAAAACTATAACACTCCTCTGATAAGACTGATTCCAAATCATACACATGTCATACATTTGTAGATGTGACTCATGGCAATGGGAAAGAGGGAACATAAGATTTTAAAAGCAATTTAATTGGAGGAAGTCTAAAAAGCTGCTTGGGGGGTGAAAAATAAGTAGAAATCTTATAATGATGGTAATCATTATTGATTATAGTAGTATTAGGTGCTTTCTGTGTGCCAAACATTGTGCTTAACTCTGGGGTAAATAAAAGATTATCAGATTGGACACAGTTCCTACCCCACTTGGGACTCACACTTTAATAATTAGAAAGAGCATTTTATCTTCATTTTTCTGTTGGGGAACTAAAGCACAGGGAGATTAAATGAGATACCCAAGGTCACACAGGAGGCAAGTGACAGAATCAGGATTACAATCTGGATGTCTTGACTAGTATTTTGACTAGTATTTTGTACATATTTTTTACTCTATTTATTTATTTTATTTGTACATATCTATTCTATTTATTTTATTTTGTTAGTATGTTTGGTTTTGTTCTCTGTCTCCCCCTTTTAGTGAGCCCACTGTTGGGTAGGGACTGTCTCTATGTGTTGCCAATTTGTACTTCCCCAGCGCTTAGTACAGTGCTCTGCACATAGTAAGCGCTCAATAAATACAATTTATGATGATGATGATAGTATGTCTTGACTTGTCTTGAGAAGCAGCATGGCTCAGTGGAAAGAGCACAGGCTTGGGAGTCAGAAGTCATGGGTTCTAATCCCGGCCCCCCCACATTCATTCATTCAATCATATTTATTGAGCACTTACTGTGTGCAGAGCACTGTATTAAGCGCTTGTGAAGTACAAGTTGGCAACATAAAATGTCTGCTGTGTGACCTTGGACAAGTCACTTAACTTCTCTGAGCCTCAGTTACCTCATCTGTAAAATGGGGATGAAGACTGTGAGCCCCACGTGGGACAACCTGATCACCTTGTATCCCCCCCAGCGCTTAGAACAGTGCTTCGCACATAGTAAGCACTTAACAAATGCCATTATTAGTAGTAGTTGGAGTCCCATACTCTTTCCATAAAGTTTAAGGAAGTCCTTTGAACAGGGGGTCAACTCCATGAGACAGTTTTATCCAATTTATTTTCCCAAAAGTAAGCTCCTTAGGGGTAGGGATTGTGTCTACTGATGCTATTGTACACCCCCAAGCTCTTACCATAGTGCTCTGCACATATTAAGTGCTCAATAAATACCACTGATTGATTGACTCCTATGCTGGAATGTTCCGACTTTGCAAGGGGGTGATCAGGAGAAGCAATAGCTATTTGGGAGCCATCCGGTGCACTTGGAGAAATAGAGGCAACTGAAGATGCTTTCACCTATGCTCTTGGGCCTTTTTTGTTTGCCACCTTCTGCACTGTGGTTGAGTGGGGAAAGAGTAGAAGGTCTGTCATTCCTCTAAAGAGACAAGGTCCTTTTACATAGTCTGTGGTTTACACTGTGATTTGTTGGCCTGAAATCTATCTAGACAGGCAGCCAATGAGACACAAGACCCCACAGCAATTCTTAGATTGGATACTAAGTAGGATTGACTTTTTTTTAAGCGATCTGAGGGATTTTGTGGATTAAGCATTGGAAGGAGAGATATGAATGGGAATCTTGGCTCCACTAGAAGTTCACTGTGTGGCCTATGCAGTTGACACAGACATTTAAAATGTCTTTTTCCCCCTCTAGATTGCAAACCTGTGGGCAGAGAATGTTTCTGCCAATTCTGTTATATTGTACTCTCCCATGTGCTTAGACAGTGCCCTGCACATAGTAAGCATTCCTTAAGTACCTCCGACTGATCGATAGGCCAACACCTCACTCGGTTCCTTGTTTGGCTCAGCCATTGATTTCGCCACGGGGATTTAGTCATGAGCAAATGAAAATAATGACAGAACACCACCCGCTTGCATTTAAACAATCCAGATTATGAAGGTGATCTTTAGTCCATTTTAAATGGTTCGGATATCATCGTTTATGTTTCCAGTTGAGGCAGACCTGAAAAAACCATCAAAAATTAATTGTAAACTCGAGTTGTTTTGTAAAGAAAGCAAAATTATGCAGAACAAAGAGGAGATTCCCTGCCTCAAGCTGCTTATGAGCAACACTTTGCAGGTCACAGGTGGAGACCTGGTTTTGAGCCAGCTATTTGGTTAAGAAGCTCCATTCCCTTTTTATGAGAAGAGCCCCAGGGACTCTGCAAGCATCCGCCTCTATGTCAGAGGTGCTAAGGGAGGGGGGATACAGTTCCCATCTGAAGAAGCAACATGATCGAGTGGAAAGAGCACAGGCCTTGGTGTCAGGTTTACTTCTCTCCCCTTCTAGCCTGTAAACTTGTTGTGGTAGGGCACATTACTCTCTCGTGTGTAGTCTCCCAAGAGCTTAGTAAAGTGCTCTGCATACAGTAAGTGCTCAATTCATACTATTGATTGGATGATGAATTGTCTGCTGCTTGACCTTGGGCAAGTCACTTAACTACTCTGTGCCTTAGTTTGCTCATCTGAGAAGTAGAGATTCAATACCTGTTCTCTGTCTCCTTCAGACTCTTAGGTCTATGTGGGACAGGGTTTGGGTCCAACTTGGTTATCTTCTGTCTGCCCCAGCACTTAGTACAGTGTTGAACACCTAGTAAGCACTTAGCAAATGTCATTTATCTGCTCCCCGCCCCCAAATCTGAAAACCTCACCTGAAGGAAGTGGGAGTGCATTAGAGGGCTAGTGGGAGAGGGGTGGAGAAGGGGAGAGGTGGAGGGAATGCAGATGGGATAGGGGTGGTTAGAGGAGAGTCAGAGCTGTTGGGACAGGGATGGGGGGAGGACAGTTAGTGCTGATGGCACAGGGGTAGGTGAGAGGGTCAGGGCAGATAAGGGGGGCGAGTGGAGGGGGGTATCGGTGCCGATGGGACAGGGATGGGTGAGTTGGTGTCAGGGCGGATAGGAGACGGGTAAGTGGAGGGAGTCGACAGGGCTGATGGGTCAGGGGTGGTGGGCTTTTGGGGCGGGGGGGGAGGCCAGTGCCAAAGGGCGAGGGGCGGAGAGGAGGGGCTTCAGAATTGAGGTCCTCTCCCTCCCCTGTTCCTCTTCTCCCCTCAGACCCGCGGATCAAAGTCAGATTCCGTTTTCCGGGTCGATAGCCGGAGCGGAGGTTAGGGAAGTTCGCCCGGATTTGGGGGAAAATCCCTCTCTGGGCAGGGAGGGTCCCGGAGACCCCCGCGGGGATGGAGGCCTCCAGGGCTGGCCCCCGTGGCCCCGGGGAGGGGCCGGTTGGTGGCCGGGATGCCCCCCGGCTGGCCTGGCCTCTGGGCAGTTCATCATCGATGGGCAAAACGCCCTGGCAGCGGGGAGGCCCGCGGGACCAGCTGCGGCCCCCGAAGCCTCTGCACCCCCGGGCCCGCCCGGCACCCTCCCCAATGCCGCCGACCTCCGGACGGATTGCGGGACCGGCCCTACACGCCCTCCGTCCATCATCTCCCGCCACCCATCATCTCCCGCCACCCATCATCTCCCGCCACCCATCATCTCCTGCCCTATCATCTCCCGCCCTCCCCCCATCATCTCCCGCCCTCCCCCATCATCTCCCGCCCTCCCCCATCATCTCCCGCCCTCCCCCCATCATCTCCCGCCCTCCCCCATCATCTCCCGCCCTCCATCCATCATCTCCCGCCCTCCATCCATCATCTCCCGCCCCATCATCTCCCGCCCCATCATCTCCCACCCTCCATCCCTCATCTCCCGCCCCATCATCTCCCACCCTCCATCCCTCATCTCCCGTCCCCTCATCGCCCACCCCCTCATCTCCCGCTCCATCATCTCCTTCCCCATCACCTCCCGCTCCATCTCCTTCCCCATCACCTCCCGCTCCATCTCCTTCCCCATCACCTCCCGCTCCATCTCCTTTCCCCATCACCTCCCGCTCCATCTCCTTCCCCATCACCTCCCGCTCCATCTCCTTCTCCATCACCTCCCGCTCCATCTCCTTCCCCATCACCTCCCGCTCCATCTCCTTCCCCATCACCTCCCGCTCCATCTCCTTCCCCATCACCTCCTTCCCCATCACCTCCTTCCCCATCACCTCCCGCCCCATCATCTCCCTCCCCATCACCTCCCACCCTCCATCATCTCCCACTCCATCATCATCATCATCATTATTATTAGAGTCTAGAGCAAGTTTAGGTCATCTTCATCTTCCCCTTTACCCTGTCACTTGAGATAATAATAATGATGGCACTTACTATATGCAAAGCACTGTTCTATGCGCTGGGGAGGATACAAGGTGATCAGGTTGTCCCACGGGGGGCTCACAGTCTTAATCCCCATTTTACAGATGAGGTAACTGAGGCATAGAGAATTTAAGTGACTTGCCCAAAGTCACACAGCTGACAATTGGCAGAGCTGGACTGTGAGCCCACTGTTGGGTAGGGACTGTCTCTATATGTTGCCAACTTGTACTTCCCAAGCGCTTAGTACAGTGCTCTGCACACAGTAAGCGCTCAATAAATACGATTGATTGATTGATTGACCTCTGACTCTCAAGCCCGGGCTCTTTCCACCAAGCCACGCCGAGTTGGTAGACACGTCCCTTCCCCAATCGAGCCCTTCCTTTCTCAACTCACAGTACAGAGAACTTTCCGTGTCTGCCGGGAGTTATCTGTTGGGGATTCCCAGGGCCTCCAAACGGGGAAGACTTCCTGAAGGAGGTGGGCCGGGTTGCGCGGCAGGAAGGCATAGGCGGCCTAGCCAAATGCTCCCATCCTCTTCCATTGGAGGTTCAGATCCCTTTCTCCCCCAGGCATCCACCCGCCCAGCTCCCGAGATTTCTTTCACCTTTTGAAAGTCCGAGGGACCCAGCTGCGGTTGCCAGGCACCGCCCTGGGGCCAGGAGGAGGAGGAGGAGGAGGATGCATCCTCCTGTGCCCGCTCCCCGCATCCGGTTGCCAAGGGACCAGCGCTTCCAGGCTGCGGCTGGCACTGGGAGAGAGGCGAGGATGGACAGGACGGGGCAGTGCCCTCCCTCCCCAACTGCCTTCAGTCATATTTGTTGAGCGCTTACTGTGTGCAGAGCACTGGACTAAGCGCTCCATCTCTGCCCCGCTCCCCCCATCACCCACCCAACCCCACACTGCCAAGGAGCCGGGATCCAAGGATTGAGAAGCGGCGTGGCCCAGTGCCAAGAGCCCGGGCTTGGGAGTCAAAGGTCATGGGTTCTAATCCCAGCTCTGCCACATGTCTGCTGTGTGACCTCGGGCAAGTCTCTTAACTTCTCTGAGCCTCAGTTACCTCACCTGTAAAATGGGGGTGAAGACTGTGATCCCCAGGTGGGACAACCTGATCACCTTGTAGCCTCCCCAGCACTTAGAACAGTGCTTTACACCTAGTAAGCGCTTAATAAATGCCATCATTATTATTATTATTACCCCCAAACCAGTAATTGACTCTTTCAGAGACGGGCCATTAGGAAAGGGGATGGTGGAATGAATTTTTGGAGAGAAAGTGAGATATTCGAACTAGGTAACTCGGGAGCCTCGTAATATTCATTTGGTCGTATTTATTGAGCGCTTACTGTGTGCAGAGCACTGGACTGAGCACTTAGCAGGGGAGGGGAGGAAAGGGGCTTCTCCGGCCTGGGTTTGGCCTAGATCTGTCCCCAAGAAGACGTGTGGGGGGGGTGGGGGGTGGAGACACAGATAGCCTTGCCTTCCCTCCCTTCGCCAAACCCGTTTTTTGGCTACTCTCTTAAAAAAAAAAATAACCTAATGAAAGCCTCCGGTCGAGACTGCCATCGCTTGGAGAAGCAGCGTGGCTCAGTGGAAAGAGCCCGGGCTTGGGAGTCAGAGATCGTGGGTTCTAATCCTGGCCCCGCCACTTATCAGCTGTGTGACCCTGGGTAAGTCACTTCACTTCTCTGTGCCTCCGTGACCTCACCTGTAAAATGGGGATGTAGACTGTGAGCCCCGTGTGGGGTAACCTGATTAGTTTGTGTCCTCCTCAGGGCTTAGAACAGTGCTTGGCACATAGTAGGCGCTTAAGAAATGCCATTATTATTATTATTATTATTAAGTAACGTGACCGGGCGGGGGCTGCCGCGGAGAAAGGAGGGCTAGGAAAGGGTGAAGGGAGTGGGCAGGGGCACAGGGAAAACGGAATGGCAGTGTCATGAAAGGAGGCGATCAAATTGGAAGGAAGAGTCGGGTTATTGATGGTACAATTTCGCGGCGGGGAGGGATGCTTCTGGAACTTATTTTCATAACTATTTCGTCTTCTGAGAATTAGCATAGCTCACTACAAAAACAAATGGACTCACTGCGCACAAACGCAGACCCCCTTTTCTCCTAGGCGCCTCTCTTCACCCACCGATCCGGGGAGGAACACACACACACACACACACACACACACACACACACACGTATTCATACACACACACACATCCACACACATGTATTCATACACACACACACACTCACACTAGCAGTGAGGCGCTAAATCCAGGATTGCGGGCTGGGAGAGCAGCTCGGGTGCTGGTGTATTCCTGTGTGGTCGCTCCCTCTCCGTTGGATCAAAACCTCGAACATGAATAGTTTTCACTAAAAAACACTCTCCTCCTCCTTCTCCTCCTCCTTCTCCTCCCTTCTCATTTCTTCTTCTTTTCCTCCTCCTCTCTTCTTCTTTTCCTCCTCCTCCCTTCTCCCCCTCCTCTTCCTCCCTTCTCCTCCTCCTCCTCTCTACTCCCCCTCCTCCTCTCTTCTCCCCCTCCTCCTCCTCCTTTTTTCCTCCTCCTCTTCTTCTCCTCCTCCTCCTCCTCTTCTTCTTCTCCTCCTCCCCTTTCTCCTCCTCCTCCCTTCTCCTCCTCCTTCTCCTCTTCCTCCTCCCCTTTCTCCTCCTCCTCCCCTTCTTCTTCCCCTTTCTCCTCCTCCTCTTCTCCTCCCCCTCCTCCCAGATCCCCCTCCCTCCCTCCCGTCCCCAGGCTCTTTTCCCATCCCCTTCTCCCGCCCCTTCCCCACCTCCCTCCCTCCCCCCTCTTCCACCACCAACCAACCCAAAAGGGGGGGAAAAAAGAAAAAAAAATCCCAAGAATCAAAAGAAACCGCGTTCGACCCGCGGCGGGGAGGAGGAGGAGGAGAGTTGGGTGGTTGTGCTTTGGAGAGGGGAGACGCGTTTTTCCTGGGGATGCCCGGCTCCCCTCGCCTTATTATTTTTTTTTCTTTCCCGTTTCGGATGCTGGAGGAGGAATAGTCCTTTTTTGATTTATTTCTCTGGGCGGAATCTCCCCCTCGGAGGGGGGGAGGAGGGAGGCGGAGGGGCTTCAGCCCGGAATCCCCCTCCCCTGCGCTAGGGCGGGCGCACACACACACACACACGCACACACAGACACAGACAGACACCCAGAGAGAAGGAGGGAGTCAGGCTGGGCGACAGCCCCGTCCGGCTCACAGGCACACACACACACACACACACACACACAAACAGACACACACAGAGACACACACAGACAGACACACAAAGATCCAGAGAGAAGGAGGGAGTCAGTCTGGGCGACAGCCCCGTCCGGCGCACAGGCACCCAGAGACACACAGACACACACAGACAGGCACACAAAAATCCAGAGAGAAGGAGGGAGTCAGGCTGGGCGACAGCCCCGTCCGGCTCACAGGCACACACACACACAAACACACAGACACACACAGACAGGCACACAAAAATCCAGAGAGAAGGAGGGAGCCAGGCTGGGCGACAGCCCCGTCCTCGGGATGGAGCGGGGTCCGGCGGGCTCTGGGAGCCGGGCAGGGACCCAGGAGTCCGGGCTGGGGCTGCTGCTGCTCCTGCTCCTCCTGGTCCTCTCCTCCTCCTCCTCCTCGTCCTCCTCGTCCTCGTCGTCGTCGTCTTCGTCCACCTCCCCCTGCGCGCCGTCCGGGGCCGAGATGGTCCGGGCCGGTGGGTTGGGGCGCCCCCCGTCCGTCCGCGGAGGGGGCGCGGAGGCCGCCCCCCTCCTCCGCCCCCCGGGCGCCGTGCCCCCCGGCCCGGGCGAGGCGCAACCCGGGAGGGCTCCCGGGCGGCGGCGGCGGCGGCGGCGGAGGAGGAGCCGGCGGGGGCCGGCGGAGGCCCCGGACCCCCAGACAGGGCCCCGCGGGGGCGGGCCGCAGCCCAGGGGGTCGCAGCCCAGGGCCCGGGGGGGCGCCCCCGAAGCCCAGGACCTCAGCCTGCCCACGACCTCCTTCGCCCTGACGGGGGACTCGGCGCATAACCAAGCCATGGTGCACTGGTCCGGCCACAACAGCAGCGTGAGTGTCCAGCCCTCCATCCATCCATCCATCCATCCATCCATCCATCCATCCATCCAACCAACCATCATCATCAATCGTATTTATTGAGTGCTTACTGTGTGCAGAGCACTGTACTAAGCGCTTGGGAAGTACAAGTTGGCAACATATAGAAACAGTCCCTACCCAACAGTGGGCTCAACCATCCATCCGTCCATCCATCCATCTGTCCATCCATCCAACCATCCATCCATCCATCCATCCAACCATCCATCCATCCATCCATCCATCCAATCAACCATCATCATCATCATCAATTGTATTGAGCACTTACTGTGTGCAGGGCACTGTACTAAGCACTTGGGAAGTACAAGTTGGCAACATATAGAGACAGTCCCTACCCAACAGTGGGCTCAACCATCCATCCGTCCGTCCATCCATCCATCTGTCCATCCATCCATCCATCCATCCATCCATCCATCCATCCACACTGGGGACAGAAGGCCAGCTCCCCTTCCTTCTCCCCCATTCCCTCCCCCCTCCACTTTTAGAAACCTCGGGGCAGCCCGTTGTCACGCTCTTTCTCCCCTCCCGCCCTCCAACAGGTGACCCGGGTTTTGTCAGCGCATTTCCTCGGGGGTTGGTTGGAGAGGGGCTCGGGGGTCTCCCTTTGGGGGGGTCCAGCTCCCTGCCCCTCTGACTGGTCTCCGTGGAAAAGTTGTCAGCGTCGGGGAGAAGAACAGGTGGAGCCAAGCCGAGCTGGGCTCCCTCACTGCGGGGAACCCATCTCGGTGCCAACCTCTGGCCAGAAATCTGACAGAGGCAGGCCAGAAGAGTTTGGAGCCCAGCCAGCACCCGAAAGAAACGCTTCTCGCCTGAAAGTGCTTAAATTGAATTGCTGAATTCACTAGCGCTGGTTGAGAGACTCTGTAAGCGTAAAAAAAAGGCCGTAGGGTTATGTTGGAAGGGTTTTTTGTTGTTGTTGTTTCCCTCTTTGCTGGGTTTTTCTGGAGCCTGTTGCATCAAGAGGTGGCGCCCTGAAACCTGTTCAGGTTTTTTCTGTCTGTCTCCCTCCCTCCCTCCCTCTGGGCTCTCGGTCCGCTTGGGTGGCACGCAGTTGCGGTGGCAGCCGAGCTGCGATGTTAGTGGCCCTTCCCAAGATCGGGCTTGAGAACAGTCGAAGATTTCCCGTCTTCCTCTCCCCCGGCACCTCCGTCCTCCCCACCCCTCACTCTTCCCTAAGGAGGGATTTCCGTAGGCCTTTTCACGATTCTTTCCGGAGCTTTGAATCCTAGGGAATCCCTGGCACTGGCTCAAAGCCCCTGGCACTCTCCGAGTAGTTACCGCGTCCAGCTCCCAGCTTTCCTTCTCCCGGATTCCTTTCCCTTAATGGAAATGTGCATTAAGCAGATGATTTTAACCCTGAATTAGGAGGCAGGACGGGAACCGGGGATCTCCTCATCAAAGGCTGCTATATATGGGTTGCTCTGACAGTCTCCTAGACGATGCGAGAGCTCTGTGGCCTTTTGGGCAGGTGGTTTTACCAGAACACAAGTCTCCCCACCATGACTGTTCTTTGCTGCCCTCCTGATTGATTTAACTAAGCGGTCTTCCACAACAGAGGCATAACCGTGTGGGAGTTGTAGCTACCTTGCCTTGCGCGCCTCTCAAACCCTGAATTAAAGGATTTCAGAAACTCTCAGACAGCCACCTCGGTATGGATTTTCAATAGCTAGAAAGATTTTTTTTTTTTATTCAACCGTTACAGCAGTCAGCCATTCTTTTGCATTCCCAGCAATGAAGGGAGTGTGGCTAGGGATTTTCCGAGTAGGAGAAGGCAGGGATAGGCAACTGAAGTTGACTTAATTTCTAGCCCAGCTGGGGCCAGTTTGCTGGTTGTTGCATTGCTAGTGAGAGACCGGTGATAAATTCAAACTTTTTGCTTGGTAGAAAATGTTAGAAATTATGTTTCCTGGAAAATGAGTGGATAGGAGATGAGGGCAGATGTATTCCTGGAAGAAAAATGCACGTTGTCTTCGAAACTGTGGAATACAGGTTGACATGAGGGGAACTCAACTTAGTAAGGCTCCCCCCCGCCCCTTGCCCAAAGACACATATTTTGTGTGAGTGAAATCCTGAGAATTGGTTATTTTGGCGGGGGGGGGGGGGGGGATTACTTTCAGAGCTTATCAAAAAGCAGTTTTAGGGTTTCTTCACTGGAGTTCTGCTTCCATCCAGCAGTACAACTACTAGCCCCAGAGGGTCAGCACACTAGTGTCTCACCCAGATGTGGACTCAAAGGTTTATTGTGGTTTTTTCATCCTTTGCTTTAGCCAAGTAGAAGACAACACAGTCGCTTCACTCTAGATGAATATTTGAGACCAGGAGTAGAAAATTTCTAGAGGGTATTGACTCTTCTGACCCCAAATCATACCAAACGAAATTAGGTTTAGGTGCGTGCTGTAGGTTGGCAGCTGTGACAAGTGCCTGTCAATCGATTCTTCCTGTCTCCTGTATTCGTTTTTGTAATTTGAACATATGAAGACTCTTTGTAGTCCAAAGGAAACAGTCCCTGAATTCATTATTTGGGGACCTTTGGTGTGATTATTTAAAACCTCCCTGAGTTAGAGGGGGGCGGGAGGGGAAAGATGGTGTTAGTAAAACCTGTGAGGTGTCCAGGGAAGAGGTGGCTATTTACAAGGTTTTCCTAATCAGGGAGAAAGGAAGAGGGGAATATGATAATAGCAGGCTTCACCCCTCTGGACAATTTGTCCCTGGAAAGGAGATCTTGAATTCGTGTGCTAGTATTAAACTTTTCCCAGGACCTGCCATTTCATCTTCATAAATCTAAGGCTTATTTCTGGATATCTTTCATGTACCCTTAACAGCTCCTATTAATTGAAGGATCAGTAGTTTGATCTAACCCCATCCTGAAAGGTCACCTGGTAAAGTTTGAAAGGGTCAATCTGACCCAGGGGAGACTCTGCAGAGATCACCATAAAGGCACCGAACCAGACAGGCTCAAGTTCAGGGCTCAAGATGACAGGACTGTAGAGGGCATACATGGGGGAGGAACAGTGCTTACACACTAGTCGACTCAGGAGCTTTTTTAGCTGGATGTGAGAAGGGACAAGAAGGCAGAGGAAGGGGAGGACCAGGCATGTTTCTGTGTGACCCCTGAAGCCCAAGACTGGAAGGGAGAAAATACTTGTGGTGTTCACAATAGGAGGCTTTCGGGGTGCTCTTTCCCAGCTGGGCCAGCTGTTCTTTCTATTAACGTGGGAGTATTGCCAAAAACACTTAGGAGAAAGCAGCCCCCACCTCCATTTCTTTTCATGTGGAAACCAAAAAACAAAAACCCAAATAGCAGTCTACTGTTCATGTTCAAGCAAAGCCTCCCGCTCAATGGGCTGGCAAATAATCCTGGTGAAGGGAGCGTTGGAAAAGGCTGCCTGCTTCTCCTGCCTCTTCCTGAAACCATCTTTGGGGGCTCCCCTTTGGCACTGTGCCGATGAGAGCTCCTTTTGTCCCCATTGCATGTCACCAAAGCAACTGCTCACCTCTGCAGTGGTGAGTTTCAAGTTGGGGGGTATTGAGTCGTAATGCTTTTGTGGGTAGTTTTCAATTAAGGAGCCGAACAGTACAGCATGGATGGGGAGAACGAGGGAGATAGTGGTAATTCGAAGAGGATACCTCTGCTCACCCAGGTTCTGAATACCAATACTGTCAGGAAGACATTGACACTGAAATCATTCATCTGGACTGTGCTCTAAAATATTTACTTCTAATGTGCAAAATAGTGACAGATTTGATCAGATTAATGGTATTCCATTTGGAAGATATTTTAATTGCAGTTCCCAAACAGATTTTTCAGATATCTTTTGGCCTGATGATCACACTCATCGTCCCTGCTAACAGCCCTAGTGTCACAATATCTTAATGCATTTTCCTTTGCTGAAATTTAATAATGAAGCCTGCCCCGAAAGCCATTCTTCAGGAGTTTGCCAAAAAAATCCGCTTTTAATTAATATTACAAGGGGAGTTATTTCAGCTGGATGTAGCTGGGAAATAAAGCTGAGTGTCGCAACCATAATTGCTTCAGATGGTTGCCATCCACTCTGTGAGGTGGTGGGGGAAAACTGGGGATTTAACTGCTGGCTATTTGTCTGCAGGATAGTTTCATCAAAGATATTAGCTGAATAGGGAAACTAATATGTGATCTGCACCTCAGATCCTGCAGAGATTTTTAAGGCATACAGGACTAATCAATTAACAGTGTCCATTGAGAACCTACTGTGGACAGAGCACTGTAATAATAATAATGATGGTATTTATTAAGCGTTTACTATGTGCCAGGCATTGTTCTAAGTGCTGGGGTAGATACAAGGTCATCAGGTTGTCCCACGTGGGGTTCACAGTCTTAATCCTCATTTTACAGATGAGGTCACTGAGGCACAGAGAAGTTAAGTGACTTGCCCAAAGTCACACAGCTGACAAGTGGCGGAGCTGGGATTAGAACCCCTGACCTCTGACTCTCAAGCCCGGGCTCTTTCCACTAAGCCACGCCTCTTCCCACTGTACTAAGCACTTGGGTGACTACAGTGTACAGAAGCAGTAGACATGATCCCTTCCCTCAAGGAGCTTACAATCTAGTTGGAGGACGGACATTAAAATAAATTACAGAGAGGAGAAAGTTGTAGGTTATATACATATACACATAAATGAGAAGCAGTGTTGCCTAGTGGATAGAGCATGGTCCTGGGAGGCAGAAGGACCTGGGTTCTAATCCTAGCTCCGCTACTTGACTGCTGTGTGACCTTGGGGAAGTCAGTTGACTTCTCTGTGCCTCAGTTATCTCAGCTGTAAGGTTGAGATTAAGACTGTGAGCCCCATAGGGGACATGGATGGTGTCCATCCTGATTAGCTTGTGCCTGGCACATAGTAAGCACCTAAGTACTGAAAAAAAAGGGTAGTTAGATGGCACAGTGGAAAGAACACAGACCCCGGGGTCAATAGGCCCAGGTTTTTGGCCTGGCCTTGCCAGTTCCTACTGTATGACATTGACCAAGGCACTCAACAGGTTCATACCTCAATTTCCTCATCTCTTAAATGGGGAAAATGTTAATTTTCCCCCTCCTCTTAGGTTGTTGGTTCTTTGTGGTTCCGGGGTTACAGCTGATCTGATTATCATGTGTCTATTCCAGCACTTAACACAGTCTTTGACACATAGTACTTAATGTGATCATTTTGATTATTGTTTTACTACTATTAGTCTCTTAGGTGTTATGGAAGGAATTAAATGACAGTGGGGGAGGATATAAAGTGGGGAGATTAGAGATTAAAGAAGAGATGAGAGCAAGACACAGTGAGTAGATTAGTCTGAGAAGAATGAAAGTGGAAGCTGAGGTGTGGTGGAAGAAGAGAGTGGATAAATAGGAGTTAGTGAGCTGGTTTAGTGCCTTAAAGCCAATAGTCAAGAATTTCTGCCTGATGCGGAAAAGGATGGGCACCCATTGGGAGTTATTGAGGGGTGGGAAGAATAGTTGAAAAATACTGAATGGAAAGGTCCTTTTAAAATAAGAACAAAGAATCGTCTGAAGTCTTTTTAGATTTGGTGAAGAAAAGATATACTCTTGGGCTAAGTGAATAATAATAACAATGATAATCATAACAATAATGGCAGTAGTGCTATTTGTTAAGCACTTACTAGGTACCAAACACTGTACCAAGGGCTGGGGTAGGTGCAAGTTAATCAGGTCGGATAGAGTCCCGACTGTCCTATGTGGGTCTCACAGTCTAGGTGGGAAGAAAAACAGGTATTACATTTCCATTTTACAGATGGGGAACCCGAGGTACAAAAAAGTTAAGTGACTTTGCCTTGGTCAAATAGCAGGCAAGTGACAGAGCTGGGATGAGAACCAAGGTTCTCTGGTGAACGATTTAATTTAAATTGTAGATGTAATTAAAATGAACAAAGGTGTTCTGGGCTTCACCAATCTGTGGAAGCCAATAATTCAAGAACAAAGGTCACCAGGAAATAAAGATATTGAGTTGAAGGGCTTAACCAAGGTCAACCAGTCAGTGATATTTAGTGAGCGCTCACTTCATGCATGGCACTGTACTAAGTGCTTGTGAGAGTACAATACAGTTGGCAGACATGATCTCTGCTCTCATGGAGCTTACAGTCTAGCTGGGGAGACAGACACATACCTAAGTGATGTGGGGTGGGGAATCCAATGGTGAAGAGTTTCTACTTGAAACAGAGATGGATGGACAACAATTGGAAGCACATAAGGAGCAAGTAAGGAGATGTGTGCGCAGTAATAATTTTTAGAAAAATCATCCAGGCTGCAGAGTGAAGTATGGACGGGAGGGAGGAGAGGCTGAAGGCAGCAGTTTGGATGAAGAGGAAGGAGCAAATTATCTGCTTAGAGGATGGGACTAAATGCCTGGATGAGGCAGTAGGAAAGGAAAATAAAATGAAGAGATGAGAGCCTAGTCAGGGAAGGCTTCCTGGAGGAGACTCGATTTTTATTAGGGCTTTAAAGATGGGGATAGTGCTGATCTGTTGGATATGTAAAGCAGCGTGTCTCAGTGGCAAGAGCCCGGGCTTGGGAGTCAGAGGTCATGGGTTCAAATCCCGGCTCCACCAACTGTCACCTGTGTGACTTTGGGGAAGTCACTTAGCTTCTCTGCGCCTCAGTTACCTCATCTGTAAAATGGGGATTAAGACTGTGAGCCCCACGTGGGACAATCTGATCACCTTGTACCCTACCCAGTGCTTAGAACAGTGCTTTGCACATAGTAAGCGCTTAACAAATGCCTTCATTATTATTATTTATTAGGTAGGGGGAAGGGGTTCCAGCCAGGAGGAAGGATGTGAGCAAGGGGTCAACTCCAAGTGAGACAAAAGCGTGGGACAGTGAGTAGTTTGTACTAGAGGAGTGAAGTGGGCAGGCTGAATTGTAATGGGAGAGGGGTGAAGATAAGAAAATGGGAGAGAGCTGACTGAATGCCTTGAGTCTGATGGTGATGAGTTTCTACTTGATGTAGAGATTGATGGGCAACAATTGGAAGCACTTAAGGAACGGGGAGACGTGTGCAGAATGATTTTTTAGAAAAATGATCAGGGCAGCAGAGTGAAGTATGAAGTGGAAAGGGGAGAGGCTCGAGGCAGCAGCTTGGATGAAGAGGAAGTAGCAAATTAAGGAGAAGTTGTAGAGCTGGAATTGACAAAATGTGGCTGAATATGGGGGGTGAAGGAGAGAGATGAGTTCAGTGAGCATCCAGTTGTTGGCTTATCCAGGTCCTATGGATCTCCTCTCCCCCCTTTCCTCCCCTGCCATATTCCTCACCTTTTGGCCAATGCCATGTCTGGTAATACCTTGACCGGAGAGCAGGCAGGGCATGGAAGAGAAGCAGCGTGGCTCAGTGGAAAGAGCCCGGGCTTTGGAGTCAGAGGCCATGGGTTCAAATCCCGGCTCCACCAATTGTCAGCCGTGTGACTTTGGGCAAGTCACTGCACTTCTCTGGGCCTCAGCTACCTCATCTGTAAAATGGGGATTAAGACTGGGACAACCTGATCACCTTGTAACCTCCCCAGCACTTAGAACAGTGCTTTGCACATGGTAAGTGCTTAATAAATGCCAACATCATTATTAAAGAGCCCAGCTTTGGGAGTCAGAGGCCGTGAATTATAATTCCGGCTTCGCCGCTTTAAAATTAGAGAAGCAGCGTGGCTCAGTGGAAAGAGCATGGGCTTTGGAGTCGGAGGTCATGGGTTCAAATCCCAGCTCTGCCAATTGTCACCTGTGTGACTTTGGGCAAGTCACTTAACTTCTCTGGGCCTCAGTTACCTCATCTGTAAAATGGAGATTAAGACTGTGAGCCCCACGTGGGACAACCTGATCACCTTGTATCCTCCCCAGTACTTAGAACAGTGCTTTGCACATAGTAAGCACTTAACAAATGTCATCATTATTATTATTATTTATGGACTGGGGAAGGGGAAAAAGGTATGTGAGAAGGAACTTGCACCCATCCCTTTTGTTACTGTAGCAACTCTGGTAAAAAAAAAAATAATTGGCTGGGAAAAGGAGTGGAAATTTATTGCTAAAAGTAAGATTTTAGGAATTGGTGGATTGCAGTTCTCCATGGTTTTCAGCTTTCCCATTCACAGAAGTAATCTGCGTGTCCATGTTGAGGAGATGGCAGGAGAAGCTGTAGCTAAGACCTCTGCAAATCCAGATCAGAGGGACTGAACCCCTTCTATCCCAGTAGGGTCACAGAATGTTACCCCAGATTCCTGAGAGCTTGTTTGTGCTCTTGGAAAGAGAGAACTTGGCGTATGGCCCATCACCTTTTTAGTTTGTGATTGTCATTATTGAGCTTGGACCACAGGAGAGGCACTTTGCCTGAAGCCAGAGGGTGGTGGCTTCCTATTCCTGTCCCCAACTTCTCCCCATCAGCCTAGGAAGAAGACGGGCAGTGGTGATAGCGGTGGTGGCGGCAGTGGGCCGGGGCAAAGATGAGATCCAAAAGTTCCTTTCTCTGTTGCCCCTTCCCCTTGGACATTGAACTTTCCTCCCTTGTCTCTTGAACTCAGCTTACTTTCTACATTCCCCTCGCCTCTTGTTTTGGAGAAGGATCTGCTGGCCAGGGAGACTTGGAAGTGTTTCGTATTTAGTTGTAGGAGTTGTTCTCCCCATTTCACAGGTGGGAAAATCGAGGCCCAGGTCTGTCCAAAGCCATCCAGAGCAGTTGTCCTGGCAAGGAAGGGATTCTAAATTCACATCCTAGGGGTTTTCTTTATCCGAGCACCCCTGCCAACCTGGTTCCTGAGGTTGGCGACTATTCTTTTGCTGTTGACTGGAACTTACCATGGCTAAAGGGAGCCATCATGGGTCACCTCATTGCTTGAATTAGCAAGTGACTGGCAGATTGTGATTTAAAAAATCAAGACTTGTTGCATCATGAGAAAGCATTTTGCACGTTTATTTTGATATGTGTACTTTAGGTTTAATTATGGTAATGCTATTCTTCCCTGTACACTACTAAATAGGCAGTTGTAAATTTGGTAAAAGCAATGAAATCTTAGTGATAAAATAAGGGCTTGGCTATTAAATCTGTGCTGAGAAACCAGGTAAACCCATCAGACATAGATTGAGCAATGCCAGTGCCACCGATTGGCAGCGGACAATTAATGGTGCTTTCAATATGCAGCATTGTAAGCCATACCCCATCCCTAACTAGAAAGACCTCCTTTCTGAACAAACTTTTAATAAAACTTCCACCTCGGGGAAGACTCGATATGGACTGTGTTAGTTCTACTGATTCAGTCCCAGCTTTTTGAATTGATTTAATTAGTATTTGTTGAGCATCTGTAATGTGCTAGGCACTGTACAGAACTAAACATGATATAGCTCTTGCTTACCAGTGGATTACATTCTAGTGTATCTGGGCAGCACATCTGTAACTGTTCTTCTTTATAGGTTTTAAAACAAAGCTCATTAGGGTTAGTTTGAGAGGGTGATGGAGGCAGCAGGGATGAGGAAGTATCCAGTCTTGGTTTGGAGAATGTAGGCTAGCAATGCCCCCTTTGATACAGGGAAGACTTCCTGCAGAAATTGAGCCCAATATGCTTTGAAAAACATGCACCTGTTCACCAGTAAATTCAAATGGTTGGCTAACCCTTCGGTGGCTAGAGCCACCAATGTTAGCAGAAATGTTGCTCCCTGAAATTATGAGGTTGTGCCTGGAGTTCCTCTTTCCCTGTGTTCTCTCTTTGTTCCTGAACATGAAAGAGAACCACAGTAGATATGTAAAATATTGCTAACTTCCTTCTCTGAAATGACACATTTACCAGCTCATTAGCTTTGATCGAACCCAGATGCTTTTTGGCCTGAACTTACGGGTACTGAGCTTTTTGCCCTACTGCCTATTCAATGTTCAGAGCGTATGGAGCCTCGGAGCCTGAGATAAACACTAGAGGGAGTGTTGCCCTTGGAAAGAAATAAAAATGAATGAAAAACCCATGCATCATGAGACGTTGCTCCAAGGAGGAGAAACGGGGATTGCAAAGGGCATTATTGAAGATGTATATTTTGGCAGAAATGTAAATGGAGCCCCTTCTTTCCTCTCCCCCTCGTCCCCCTCTCCATCCCCCCGCCTTACCGCCTTCCCCTCCCCACAGCACCTGTATATATGTATATATGGTTGTACATATTTATTACTCTGTTTATTTATTTATTTATTTATTTTACTTGTACATTTCTATCCTACTTATTTTATTTTGTTGGTATGTTTGGTTCTGTTCTCTGTCTCCCCCTTTTAGACTGTGAGCCCACTATCGGGTAGGGACTGTCTCTATGTGATGCCAATTTGTACTTCCCAAGCGCTTAGTACAGTGCTCTGCACATAGTAAGCGCTCAATAAATACGATTGATTGATTGATTGATCAGGAATTCTGTTGGGGGCAACCACTTTCAAAGCCTTTTGTCTAAGGAAAGAAGGAAGTGGCTATTGCACATAAACGGATCCTTTTTTAACCTTTGCTAGAATGCATGGAGGAGGCAGCCGAAGCCCTCAGGAAACTTTGGATGAGGAGAAGCTCAGGGAAGTTTTCGGGATATCTACTGTATTCTCTTCCTTTGTGCTGTCTCAATCACTAAAAGTTAGTTGGGGGAAAATTAGATTCTTGTGGGGTTTCTCCTACTGTTACTCAACAACCCTTGGGACCTCACAATTACTCCCACCGCAGTAGATAATTGGCTTGAGAGAGGCTGGCAATAAAGTCACTCAATGAGTATATGTCCGGTCCTCAAGGAGTTTATGGTCTTACTGGGGAGCGAAGACAGGAAAATATATAATCCACATAAAATTCTACAAACCAATGCTTAATGCGTATGAGTTGAAAAGGGAGGCGGGAGTCATGGATCATACAGATGGGTTGAAGAACGAGAGGTTAAGTTAGAAACCCAACTGTTATGCGTCCACAGTTCCCTTTTATTACTTTTGCCTGAATTTTGTTCCGTCCGACTTTTTGTGTCACCACCTTTAAGGCAGCAGTTAGGGTGAAAAGAAAATTTGGCAGATTGCTGTTAATCGTCTGTGGGCTGTTTGTAAATCTCGAAAGAGTACTAGCGAGAGGAAATTAACTTGAGCTGCAGCATGGAGCATGCTGCATATAAGGAAGAAATAAGGAAGAAACTCTTGACTGAGTGACTACCCACTGGATATTGTGGAATCAATCCATCAGTAGTATTTATTGAGCGCTTACTGGGTACAGAACACTGAACCAAGTGCTTGGGAGAATACAGTATAACAGAGTTGGTAGACATAATCCCTGCCCTCAAGGACTTTACAATCTAGTGGAATTGCCTTCCCCCAGAGACCTTTACAAAGAAGACGCCCAGGGTGATTTAGGTGAAGCTAACGTAGAGATTTTGTACCTTGGAGTTCTCTCCCAACATTCACGTTGTAGGAGTTTTTGGTACCAAGTTGAGTATTCTTTTTTTTTTTTAATTGGTATTTGTTAAGTCTTTACTCTGTGCCAGGTGCTGTACTTAGCACTGGGTTAGATACAAGCTAATTAGATTGGACACAGTCCATGTCCCACGTGGGGCTCACAGTCTTAATCCCCATTTTACAGATGAGGTAACGGAGACACAGAGAAGTTAAATGACTTGCCCAAAGTCACAATCAATCAATCGTATTTATTGAGCGCTTACTGTGTGCAGAGCACGGTACTAAGCGCTTCGGAAGTACAAGTTGGCAACATATAGAGACGGTCCCTACCCAACAGTGGTCTCACAGTCTAGAAGTCACACAGAGGATGAGCAACAGAGGAGGGATTAGAACCCAGGTACTCTGACTCCTGTGCTCCTTCTACTACACCATGCTGCTTCTCTTCTTTCAGGTAACAAGGGCAAGACCATTTCTGGGAATCAATCTGTCAATCATTCGTATTTCTTGAGCATGTTCTGAGTGCAGAGCACCATGCTGAGCACTTGGGAGAGTACAATATAAGAGATGTGGTAAACAGCTTCCCTGTCCACAAGGAGATTACAATCCAGGAATTTACAGTCTAGAGGGAATATCCCCTTTCTCACAAATCCACCATCACTTTTCTCTCTCATCATGATTTTGCACTTACGTGATTTGTTGGAGATTTAAGATTCACTATGAATCACAGATTTTCTGTTCTAGGGCAGGGCTGGGATTCCAATGGGATTGTTCTATTCCCCAGGCATGTTGAAAGTAGGGGAAGGATGAAGGAGTCTGGATGTCTTAATAAGTCTTCCAAATAAATATCAAAGCTTTCCTTCTGTTCTTATCTCTTTCCTCCCTCGAAATTTAACCACTGAGCCTTCACTCAGTGAAGGTAGAGAGGCAATTAAATGCATGAAATTCCATGCATAAATCATTCCTTGCCCTGGGTGAGTAGCTATTCGAAAGGCACTGGAAAGTTAATTAAACTCTAAATTAGGAGGCTATTGACCATCAAAGAAACAATTCAGGGCTCTTGTGTCACTTCTATGAGATCGGTTCTTTGGGAGTAGTAGGAATAGTATTTATTAAGTGGCTACTATGAGCTAAGCATTGTGTTAAGCTCAGGGAAAAAATAAATAGATGCGAACTAGATATGGTCCCTGATCCCTATGGGGCACACAGTCTAAGAATAGGTAGGGAGAGTGTTGGCAACAGACAAATGAGCGATGCAAATAATAAAAAAAACCCAGGAAGCCAACACAAAAGATAAAGATAACAGTAATAAGGGCATTCATTGAATGCAAAGTGTTGGGGAGGTTCAACAGAGCACAGGATATGTTCCCTGCTCACAAGCAGCTTATATTCCAATGGGAAGAGTTGGAAGACAGACTTTAAAAGTGGTAGAATCAGAAATAATAATTGAATATGCATATATACACTGGTGCTGAAGATGACATAAATTAGAGTACATGCTAAAGGAGGCTTTTGGGTTAATATGATTTGTGGTGCTGGGAATTTATCAGGGAAGGATTATTGGAGGGGATAGGATATTGAGCAGGGTTTTGAACATTGGACAGCTTTAGCTTGGAAGAGCATTAGAATGGTCTTTGAGTTCCTAGATGGGGAAAACTTGTCAGGGAGTAAAATGGAGGAGAAAGAGAAGAGGGCTGAGGGGCTGGTTAATAGCATTCTTCAAGTCTATGAAGAACGCCCATAAAGAAGGTGATGACCAGCTAATCACCACAAGGTCGTAACAAGAAGCAGTGGGTTTGAAATACAGTAAGAGGAATTTAGGTTAGATATAAGGAAAGTAATTCCATCAGTAAGCAGGGGTGAAAGGGATTACCAAAATAGACTGAGGGAGTTCCTTTTCCTTTTCTGTAATCATAAGAGATAATCTAATAATTGTGGCATTTAAGTGTTTACTATGTGCCAGTCACTGAACTAAGCGCAGGGGTGGATACAGGCAAATCAGGTTGTACACAGTCCCTGTCCCACATGGGGCTCAGATTCTTAATCCCCATTTCACAGCTGAGGTAACTGAAGCACAGAGACTTGTCCAAGATCACATAGCAGACAAGTGGCAAAGCTGGGATTAGAACCCAGGTCCTCCTGACTTCCCAGCCTTCACTGTATCCACTAGGCACACTACTTGTCCATCTCATCTACTGGGATGATTTGTGAGACATTTCTCCAGATCTCTTCCAGCCCTAAGAGGCCGTTGTCTGGATGCCAAGGGAAGATAATGGAGAGCTATAGTATTGTTACATGGACAGTACTCCTGTAAGTCTCCAGCTGGAGCAAGCAGAGGGTCAGGTGTCATGTGGGATGGGACTGTGTCTCATTTTATTAACTCGTATCTACCCTAGTGCTTAGCGCGGTGTTCGACCCACAGCAAGCGCTTAACAAACACCAGAGTAGTAATGATAAAAACTATGGTGACAACAAAGCACATTGGCTTAAAACAAAACTGGATAAAGACTTTTCGTATTATAGGTCAGTAGGTGGAAGCATTTTACCCAAAGCAGCCTGGGCTCATTAATTTTCAAATCCTGCTGGGAAGTAATTGGGGAGAACAGGGGCACCGTGAGGAGCACCGTTCTAGGACTTCAGGGCTCCTTGCCAGTTGCAAATCCTCGATCCGGTACCCTGTAAAAACCTCCTTTCGAATGGTCGTGTGGTCTCACACTGGAAGCCCTGATGAGGAGACGGTCGGGGGAGAAATCTAATCTGCTTTTTGGCTTCGGTAGCAAGCGATTTCTCGCATTCTGGCATTTTGCCGTGGGTCAGAGCCTCCTGAATGTCTTGGTCCTCAAGGGCTCCAGCCTGGGGCTGTAGTTTGTGCCAGCCAGAAATGGCTGAAGGGGAACATTTACATCTCTGAATTACAAAAACAAACAAGTACATTTCCACTGGCATTTTCAAAGCCACAAAGCCCTGGCGGTGTTGTGCATCTTCAGTTTCATTCACATGTCCCAGCCCCTACTCTATTCTGTGATCCCCCAACCATGGCAGGAAGTCTTCCCTACTCTCTGCCCTCCACAGGGAAAGATTGAGCCTGACTTGTCTCTAGCCCTTAGTGCCCGTCCAGGAGTGCCAGGTAGTAATGGCTCCTGAGTTTAGCCTTTGCCACTCCATTTCTCTTCCCAAAGGAATAGTTGGAAGTTGGAGATTGCCACATCATGCCAAGTAGGAAATAAGAAGAGTAGGGGCGCTGAGAAGGGGAGATGTGGATTGCCTGAGCAGTTGAAAATAGAAATTGTGTAAAAAAACATAAAATCATGTGCAACTTTGGTATAGGCCTGGGCTGTCGACTAGCAGCGGCAGTAGAAGTAATGGTATTTATTTAATGCCATAAAAATGGTGGCATTTGTTAAGTGCTTAATATGTTTTAATCTGTGTACTAGGTTTTGCGGTAGATACAAGAAAATCAGGTTGGTTACAATCCCTGTCCCTCAGCATGCTCACAATCTAAGCAGGAGGGAGAACAGAAATTGAATTCCCATTTTACAGATGAAGAAATGGAGGCGCAGCAAAGCAAAGTGAGTTGTCCAAGACAAGTATTCGACCAGTATGAGAAGCCAGGTCCTCTATCTCCCAGGCTTGTGCTCTTTCCATAAGACTGTGTTGCTTTCTTACTAAGTGCCTACTTGCCTGCTGACTGTGGTGTACGCGCGTGACGGGACGTGCTACGCACTTCATCGGGGTGTGGCGGTTGCATGATGGGGCATGGTGGTCACGGGATTGGGTGATGTTCAAGTACTGGACATGATGTTCACCCCTCCCTTCCTCTGCCCTACCTCCTTCCCCTTCCCACAGCACTTGCATATATATTTGTACAGATTTATTACTCTATTTTACTTGTACATTTTTACTATTCTATTTATTTTGCTAATGCTGTGCCTATAGCTGTAATTCTGTTTGTTCTGATGGTTTTGACACCTGTCTACATGTTTTGTTTTGTTGTCTGTCTCCCCCTTCTAGACTGTGAGCCCATTGTTGTGTAGTGACCTCTATATGTTGCCGACTTGTACTTCCCAAATACTTAGTCCAGTACACAGTAAGCTCTCAATAAATACGATTGAATGAATGAATGAAACACTAAGGAAAGTTTGACACATATGCTGCTCTCTTAATGCTTCCACTCTACCGGGGAAGAGACTCAAAATATATTTATTTAATATTTACTTACAGAATAAATAAACTGACCATTCAATTGACTCTTTTGTTTATTCAAGAACAAATGCTAGAACCCGCTGATGGGTTCATACAATTCAGGGTGCTAATTAGCTGTGAATTGAGATGCCATTTGGGGCTATCATTAGTCAGGGAGGATTTACTGGAGAGAGATAGTACAATCTGTGAATTAACTCATATATAAAAGGGGCTGTAAATTTGGAGAGTGAAAGGTTCCCGGCAGTGGAGGAGGAACCAGCTCAATCTGGGTCTGCTGCCTTCACAATCACTAAAACAGCTTAGTGCCTAGCACAGGCCTTGGAGTCAGAAAGTCTTGGGCTCTAATCTTGGCTCCACCACTTGTCTGCTGTGTGACCCTGGGCAAGTCACTTCACTTCTCTGGGCCTCGGTTACCTCATCTGTAAAATGGGGATTAAGACTGTGAGCCCCATGAGGGACGGGGACTGAGTCCAGCCCAAACTGCTTGTATCCACCCCAGCGCTTAGTGCCTGGCACGTAGTAAGTGCTTAACAAAGACCGTAATTATTATTATTATTATTTTTCTCTTTGAAATCCAAGGAAAGGCCAAATCAGAGCCAATCAACGGTGCTTTCTTGAGAGCTATCAAGGCAGAGGAGGCAGAGCCTCT
This sequence comes from Tachyglossus aculeatus, assembly GCF_015852505.1. NCBI lineage: Eukaryota > Metazoa > Chordata > Mammalia > Monotremata > Tachyglossidae > Tachyglossus > Tachyglossus aculeatus. The sequence continues at coordinate 34,806,402 of NC_052081.1, read as the reverse complement.
TCCCAGCCTCACTGTGAGACTCTGGTCAAGTTGTACTCCTCTCTGGATCTCAGGAGAAGACACAATCATCCCTGGATTTTCTCCGAGTCCCAGAGATGATCTGGACTGTAGGAGAGCTGCTCTGAAGCTCCTTATGACTGCAGGCCTGGGATAGCTCCATGTTCTCCTCCTATTCCTGATTCATTCCCGCATGCCCCCAGCCGTGCCCTTAAGCTGTGACTATTTCTCGGACTGTGTCCCATTTGATGACCTAGAGAAACAGCGTGGTTTAGCAGAAAGAGTACGGTCTTGGAAGTCAGAGGCCATGGATCCTAATGCTGCCACCTCCACTTGTCTCCTGTGTGACCTTGGGCAAGCCACTTAGCTTCTCTGTGCCTGTTATCTGTAAAGTGGAGATTAAGACTGTGAGCCCCACATGCGGCAACCTGATTACCTTATTTCTACCCCAGCACTTAGAACAGTGCTTGGCACATAGTAATTGCTTAACAAATACCATCACCATTATCACTATTATTATTATTATTACCTAGTATCTGTTCCAGCATCTACTACAGTACTTGACACAATAAGCTCAAGGAATGTTAGCAAATACTGCAGTTCATTCTCAGGAGAAGTGTGCAGGTCGGGAAGATCACCAGAACTGTGCTTCAATTCACCCCACCCTCAACCCCATAACACTCATGTTCATCTCCTTATACTCTGCCATTTCCCCCATCTGAAGATTATTTTCATGTCTGTCTCCCCCTCTAGAGAATGAGTGTTCCTTGTAGCAGGGATTGTGTCTACCAACTCTGTTATCTTATATTCTCCTGAGCTCTTAGTACAGTGCTCTGTACACAGTAAGCACTCCTTAAATACTATTGATAGATTAATCTATTCAAAAGAGGGCTGCATGGCCATTTTTGCTGGGGATGATCTGGTGCTTTGGTGAGCAGGGAGATGGGCCAGACCTTTCTGGGGGAGTAGTGTGATTCCAGTGCATCTGCCACCCACGGGTAATTATCTTTACAATCGAAGCCAGCTCCGGACAGACGAGGCAGCTGTTTCCCAGCAGCTGGCAGCCGCTGACCCAATGCCCAGAGGCTGGCCAGAGGAAATGCCACAGATAGCCCCCGTGAGGAGCCAGCAAAAGCAAGAGCCAGCAATGTGATCCTCCTCTTGCCTCAGCGATCCATCCAAGCTCAAGTCCAGGGGCAAGGAGAAGAGCGAAGCTGAATTGGTAGAGAAGTCATTTGATGATACTTGCTAAGCGCATCTGGATGTAGAGCACTCTACTAAGTGCTTCAGAGATTACAGTACAGTAGAGTTGGTAGTTGAGATTCCTGTCCCAGGGAGCTGACGGTCCAGAGCATAGAGTAAACATAATAGACACTATGTAGATAATCCTCTGCAGCTTCTAAAGGAGGAGGATTTATGGGGGAGGGCAAATGTAGAAAGCCGTAGTTCTTCCATGCTAGTGGAGGACATCTTATTGACACTAGAAAGGCCAGATAGTATGGTCTGACTTTGATCAGCTGGGCCATAGTCTCTAGATTTCTAGATTGTTGCTGCAACTTGCCGAAGTTCAGCATATGCTGATTCTGACTTCTAGTGAACTCAGTTTCTGAGGTGGAAGAGTGTATGTGTGTGTATAATTTTGTCTTTTACTTGAGAACAGTGTGGCATAGTGGAAAGAGCACGGGACTGGGAGTCAGAGGACCTAGGTCCTAATCCCAACTCTGCCACGAACCTCCCATATGACCTTGGACAAGTCACTGAACTTCTCTGTGCTTCAGTTCCCGCAACTGCAAAATGGGGATTCAATATCTGTTCTCCCTCCAATTAGACTGTGAGCCCCATGTGGGACCTGATGACTTTTTATCTACCCCAGTGCATAGTACAGTGCTTGGCACGTAGTAAATGCTAAACCAATACCACAGTTGTTATTATTTTTCTCTGTCTTTGCCTCTGGTTCTTGCTCATTCTTCCATTTCGTTTTCCTTCATGAACTCATTTACGTGTTACTCTAAGAATGCTTCATTTATGTCTTCTCTGAAGGATTTTTTAATGTCTTACAAAATAAAGAGGCCTTGTGAAGGTAGTCACAGTTGCTATCTTGTTGTTGGGGGTAGTTGATTCAGTCATAGCTGACTATAGTTGGGGTTAGATTCTTGGGAAGATAAGGTCTTGATTGAAATGTTGGCCTTGTCTTGCAGGGGAAATCCCTATAAGTATTTTGTCTTTTGTATAGTACTTTTCATCTCTAGTCTGTAAGATCCTTGTGGGCAGGGGATGTTGGATTGGACTCTCCTTAGTACATAGTAAAGTGCTCTGCAAACAGTAAGCACTCAGTATATACCATTGATTGCTAGATAGATCTTCCCAAAATACTGCACATCGATTATCTCAAAATATCCTGACCACATCCCTGCAGGATATAGAGAGACAGATATTATTATTCCTATTTTACAGATTAGGAATCAGAAGAACCTGGGTTCTAATCCTGGATCTGCCACTGTGTGACCTTGGGCAAGTCACATAACTTCTCCGTGCCTCAGTTACCTCATCTGTAAAATGGGGATTGATTATGAGCCCCATATGGGACAAGGACTGTGTCCAGCCTGATTACCTAGTATCTACTCCAGTGCTTAGAACAGTGCCTGCAACATAGTAAGCTCTTAACATATACCATTAAAACAAAAAGGAGCTTACAATCTAAGGAGGGAGAACTGGGTTTTGACTCTAGAACCCCTGCTCCCAGCCTACTACTCTTTCCACTTAGACCACACTGCTTCCCTAAGCCAGTGACTTTCTCCTGCTCCTCACATGCCCATGAAGAAAATTAATCAACCCAATGCCTCTTAGTTGCTTTTTTATAGTATATATTAAGTCCTTATTATGTTCCAGGCACCGTACTAAGCTCTGGATCTTGTCTTATGCTCTCGAGTTGGTCCCGACCCATAGTGACTCCATGGACACATCTCTCCCAGAACACCCCACCTCTAGATGCAATCATTCTGGTAGTGCAATCCATAGAGTTTTCTTGGAACAAATACGGAAATGGTTTACCACTGCCGCCTTCTGCGCAGTAAACTTGAGTCTCCATCCTTGACTCTTTCCCATGCTGCAGCTGCCTAACACAGGTGAGTGTTGACTTGTAGCAGATTGCCTTCCCCGTGCTAGCCACTGCCCAAGCTAGGAACAGAATGAGTCTGCTTCTGCTTGCCTTTCCCTCCCCAATCCAAAACTGGTAGAGAACTGGAAACTCTCCAGGTACGATCCTGAGAGTGGAAGCTCTCGGTAGATACAGGCTCCTCAGATTGGACCCAGTCCATGTCCCACATGGGGCTCACGGTCTTAATTTTGCATGTGAGGTAGCAGAGGCACAGAGAAGTTAAGTGACTTAACCAAGGTTTCACAGCAGGCAAGTGGCGGAGCCTTTAGCCTTATGGGCTTTGGCCAGGCATTGTATAAGCAAGTGCAATAAATAAGCAAGGGAAAGACTGCAGAGTGCAAGGTATCTGAAATTCAACTCTAATTAGAGCTTCACATGTAGAGCCAACTGTATCTTCAGGTCATTCTTTTCTAAAGTTCTCATTGCCACCACTGTTCCTGAATTCGGTAGGTCTCTTAAATGAACCGGATTCCTGGGAGAGGGCTAGCACGACTAGCCGTACACGGGGCATACATCCTTGACTTCTCTCTCTGTCTCTCTGGGCTCATCACCAGGCTATGGCATTGCCCTGCCAGTTGAGTGGATTCCAGGTTTGTGCCCAGGGATTGCAGTTTTAGCAGGCGCCGGAATATAAATGTTACAGTCAAACTCAAGTTTTGATTGAGCGCACGACACGATATTTCATTTAGAGGGGAGGAGATGCAGGACTGGGGATTTTGGACATCCTGGCCGATTATTTAAAATATATTAGCTCTGATAAAATATTTAGTGTTTAAACAACAAATTTAATACGGTGAATTGCATTTTATTTATTAATGGCAGTTGCAAGGAGATTTGTAAGCGTTCTGGCGAAGTGTACTGTTGTGATATTGCGAAGTATAGTAATTACTGTAATATTTTGTTGAATTATTAATATCTACTGTGCCTGTAGGACCATAAGCTCCTGCAACAGCCAAGGTTTCAAAATTGCTTTTTTTTTTCCTCTGGTTTTGTTTTGTTTGTATCCTTATGAATTTTTAAGGAAATGGTGGGAAATTTTGAGGAAATCATATCTTGCTAAACCGTAATGCACATCTCAACTGAATGTACCCATCAAACTGTGTCTTCTTTGATATGGTTCCTCTCTTTCCTCCCTCTCCCCTCCCCGGCCTAACATGTTTGTGAAGCAAGTCAAGTTACTACTTGGAGAATTGTGTTAGGGAAATCTCTACATCCATTTTTCATGTACATCTCCAAGGTGGGAGATTATTACTTGATTCTGACTGTACCTTTAGATAACTGACTTAATCAATGCCATTTGTTGAGCACCCACTATGTGCAGAGCATTGAACCAAACGTTTGGGAGAGCATGATACAGCAGAGTTGGTAGAAAAGTTTCCTGCCAACAAGGAGCTTACAGTCTAGAGGGAGAGACAAATTATTGATATGCACATAAGTGCTGAGGGTAGAGGGCTTAAAGGGTACAGATTTAAGTGCGTAGGCAATGCAGAAGGGAGAGTAGGGAAAGTGAAGACTTAATCAGGGAAGTCCTCTTGAAGGAGATGTGATTTTAAGGCTTTGAAGGTGGGGAGACCTAGGCGGTGCTTTCCTTTCAGCTTCCGACTTGAGGGATTTCTTTGCACATCTACCCTTGGTCAGGTGGAGTCAGCTAGTCAATTTGTTTTGGTCTGTTTGCAAAGCCATTATAAATTCCTCCCTCCTAGTCTGGGAAGGCATTGGCAGAGGCCTGCTGTGATTACTGGACTCTGGAAAGCCCTGCCTTTCTATTTGTGATAGTTGCTAAGTGCTTACTACGTGCCAGGCACTCTACTAAGCTGTGAGGTAGATACAAGCTAATCAAAAGGTTGGACACAGTCCATGTCCCATGTATGGTTCACAGTCTTAATCCCCATTTTACAGATGAGGTAACTGAGGCACAGAGAAGTTAAGCGACTTGCCCACTCTGCTTTGCTTGCGGCTCCCTACTTTAGTTCATCATTCAATAGCCATTTAGATATCCTGCTCATTCGTTCTCCACACAAGTCTTGCCCGGTGGAAGAGACATAAAGACTATTGAATTGATGCTGATGGACAGGGTGCTGGGATCTGAGTGGTATGAGGCCTGATAATGGCTCCTTCCAACATTGTGATCTTGGGATTTTTTTTTATGTTATCCTTGTGTTACACACTTGTGCATCAATTGTTCCTCATGTGTCTATCACCAACCCTCCATCCCCGCCTTTTAGATTATGAGACCTCTCTTGAAGGCCAAAGACCTGTGTCTTGTTCATCCTTTATTGTATTTCCCCCAGTGTTCAGTACGAGGTAGTGCCCAGTAAGCACACAATCTTGTCTTGTGCCGTTGAGTTGTTTCCGACCCATAGTGACACCACGGACATATCTGTCCCAGAACGCCCCGCTCTCCGTCTGCAGTCATTCTGGTAGTGGATTCATAGAGTTTTCTTGGTAAAAGTATGGAAGTGGTTTACCATTGCCACCTTCCGCGCAGTAAACTTGAGTCTCCGCCCTCGACTGTCTCCCATGCCGCTGCTGCCCAGCACTGGTGAGTTTTGACTCCTAGCAGATTGCCTTTCACTCGCACACCACTGTCCAAGCTAGGAATGGAATGGCTCTGCCTTTGCTTGACTTTCCCTCCCATAGCCGAGACTGTAGGGTACTGGAAACTCTCCAGGTGCGACTGAGAGGGGAGGCATTCATTTAAACCATTAAATGAATGACCTTGAAACTTTCAAAGATGTCACATCAGTGTCATCTATGGGCCATATTTAATAACATAGAACAGACAGGGTCATGGAGAAAGAGATCCCAGCACCCTGTCCATCAGCATCAATACAATAGTCCTTATGTCTCTCCTCCACTGGACAGGACATGTGTAGAGAATGAATGACAGTGGGGTATCCAAATGGCTCTTGAATGATGAACTAAAGTAGGGAGCCATAAGCAAGGCAGAGTGAGAAAAAAGCTTTAAAGATGTAATGAAGCACAAACTAAAGCAGTACAGAATAACTGTGGACAGCTGGAAGACATCAGCAGCTGACTGATGAGCCAGGCAAGGAGTAATTAGGGCGAGATGGCTATTTTGGGGGTAGAGATTTCAGGAAGAGCATGCCATCAAGGGGAAAAATTGGAAATGGTGTCAAGTCACTGCAGGCAACATGCACAACTGTCCAGGAAAGGTGACCTTTGCATATGTACAAAGCATTGTTGATTGGAGTAGTAGTAGTATTTATTGAGCACCCACTAAGCACGATGTACTCTAAGCCCTTGGAATTTTCAAAAGAAAAAAGTTACATATTCTTTACCTAAAAAGAATGTATACTCTAATAGAGGAAACTGAACTAAAAATATTTGCCAATAAGCTGAAAAAAATAAATATGTGTGTGTGTGTGTGTGTGTGTGTGTGTGTGTGTGTGTGTGTGTATGAACTAGCTGAGGATGGGAACAAATAAGAACAGAGTTCTTGGAATAGCTGATTGGATTATACAATTTGTATTTCTGGGCATTAATCAGGGAAGGCTTTTTGGAGGTGGTGGAATTTCAGGAGGGCTGTGGTCTGTTGGATTTGGGGAGGGAGAGATTTTTTTCAGGTATGCCTGCTACGTATAGAATATGTTTCTGAAGGAAGCATCTTTGAACCTGAAGGACAGATATGTTTGTCTAAGGGTACCATCAAATGATAGGGGCTAGTGGCAATGTTGGCTCGGTGTGGCAGCGACAGTGGGTATTTTGGTAGGGAGGTGGGTGAGGCTGCTGGAGAGGGGCTGGGGAGAATTTGAATTGTGGGTGCATTGTCAACTTGCCCTGTCTCTTCTTGGTTCTGTCTTCCACAGCCACCCTTCCTGCTCCTCTCTGACAGTCTCACAAGTTGACCCGTTCCCTGGTCCTCCTGCCACTCTTTTGGGGGAGTGGTGGGATTGAACAGGAGTTTTGGTTGAACAACTAACATCTTTGCTGCTTGACAACTCTTCATATTCTAAGCTGGTATATAAAATATACTTGTGTAGTAAAAGTGATTACACACAATTCTCTCAAAATTACATTCATAAAAATGAATCACTGATGATCTTTGAAACCTAATGATGTTGCTATGTGCCTCCTTCTGTCTTGTCTCCTCCATTTATCCTAAATATCCACAAATTTGTAGTTGGGGACTATGATTCCTCAAGGGTAGAAATTGGCATAGGAAGAAGGAGAGAGGAAATGAAGTTAGAGATATGGCTACATAAATATAAGAACTGTCCAGAGCCCTGATATTTTAGAGTGTCATATGGAATAAAGGAAATAATTAGCACCTTCTGTTTCAGAAGTGGCAGTTCCTTTGGAACAACCCTTTTTGGCTATTAACCTCCCTCTAGTCTTCATCAAGCAACTCATTGGAAGAGGCAGCAGTCTGAATCAAGCTTATCTCTTTCCCTGGTTGGGTTCATTTCAGTTGCCAAACATCTGCTATTTCCGAGGTTTACCTTACAAGGCAGCATCTAACTCTACATCCTTCAGCCAACAGGCACCTAGTTGAAAACCATCTCCCAACTCCAGTGGTTTTTTCCTATTCCCAGAATGGTTATGGGAGCAAATATGGCAAATCATCATGTCTAGCCCGTTGTTTCGCAATGCAATTACTGCGTTGTTCCCAGGGCAGCTATTAACACAAAGACTGGAGCTTGGTTTTTGCCTTGTTCAGAGAGGCCGCTCAAATCGAACATCACCGCCATGAATTCTGGGCTGAAAATGGTTCAGCATCACCTTGTGTGTTTGTCTTTCAATTGTCCTCAAAATGTTCAGGCCTAGGGTTGTCAGTGTGGCTTAGGTTGCTTCAACTGCTGGGCTTTTGCTCTGAGCCCACCCATGTTGAAAGGTGGAGCTTCTTCAGGTCTTGAATCTGGCACCTCAGCTCTTTGGATGAATTTGTTTGGGAGTTAATTAGATTTTTCCAACTTGTGTTGGATCATAAAGAATCATAAATCCCATCATATCATAATAAACTTCTGTTCTGCTGCCCAGAGTTCTCCGTTTTTGCTCACATCCCTAGCTCTGCTTCTTTCTGAATCCCCAGGAAGCTTTAATCACTGTTTTGGATGCATCTGGTGCCAGATTTCATTCAACAAGATCACAATTCCCTCTTTATGACATCATTGCCTGTCACCATGGAAACATTCCCAGAGTCACAGAGACTGATTGTGGCATCATTGAAAGCATCAGGCAATGGAAGGAAAAGGAGAGGAAATGCAGGGAAAAAAATTCATGTGACATGGCAGGGATATAGGATTTTTCTTCTTTTAGGGGATGAAATTCTAGCCTGGACAAAGATTTGGGCTTTAGGGCCTTTTGAGGAAAGAAGGGAAATTGGCAGCAAGTCAACTACTACAGGAGGAAAAATGAGTGACTTGATTTGGGAAGATGCTTGCACTCTGAGGTTCATTATCTGGCACTTTTCACTTGGAATGGAGGGCTAGTAATAGGCAAATCCCTGGCCATTGGCTTCAGCAGCATCCCAGATATTGCACTTTTCAGCTACTTGAGCAGCCGAGGGAAGAGCTACATACATATTTCCTAAACTAGTGCAAAAAAAGTGCCCGAGTTAATAATGGATTCATTCTTTCTCCTAGAAGAGAGAGAGAACCGAAACTGTATAGAAAATAGAGCTAGATCCCTCTTCTCCGGGAGTCCTCTGTGTCCAACCCAGTGGGCTTTGTCTTTAATTTCCATGTAGCCTCATGTGCCTGTTGCTTTTCCTCTGCAGGAGATCCTTGCTGCCAGAACTAAACTTTTGAAAGTGAAGGACTGGAATTCTTCACTTGGGTTGACTGCCCTTGCAGTCATCCCCGATGATGTCTTCTCATTTCTCCAGTAACAACTCCATACACTGCTTCCGTGCCCCCTCTGTTTATGTTCCCTTGGTCCTCATTCACTCTTTTCTCCTTCCTTAATTCCCATGCACCAGGAGGATCCCCATCTCCTCTCTGGTTCTTCATTTCTTCTTATTTGCTTTCTCTTCTTTCACATCCTTCACTCTTCCTCCTTCCAAACCCCTCACTTCCTTCATTGTTTAATCCACCGTCTGTGATGCTTTTGGACTGTTGTCTGACAGGAAGCGGAAACAGTGAGCTGAATTACCTTTAACTGCAATTTGATTCCCCATCTCCCTAAAAAGAATTCAGTTCTGCCTGAAACTAGTGTGTATTGTGTAGACTGATCCAACCTGGCTTGTTTTCCCTTTGGGTTTGAGCCCTTTGGTAAGCCTCAATGGGTCAATCCAATCCCATGGGATAATCTCGGAACCAAAACCCTGGGGAGAGTGGATCAATTCTGCCTTATTTTCTCTCCTCCTTTTGCCCACACTTAGGGGTTTGGGAAGCTGTTCCACAGTTTGGGGGATGCGCTAGAGGATCCTGAAATCAATCAACTTCATTCATTCAATCGTATTTATTGAGCGCTTACTGTGTGCAGAGCACTGCACTAAGCGCTTGGGAAGTACAAGTGGGCAACATACAGAGACGGTCCCTACCCAACAACAGGCTCACAGTCTAGAAGGGGGAGACAGACAACAAAACCAAACATGTGGACAGGTGTCAAGTCATCAGAATAAACAGAAGTAAAGCTAGGTGCACATCATTAACAAAATAAAATAAATAGAATAGTAAATATGTATAAGTGAAATAAATGAGTAATAAATCTGTACAAACATATATACAAGTGCTGTAGGGAGGGGAAGGAAGTAGGGCGGGGGGATGGGGAGGGGGAGAGGAGGGAGGGGGCTCAGTCTGGGAAGGCCTCCTGGAGGAGGTGCGCTCTCAGTAGGGCTTTGAAGGGAGGAAGAAAGCTAGCTTGGCAGACGTGCAGAGGGAGGGCATTCCAGGCCAGGGGGAGGATATGGGCCAGGGGTTGATGGCAGGAGAGGTGAGAACGAGGCACAGTGAGGAGGTTAGCGGCAGAGGAGTGGAAGGTGCGGGCTGGGCTGTAGAAGGAAAGAAGAGAGGTGAGGTAGGAGGGGGCGAGGTGATGGAGAGCCTTGAAGCTGAGAGTGAGGAATTTTTGCCTGATGCATTGGTTGACTGGTAGCCGCTGGAGATTTTGGAGGAGTGGAGTAACATGCCCAGAGTGTTTCTGCACAAAGATGATCCGGGCAGCGGCATGAAGTATAGACTGAAGTGGGGAGAGACAGGAGGATGGGAGATCAGAGAGGAGGCTGATGCAGAAATCCAGTCGGGATAGGATGAGAGATTGAACAAGCAGGGTAGCGGTTTGTTTGGAGATGAAAGGGTGGATCTTGGCGATGTTACAGAGGTGAGACCAGCAGGTTTTGGTGACGGTAAACTTGACTCTTTAGGGAGGATCTCTCCCTGGGGTCCTCAGATCCAGGAGGCTGTCCTGTCCTTCCTAGAGTCTCAGGTCTGTTCCTAGCCAAATACCAAAGGGACAGAAATTCCTCTCATTATCAGCTATTTGTCAGGTGATCTTTTTCCAGATTACCTACATGGCTGCTTCCTTTTTTCCCCTGGCCCTGTATGTTTTCTGGTTCCAGTTCCTGCTTTGGGGAATATAGGGTGGAGACATGACCAGCAGATGACAATAATAATAATAATGGTATTTGTTAAGCACTTACTATGTGTGAGGCTCTGTACTAAGCGCTAGGGTGAATACAAGCAAATTAGGTTGGACACAGTCCCTGTCCCATGTGGGGCTCTGTTTCAATCCTCATTTTACAGACGAGGAAACTGAAGCATAGAGAAATGAAATGACTTGCCCAAGATCAAACAGCAGACAAGTGGCAGAGCTGGGATTAGAACCCATGACCTTCTGACTCCCAAGCCCATACTCTATCCACTAAGCCACACTGCTTCTTGGTAAAGCTGGCTGGCTTCTCTACTGCTGCCCAGTCTTGGAGGGAGAGAGTTTTTGCATGCCTGGATTTGAGGAATCTTCTTCATCCCCCAAGGAAAATGGATGTCTAGCCTAAGAAGGTGGAATATGACATTCATTCATTCATTCAATCGTATTTATTGAGCACTTACTATGTGCAGAGCACTGTACTAAGCGCTTAATGTGATTAATGATTTGCATCAGAGTATTAATTGCTCATGGGTTAATCTTCTATAATTAATTGAGTCAGATTTGTTCATGGTTACGAACGTAAGCCAAGGTAAAAATTCAGTTTCCTTAGACCAGGGTCGCAGATTATCCGACATTCAAATTTTTAAAAATCTCCTTTATTTAGCGAACAAATGACCTTCCCCAAAATGCTCAAAACCCCTTTGCTGAGGAAACTCGAGTCTTTCAAAGGTCACCATTTCTTCCTCAGGTTGATGCTGTTCAAGCTCTGGCTATACTGTTTCATCTGTCAGCCTTGCTTTCTGCCTCCTATTCTCTAGACCTTGGACTATTGTTTAGTTTCCCAGGCTTTGACTACATCAAGATGTTGCAGAAAAAATAATTTGAAGAAGAGAAGTTTTTGAAAGATGAATGCAAATGTATCTTTGAGGGCTTTTAAATATTCACAAGACTTCACAAACATTAACTCATCAATCAGTACTCACAGCTGCCTTTGTCCTGCCTACCCCCAAGAGGCTGGCTAGTGGTTATTACTGCTCCATTTTATCCAAATTTTGAGAAATGGAAAAACTGTAAAGACTGGAGCCCAGTGAGGCTAAGAACCTTGTCTGAGAACACTAATGCTTGTTCGGAGCAGTTGTCGTCATCATCATCATCATCCAAAATCTAATATTAAGTGCCTTCCTACATGGCTGTGAACTAGGCAGGGCTAGCAAGAAATTGTCACAAATCGAAAGTTTTCTAAAGTCCAGTAGACAAAAAATTCAAATTGTGGACGTTTTCATAAATTGAAATCAACCTGTCTGCAGCGTTCTCAGCCAAACCCTTCCCCTCTCCCCGCAAACTATATACGGTTTAGAGTTAGGGGTAGAATTAGGGTTGGGGCAAGAACGATTCAGGGTAGGGTTGGGGGAAGAGATTTGATGACCATCTTCATCTGGAATGAAATTTCTGCAACATTAGATGATTTTCCATTATGACCTCGTAAGATGATTTGCATACAGCTTTCTAGGTGCTGTCCCAAATGGGCAGATCAGATGTGGTCCGTAGTATCTAGGAGTTCACTCTCTATGGCAGGCGATGGTGATCTGAATCATCAACATGCCTGTGACCCAAAGGGACAGAGGCAAAAATTAAAGTGAAAGTATTCAAATTAAAATAAGGGGTAAGCGGTGGGGAGAAACTTCATTTATCAAAGGGAAAGAAGAATGAATCAAGGGGAGTAGTAGTAGCTTTAGTATCGAGTGCTTTTTGTGTGCCAAGCACCGTGCTAATCAATCAGTCATATTTATTAAGCACTTACTATGTTCATAGCACTGTATTAAGTGGTCAGGAGAGTATTCATTCAGTCATACTTATTGAACACTTATTGTGTGCAAAGCACTGTCCTAAGCACTTGGGAGAGTACAAATAACAATAAATAGACACATTCCCTGCCCTTAACGAGCTTACAGTCTAGAGTACATTACAACAGAAATAGGGACATGTTCTCTGCCCATAACAAGCGTACTTAGTATGCATTGGGTAATACTACAGTCCCTGGCTCTCAAATATTAAATGGGGAGAGGGGACTGGTTACAGTCACATAAGGTGTGAAAATGACATAGGAAGACAAAGACATAGGAAGACAAGCAGAGCAAAACAGAAGCTGTAGGGACTTTGTCTAGAGGAGCAGAGGTTTTTGCTCTTCATGACTCAGAGTCCAACAGTCCCTGATAATAATAATAATAATGATGATGATGGCATTTAAGTGTTTACTTTGTGCAAGGCACTGTTCTAAGTGCTGGGTAAGATACAAGGTGATCAGGTTGTCCCACATGGGGCTCACAGTCTTAATCCCCATTTTACAGATGAGGTAACTGAAGCCCAGAGAAGTTAAGTGACCTGCCCAAAGTCACTCAGCTGACAAGCAGCAGAGGCAAGATTTGAACCCATGACCTCTGACACCCAAGCCTGTGCTCTTTCCACTGAGCCACGCTGCCTGATCACCACAGCCATCCCAACCCTCAAATTTTTATGGAGGCCTCACGTGATTGCTGTTTTGTGGAGGTCACAAGTAGTCCAATCAAGGTCAGAAGAAAGGTCTGGGTTCTTGCTGGAGACCCCCCATGAGGCTCATGTGGCTTAATTATCCTTTTTCTTTCCCGGCTTTTCCTAGGACAGTCTTGTTTTGCAAATTGTTTTTCTTCTAACACCAAGCCTACATTTTTTCCCATCAAAATTACTCCTCAGAGGAAGAACTCGACAATCGTTCCCATCTTTAAACCCTACTTAGACCCTTCTTGAACTCTGTTAAGGGACTGGACCAGTTCTCCAAGCACCAGTCTGTGCCACCTCAGCCATGACCCACCTCCCCACGCTGCCTCTCCCTCCACGCCTAGTTCTCTGGCGAGGTTGCTGATGGTGGGTTACAAGTCTCCTCCCCTTCCTCTGGGCTGCACTACTCCTCTTATAAGTCATGTATATGAGGGAGCCTTCTGTTGACCTTCTTTTAATTGCTAATAATTATTCACTTTTATATAGCTCAGGGTGATAAATATTCATGAGCAGGCTAGTGCATCAGTATTGGGCCCTTTAAGCTATGGTGTTTTAATTAAACTGAACCTTGGAATTCAAAGCCATAAAGAGACATTAAAAAGGAAAAAAACGTAAGGTGGGAAGGACAGTAAGGCAGATGAAATGTTGGCTTGGCGTTACCAAGTGACCTCACCTTTCCTGAAGATTGGTGAGCCTAGGGCTGACACAGTTCCATCCAGCTCCAATTTTGCCTGGAAAATCTCCTCCAGTTGGCTTTAAACTCTTAAGCAGCGTGGCTCAGTGGAAAGAGCACGGGCTTGGGAGTCAGAGGTCATGGGTTCTAATCCCAGCTCCGCCACTTATCAGCTGTGTGACTTTGGGCAAGTCACTTAACTTCTCTGTGCCTCAGTTACCTCATTTGGAAAATGGGAATTAAGACTGTGAGCCCCATATGGGACAACCTGAGTACCTTGTATCTCCCCCAGTGCTTAAAACAGTGCTTGGCACATAGTAAGCGCTTAACAAATATCAAAATTATTATTATTATTATTATTATTATTGAGAGTTTAGAGAAGCAGTATGGCTTAGTGGAGAAACCATAGAACTTCAGTTTTAATCTTGGCTCTGCCATTTATCTGCTGCGTGACCATGGATGTTACTTAACTTCTCTGAGCCTCAGTTTCCTCATCTGTAAAATGAAGATTCAATAGCTGTCCTCCCTCCTACTTAGACTCTGAGCTCCACCTGGAACAAGGACCATGCCCTGTATCTTTTTTCTACCCTAATGCTTAGTATAGTGATTGGCACATAGTAAGCATGTATCACAATTAATATTATTGGAGTTTGAATTTTTTGAATCTCCATTCATCCATGGGCACCGCATCGTCAAGTGTTCTGTTCAGTGGGATTCCTTCACTGCTTTTTGAGATTTAAGTGTTCTTTGAACAGGTCGGTGATATCAAGTTTAATAAGCACAGCGGCAAATGGGAATCGGTCCTTGAAAATTCTGAAACGTATTTAAGTGCCCTTTAATAGTATTAGAAAGAGTGAGGGAAGGGCCCTTGATAAATGCTTTAGAGTTCCAGGTCCTTGGTAAAATAAGGGGCAGCTTGAAATCCTGTGTCTTTTGGTCAAACTGAAGAGATGAGGGAGAGAGGAAAGGCATAATTTTCAACTCTCCCTGGGGTCTTGGCCTGGGAGAATGCTGTACTCCAGGGAGCCTCACATTATTATGATATTTGTTCAATCCTTTCTATGTGCCAAGCACTGTTCTGAGCACTGGAGTAGTTGCCAGTTAATTAGGTTGGACACAGCCCATGTCCCAAATGGAGCTCCTAGTCCAAGTTGGAGGGAGAATAGATACTGAATCCCTCTTTTGCAGTTGAAGAAACTGAGGCACAGAGAAGTTGTGACTTCCCTCTCTAGAAGAAGAGACTATTCAGGTGAGGACAGGTTTGAGATTGGGGAATCATGTCTCTGTGCTTTAAAATGGGAAAAGGGGTTTGTTGACTGCAGTATATAGAAACCAAGATGTTCATGAAATGCATGAGAGTTCTTTTCTCTTTTTTTTTGTTAAGAGGAAGTGACTAGATTAGCCTTTCAGAGAGGTGATTTCTTCTTATAGGTCTTTGGGCAAAGGAGATTGGGAAAATACTCTTGCAAAAGGTGATTCGAATCCCATCTTTATTGGAAATCACAGCTTTGCTCTCCTTGGGTTTGACTCTCAGATTCTGCTGGAAGGTATCTGGGGAGGGACCCTCAGAACTGATACTGGGTGCCAACACCATCACAGAATTCTGGGAAAGGCAACTGTGCCTCTTTTAGCTCTTTGACATGTATTTGGTCAAACATCAGAAATGAGAGAAAACTTGATCAGTGTAGTGCTGTTCTAAAGATGAATTTGTTTGCTCCACATTGACAGCCACTCCACGGGCAAAAGTCTGTGTGATGTTTTTCATCATGGACAGCGGCAGTATTCACTGTGTGCCTGCCCTTTGTGGCACATTTTATCAGAGGCTGAAGGAGAAGCTCCTGGCCAAAAGGTTGGATTCAGCTCAAGGCTAAGCTAGTAGTAAGACTCTTAGTTATTAAAGAGACATTGTTTTTGAGCAGCCCTACATTCTCCCATACGTCTTCACAGTTTCTTCCAGGAATATGTGTCTAGAGACGCACACAAGTGCTAGTAATAATTATGATATTTGTTAAGCTCTTACTATGTACAGGAATAGATTCAAGTTTATCAGGTTGGGCACAGTGCCTGTCCCACATGGGGTTCACAGCTTCATTCCCTATTTTACAGATGAGGGAACTGAGGCACAGAGAAGTTAAGTGACTTGTCCAAGGTCACACAGCAGACAAGGGGCAGATCCAGGATTAGAACCCGTGACCTTCCGAGTCCCAGGTCCATGCTCCATCCACTACACCAAATGCTAAGGGTGGTGGGAGTCATGAGCATGATCAGAGTCAGATGGAGTTAATCTGGGAAGGCTTCCTAAGGGAACTGGTTTTAAGTTATTTTGAAGCATGTGTGAAGTGTATTTGTCAGAGAGAAGGGGTGAAAAATAGTCCAGCTGGGGAGAGTGGCACTCCCAAGGACAGGTAAATCGTGTGGATGGCACAGTATGAGTGTAATGAGAAGGCACTGTCAGCGAGGTGCAAGTGTGGAAAGGTCCTTGGGCCGCAGTCATAGTGGGGAATGCTACTGAAGTAGAAAGACAGGTCTCCTTTCTTGCTGGTATCCCCAGTGGTTAGATGCCACTATGAGTGCAAGTGGGATTCACAGTTCCAAGCAGCCTTCAGGAAGGGCTCAATGTCCCTGCCTAGAATGGCTCCACAGCCACCACCACCGCAGCAATCACTTCAGGTTTCTTATCTGGGCCCCTGCAGTGCCATTAAGACATCACGGGGACTTGAGTCAGGCTGACCCATCATCCTCCCGGTGCTTCAGGTGACCTCACTTGCATCTGCTAGCTTGTCTTCTCCCATTTATAGTTGCCTCAATGTCAACAGGTGCTACATCCCGGTTTTCAACCTGGGAAGCTTGACTCTTCCCCTCTAGACTGCAAGCTCCTTGTGGGCAGGGAACGTGCCTACCAAATCTGTTGTGCTCCCACGGGCACTTAGTACAGTGCTCTGCGTACAGTAAGCACTTGGTAAATACCACTGATGATGGTGACGATTTGCATTCCCATCCTGCTAAACAGCACCCTGTGAATTATATTACTTGTCATTTTGGTACTTAACATTATGCAGTTCTCCCTTGTGTTTTGTCTCTTCGAGTATTCTGTCTCCTCTATTAGTCTAGTGCTTAGTACACTGGTCTCTACATGCAGTGTACTCTCAGTAGACACTGTTGGCAGCCTGACTGGCCACCTGGCTGTCTCTCCATAGTGCTTCCATCCTTGACATATTTTTTAGTTAGTTGCTTTGCCCTCTTCTTTGCCTCTCCTCCTCCCTCTTTTCTCTCAACTCTCTGTGAAGTGGGCCAGCCCAAGAGGAGGAAGAGTGCAATAAGGGGAAGAGACAGAGAGAGAGAGAAGTAAATGAAAACAGAATGAAATAAGACCCGTTCCAGCTATGACACTGAAGAAAATCTCCTGAATGAAATCCAATCTGTTATTTAACCCCCAGGTCCCGGTTTAGTACCCGCCTATTGTGAAGGGAGAGCTAAAATAAAGTGGCTCTATCTTCCTGCAGATAAGCCTGCAAAAGGCAGTTTGGACCTCTCAGAAAAGGAATGCAGGGCTCTTAACTGTGCCATCGCTGCATTTCACCCTCTTCTGTGCAACCTGTTTCAGTTGAGGGGACCAGAGAGGCCTGTTTGGGTTGCATCAGCCGCTATCGCTGTGGTGAGCGGGAAGAAGCAGAGCCCGAGTGACAGAGACTGTCAACCTCCTTCAGTCAGAGGCCCTCAGACTTCCTTGCACACACTTCATATTTTGGCTGGATAAATAAATAAAGTGCCAAATAACAGATCGTGAGCTTTGAGCCCACCCACAGTTGAAAAAATTGGAAAGATGACAGGAAGAGCACCCATGAGCTCCCTCCCAAGGCTCCGGCGGGCGTCCGTCAGCCAGGTGTGGGGGCTTATGGTGAGAATTAGATGGATATGTGGAGGAACGAAGCTGCTCTTTTTTTCTTTTTCACCTGATCCGGGGTTTTGTGCAACTTCTCTGCTCTTCTAGCAATTGGGTGTAGTATTTTTTTTTTTTTGAGAGGAAAAAAAAAACTTCTTCCCACTTCTCCATTTCTTCTTGGGGTTAATCTGTCCCCTCTGCCTTATTAAAGAAGCAATTAGCACGGCATGTTATTGCTGAGAAGCTTGCTATTCCCCTTCCTGCAGCTGAGAAGAGAATGCACTAAATGGCTCCAACCCCTCACTAACTGCACTTGAAACTGGGCTCCTTTAAAATAGGGATAATTCTGCTCAGGGAATCCCTTCGGCAAGAGGCTTGAGAAGCGACTCAAACTCTTTAACTTCCTGACCTCCAGTTCCGCAGAGCGTTTCCATGATCCCGCACCTCCAAAATCCAGTTTCTCTTGATATCCCATGAGAGATGACTACTGCATAAAAATGGGGTGCGGCAAAATTCCTAGGAGGGAAAGACAAAAAATGGTTCATTCTGTTGAGATAACTTGGCCTTTGCTACTATTGTCACTTTCTAACAGCTGTACATAATTTTGTCAGACTAGTCTCTGCTAGCTTCTCGAAGCTCCAGCATGATCTCCCTGGGCATATCCTGACCCTTAGTTTTAGGAACCTTAGACCAAATGTAAGCACTGAAGAAATAATTGGGGTAAGGAATGAGAATCAGGCCAATGTTCCATCCAGTCCAGTATTCTGTTTGCATCAGTGACAATAGGGTACTTGAAGGAACTGTGTCAGTTCATCAATCAATGATATTTATTGGGTGCCTATGTTTGACTTCTTTGGCATTCATTTTAACAATTAAGACTGCAGCTTTTCATATCCCTTTTCCTCTCTATATTCCCAACTTTCCCAGTTGTCAAGCATTACAGGCCTCATATTCACTGAAAGCCGTATTGTATCTACTGCTCCATTTAACCTGCAGAGCATACCCGTGGTACTAAATTCCACATGCTCACCGCCTGCTGTGGTGTTTCCTTTTGGGTTTTTGAAGTTGCCACTTGAAGCTTCAAAGCCCGTCCCTCATCCTCTCTGTACAGGAGTTGGTCAGTCAATCAATAAATCTACACACTTACTGTGTGTAGAGCACTGTACTGTGTGCTTGGGGAGTATGGTATAATAGAGCTGGTAAACATGGTGGCCCACAGCTTTTCTGACTTTATTCTTCATGATCCTGTAGACTTAAACCATGTCCCTTATCAGAGCCTTTGTGTTTCCAGAGTAAAGAATTCTAGTCTTTTCCATCTTTCCCCATACAGGAGCATCCCCATCATTCTGATCATGGTGGTTGCCCTTCCCTTATTTTTCTCTTTCTCTCCTTCTTATGGTTATTTGAGCACTTACTGTGTGTATAAGAACTGGGGTTGATACAACTTAATCAGGTTGGACACCATCTAAGTAGGAGGGACAATCCTCATTTTACAGATGAGGAAACTGAGGCACAGAGAAGTTGAGTGACTTGCCCAAGGTCATACATTACACAAATTGCAGTTGGGATTAGAACCCAGGGCCTGAATCCCAGGCCCATGCTCTTTCCACTAGGCCACGTTTAAGCTGCTCATCTTAAACTACAGCAAAGTTGTACAATATTCCAGGTGTGGATAAACCATGGTTTTATGGAGTGGCCATCCTGTGCCTTTTGCTTTTCAACTCTTTCCTGCTGGTGACCAGCCCATCATTTGCCCTATTTGGTTCCTGCCCTACATTGGTCCAATGATTGTAAAGAACAGTCAACAGTGACTCTTGAGATCTTTTTCTTGAATCAAGACAAATTACCTCAATCTCATTATATATTAAAGAACCTAGTCAACCTGCTCTTGGGTGGGGCTATGAAAATGAGTGTTAAGTGAAAGGGCATTAGACACAGTGTAGTTTTCCACAGGAAACAACCTCAAACACACTAATTTGTTCCTGACATCCAAAAAAACTGACCCAAACTACTATTTTAGTTTAAATACACCACAGTTAACTCTTTATTAACTCATATGATAAAATAGCAAGGCAAATATACACCAGTAATAAAATTTTATAGATTTAAACAATTAAATGTCAACATTTATGTCTACATATACACATATGTATGAAAAGTAATAATTGTCCTCATCAGAAGCTTGATACTGTGATTTGACTGAAGCATCCATTTAAGCACATCTAGTTCAACTCCCACACTTAGCTCTTCTGCTGTTTGTTACTTTCAAGACTTGACTGTACTCTAAGAGCCACTCGATTGCTGCTTGCCCAGGCTCTATACTTGCCTTTTCCCCACTTCCCTGGGATGCTGGGAGGATGAAATGAGCTGACAGATGTGCAAGTGTTTTGAGCTCTTAGCAAGAAAGGCACCAGAGATTGCCTGGAAGTAGTATTGTCATGAATCACTTTCACTCCCTTAAAGGCCTCCTGTCTTGCTTGGGAGGACTGGAAGAGCTGGGTGAAGGGGTTGAGTGGCTCTGATTTTTTTTTTCTCCAGGAGAACCCACAGCTTGAAAGATGTATCCCTGCTTTGATTAGTAAGCCGACCCCAGAGACAAGCCCAGGCCTCCTCCCCCTCGGTTACATGCCAAGACTCTGCCTCCTGCTCTTGGAGAGCAGTGACCCAAGGGAGAGAGGGGAAAACTGAAGATCATTAAGAGAGAAATCGGTGACGAGCTACACGGGAACGGCTTGAAAAGCACAAGTCTTTGTAGTCCCTTTTTATAGAGTCTTATACCTGGAACAGGTGCACATCAAAAGGCAGCACTAGACAGGAAGATGAGGCTTAAATGTCTCATTTTATGCTGAACTATTAAAGGAAAAAAAGAAGGTTAGGGCTCCATAAGGGAAGAAGACTCTGTGAGCGTGTGTGCAATGGGAAGGCAATTATCCCTGCGCTGCTCAATTCGCCAAGCTACGCAGGGCTGCTGTGGCTCTCAGCTTTGGGTTAATGGACAGGAAGAAGGAGAGAAGGTGTCGTCCACAGAAGGAGCCAAGCAGAGCGGCACAATCGGGCATCTGGTGGCCAACGATGCTATTCACTTGGCTACCTGGGGGCCTGGCTGGGAGTGGTGTCTTTTCTGCTTTTAGAGAGCATTGGGGCATTATGGGAATCAAAAGCTCAAGCCTGCTTTTGAAGGGAAGGAGGCTGCAAGAAGTCTGGCTACTGAGTGATGATAGAAATACTTCTTGCCTGTATTCGTTCATACAGTGCCTGTATTCCCATGATGTCAAGTTCATCACACAGCATAACGAGACGATAGCATGGGCTGATTCAGAAGCCGGATGCCCTCGCCGTGCCCAGCCTCTACTGGTCAGGCAGGCCCTGGGGCAGGGCACCTATCCCTCTCCATCTTTCTCCTTGTACTTAGAGTGGCTCTCCGCACAGCCCAGTGGGAGCCTGGACCTGCGTTTGGCTTGTGGGAGGGCTTTCGGACAGGGCCAGTCTCCTGCCCCCATCTCCCAACACACTTCTCCCACTCCGGTTTCCACCCCGAACACTTAGTGGTGGTGGTGACAGTGTGATCCCTGCGGGGAGGAGGGAGTGAGAAGCAGCATGACCCAGTGGATAGAGCATGGGCCCAGGAGTCAGAAGGACCTGGGTTCTAATCTTGGCTCCACCACCTGTCTGCTGGGTGACCATGGGCAAGTCACTTCACTTCTCTGTGCCTCAATTCCCCCATCTGTATAATGGGGATTAAGACTGGGAGCCCCACACGGGACAGGGACCGTGTCCAACCTGATGAGACTGTATCTACCCCAGTGCTTAGTATGGTGCCTGACATATAGTAAGCACTTAATACCCCAATACCACAATGTTGGAGCATGGTCCAGGAAGTCAGAAGGCCCTGGGTTCTAATCCCAGTTCCTTGATTTGTCTGCTGTGTGACCTTGGGCAAAACACTTCACTTCTTTGCCTCAGTTACCTCATCTGTAAAATGGGGATTAAAACTGTGAGCCCAAGTGGGACATGGACTTTGTCCAACCTGATTATCTTGAACTTACCCTAGCACTTAGTACAGTGCTTGGCACGTAGCAAGGGCTAAACAAATACCCTTGGAAAAAAACGAGTGAGTCACAGTCACCTCCTTCTCCTTGGAAACAGGGCAGAGGAGAGTGGCAATGGGTATATGGGTAGTCAGCAAGATGGGGGCCGAAGGACTGGGCTGAGTGAACTGGTCAGTGCTGGAGTGGCACAGAACAACCCTGGCCTCCTAACTGGTATTTATTGAGAGCTTATTGGGTGCAGAGCACTGTACTAAGCATCCTTTCAGTTACTTCCCCCTCAGTGTTCAGTCTCTGCAAGTCCCCCGAGAGACTTGTGAGAACTGCCTCCAGGCCATTGCTGACCTTAACAGTCCCAGCTCGAACTCATGCCAGGCTCGCAGTGGGAGCAGAGGCCACAGCAGGCTCCCACTGCCCATTGCTGCCACCCTGGGCCTGCACTTTCTGTTCCCCTTCAGTTTTGTGAAGTCTGGCCTAGTTATGACAAAGCGGGAACTGCCATTCCGGCTCTCATTTTCTTACCAATCCTAGTTATGGTGCTTCCAGTTCCTTCCACCTGACCAATTCCAACGCTGAATCCCAGGGCTAGGCTTTCCCTTGTTCCTGATTAATAATAATAATGGCATTTAGTAAGCGCTTACTATGTGCAAAGCACTGTTCTAAGTGCTGATCCCTACAGGATAGTCATGGCGAAGGTTTATAGAAGCACTTTGAGATGTATGCCCTCTAGACTCTAAACTCGTTATGCGCTAGGAATGTACCCACTAGTTCTGTTGTAATAATAATGATGGTATTTGTTAAGCGCTTACTATGTGCAAAGCACTGTTCTAAGTGCTGGATACTCTCCCAGGCTCCTAGTACAGTGCTCTGCCCATAGTAAGTGCTCAATAAATACCAGTGAATGATTTATGAAGGGCAAAAGAGGCCTGCTGGCTTAGGCTCTCAGTCAGCTCAGTTTGCTGGCCTGGCACTAAGAGACTTCTGGAAGGGACTGTTCCCACGGAAATGTTTTCTGAGTGAATCAACAGTCAACGTAGTGGGAGGTGGGACGTTGAGGGGGAAGAGACTGTTCACTCATGGAACAGAGAGAATGAGTCCGATAAATGGAAAGGGCGAGTTGAATCATCTTGGACTGACTCCAGACCCTGCCAGCAAACTGGAGGCAGTGAGACTAGCAGCATGCTTATGTGTATTGGTACACAACATGCCATGGTTCTCAGCAGCCAGAATGAGGTGGCAGAAGCAGCAGTTTTCAGAACAGCTTGTCCACCTGCAAATATGTGTTTTTCTCTCTCTGTCTTTCCCTCCTGCTCTCCGCTCCTCCTCACCCCTCCTTCTCACCTTCCTAATCAGCACTTCTCTACTCTGTAATGTGCACATTTGTGTGACGTCAATTAGGAGTGCTTCTTTGCTTTTTCTTGTTGCTAACCTTTCTGAGAGCCGGAGAATTTATCTGGGGTGGTGGATTTCTGACCCGCCGTTTATTACCCGCTGTAGAACATGCCTAAGAGGGGCCAGGCACCTGCCGGGCCCTGTCCCGGAGTGGACTGCCCCAACTGTCGAGACTGGAATGGGATAGGAAGAGTATTCTCTGCAGATGCCACTCTCTGGAGAAATAAATCTCTGCCAATGCAACTTTGCCACATCAGCTTCCAGAGGGCAGGGCTCTGGTCCTCTCTTTGGATGGCAACTAGTGGAGAGCCAATGAACCAATCGTCAATTATCTGAGCAGATGAGTTCAGAGAGTCGAATGTCTGCACAGATGGACGATATCAGGCTTGTCCGCCTGAGAAAGTCAAAGCTAATTTTGTGTGAGGGCTTGAACTGCTTTATCAGCACAAATCCAGACCCAGTTGGGCTAGTCAACTTTTTATTGTAACCTAAATGTACTGGTGGTCAGTGACAATACTTAGGTTTGGTGATGATGTAGCTCTTTACCATTATGTTACCAGATTATCCGAGCTTTGCAGAAACACTGTGAGTTGATGGGCTCATAGGAGAGCTCCTAGGACAAGTCCATCCATTAGTCAGCCAGTCAATCTGTAGGTTAATAATAGTTGTTGGTAAAATAGATACCATCGGGTGCTAACTTTCCAAAGTCTCTTCATAGCCTCCTGATCATTGTACTACCTCACCACTCCCTCTCTCTCCCCTTTTCCATCTATTTATCAATATGCCATCTCTCTCCTGCTTTCTAAATCTACCTCTGATTTGGGCCTCTGAGGCTTCCCATGATTTGTGTGTCACTGTCTCTTCATTTAGGTTGTAAACACCTTGAGGGAAAGGATTTTATTCTCCTTGATGACTTCCTTTGTACTCTCCCAAAGAGCACTGTGCTTAGCCCTCAATAAATGTAATTGATTGATTTTTTGATCACTAGGTTAGGGAGTACCAACTCTGAGCAAAACCTTGTACTACTTGTGGGAAGTTAAAAATGAAGACTCCTCATGTTTCTCACTTATTGAAGTCCTAAAGAGATTCCAGTGACTTTTGAATTCCGAAATGGTGTTACTTTGGGTTTCCCATTGAACTCTTGCCAATCTAAACCAGTCTGAGTGAACTGATAGTACTATGTCTGATTTTACTGCTTATGGCTGTGAAATTAGGGAGAGAAGAGGAAACACCTCTGCACCTAAAGTGGTTCTCCACACAGCCCAGTGGGAACCTGGGCCCACAGTTTGGATCATGGGAGGTCTTTAGGACAGGGCCAGTCTTGTATGTACACCTGTGATGAAGATCACCACTGGAGGATTCAAAAACAAATACCGAAATATCCACTACATGACTTCCCAGAATCACTCAAGATTTAAAACTAAAGTCTACTTCTTTCCTACTATTTCTGCTGCTTCTTTCTTTCCTTCTTCAAACATGTTGTCTTTTCCCATAGAACACCTTTCTTCAGTAGTTTATGGAAGAGGGAGAAAGGGATTGAAATAGAATAAATAGATTATTAAAAAAGTGCATTGAAACCAAACATCTATTCACTAAGGACAGCAGTATAAATAGAATGAAAGCATAAGCTTCTCCTGGAGGCAATAGATTTCTAAAGTGATTATGAAGCAACAGATCTTTGATTATCTCTGCTAGTGTGGAAAATCTCTTTATGCGTCTAGTTATATATTTGTGTCAGTTATCTTGTGCTGCTATATTATTTTATATCAGGAACAAGACCACCCTTTTAATGGTTTTTAGAAGATGAATGGTTCTTATCATGGTAACTGTCCCGTATTTTGAAAATGAAATGCAAAGTCAATAACCTTTCTTTGGTGGGAGTGGTTTACCTTCTACAGATTTTTTGTGTGTGCAAGACCTCACTTGTAGATTGCAAACATTCTGGGGAAAGGCAATTTTTCCTGTTTTGAACAAGACTGAGCATATGATTGAAGCCCAATATTTTTTAATAACAACTTACTATTCTAAGGCTTTCTATTGGCTAGGATAACTAATATGCTCTTCTCTCACTTTGTAGTTTGAGCTTCCTTCTCTCCACTTATTAACTGACACAGAGATATTGTCCAGTACAGCAGATCTTTGATTATCTCTGTTAGTGTGGAAAATCTCTCTATGTGTCTGGTTAGATATTTCTGACAGTTACCTTGTGCTGCTGTATTATTGAATATCAGTCAGTACCATTCAGAAAGAGAGGGAGAGAGAGGGAAACATCGCTCCAGGACCCTGTACCTAGAAACACGTAAATAAGCATTGAGGCTGATCATATGTGAGTAATGAATGTTAAAATAAAACCAGAGAATCCTCAGTGACACAGTGTTTGATGAATAGCCCCATTAGTGCATTTAAATTAAGTATCTGGTTTAATGATGTCATGCTGCATACTGCTGTGAGTTATATTGCATGTAATTTAATGCCATTACAAAGGACTCTTAATAAATTCAGCACAGTCTGTGTTACATGATGCAATTAAGATCTGATGGCATGGTATTGATGTATTGGTGTTTGACTTTATGAACTTGCGGGGTCCGTTTTTTTGGAGACAAAGTGAGAAAGAAAGATTGTGGTCTCAGTGATGAAATACTTCCAGGGTCAGATGAACAGTAGCTATTTAGGCCCACCAAGTACAGAGAACCAGCAAGCCCCTGATCCTGAAGGCAAGTGAAAGGAAACTGAAGCGAGGGAATTCATAGTTGAGGCAAGATAGAGGATGTTTTAACCAGTTTAGACAGGTGCATGTGGTTTTGTTAGGGGGTTGGAAAGCTTAGCTTCTTTGTCTCCAGGTCATTTTAGTTCTGAGCCTTTTCCTTTTGTGGTTTGGTTAGCATTTCATGCACTGGACACATACGCCTTCTTAGTACCTCTAGGCTGAGTCAACCCAGGAAGGTCCGGTCAAAGAACCAAATTCAAAGACACTATAAAGGCTGGATAAACACCTGCAAGTCCAAACCTACCGAAATAAAGGCCTCCACATTTCTTATCAATAATACGGATGTCAGTCACTAGCATTTATACTCTCCTTCCTCCACAGAAGTGTTGGAGGGCATAATTCATTGAAACTCAATTAAGACTTATCAGTATTTAGGAAGAGCTGGAACCAGTGGCAAATATATATATTGTATTTTTCCAATTTGATTTTAAATGTATTTTGGAGGGATAATAAGAAATGAATTCCACAGCTAGAAAGCATAATTACAAAATGCCCTTGTTCTCAGGGATTCAAGGTCACCACCAGCATCAGTGAAGCCATTTTGTGTGTCCAACTTCATTCCCTGAACCTGAGAGTCTCTCTCTCTCTCTCTCTCTCTCTCTCTCACACACACACACACACACACACACACACACACTCAATCAATCAATCGTACTTATTGAGGGCTTACTGTGTGCAGAGCACTGTACTAAGCACTAGGGAAGTACAAGTTGGCAACATATAGAGACACACACACACACACACGTGGATGAACCTATTTTCACAGTGAGGCATTCAAAAAGTAGGTGTGGAAGGCCTGTTTTCCTGTGTGACTGGTGATAATGACTTCCCAAGCGCTTAGTACAGTGCTCTGCACACAGTAAGAGCTCAGTAAATACGAATGAATGAATGAACGGGGTCTCCAGAAACTCTAGGCTCTAAATCTCGACCTGGGAGGGTGAGAACTCTTGCAAAGAGAAGGAGATCTCTTGTCGTAAAAAAAAACAGAGATAAAGTGGATAAGAAGAAAAAACTACTTTCTCTTAATAAAGGGATAATACTGGAACACCTACTTTCTTGTCAGATAATTGCAGATAGATTTAATGTGAGCTTCTTTCTAATAACAAGATGTTCAGGGATATTATACTTGCAGATTATTGAGTCATTAAAAGTAAATGTGAAAAACAACTACCATGAATCCTGTTGACACAAATAGTACTATTGGGCTAACTTTAACTTTACAGTAGCTGGACTTCCTAGATGGTGAGCCCTTCGAAGGACAGGGTCTCTGCCTAATTCCCCCCGTGTACTATTTCTTAGCCCTTAGAACAGAGCTCTGCTCACACTGAGTGCTTAATAAATACTATTAGTACTACTACTCACTTTTCCAGGGGCTTGTTAGACAAGGGGCTTTCATGACTAGGCATGGGGCTCTAACAACCATGCACTACGTACAGGCCAAATCCCCAATTTTGTCAAATCAAGGGGGGAAATGACTGCTAATACCCAGGTTCTTTCTGGACATCACCTTATCTCCTCTGCCACGAAGAGCCCACCTTTCATAATTCTGGGCTCCAAGCTGTGGATGTCAGAGAAACTGAAGGGTAGGGCACCCTGTCTGAGCTGCAATTAATCAGTCTTGATGAAATAAAGGTGTTTAATTAAGCAGTTGGTAATTAATCCATACACCTGTTTAGCCCCTTTGAATTGACTCGGTACTTAACCCCCTTTCCAATAAGCTATCGACCATTGTTGCAGAAAGGTTCTCAGAATGGATTAATCCATTAACTTGATCCAGGGGGTTGACCTCCCTGTTTTTATTTTCCTTATGCATTAAAACCAGGGGTCTGTTCTCCTGTACCATAATCACATTTGCCCAAAGGTTCCAGCTCCATGAGAAAGAACTCTCCTGTCCTTGGAGAAAACCAATTTAATTCTTGTATCACTGTATATTCTTTCAAATATTACTATATGCATCTTCTCAAAACCCCTTGCTTGGAAGTATTAGGTGCTGCTACACCCATTTTGTAAGAAGGAAAGAAAAAGGTCCAGATGGGTGAGGAGGTTTCTGGAGGCTTTCTGGAAAGTCAGTTGGCAGAGCTGGATAAAGAGTGTTGCGTTCCAGATCCCAAATTAGTTGTTCTAGCAGATCACACCAGTTTTCCTGATTCCAGTTTTCCTGAACCAGTTGCCTTTAAAAAGTATCAGGCCTTAACACATTTGATTTTATTGGAGACACCATTCAAATCTCTTGGCAAGCCCACTGGATAATAGCTGAGAAATCATTTAATGAGATCTAGACCATTTTACAGCTCACACAGGGTTTTCATTTATTGTGGCTCTATATTCTGTGCATACTATGCTGATTTTTCTAAGGAATAAAAATGTTTATTTGCTATGAATTTTCCTCCAGATTGTTAATCCTAAAAGCCATCATAATTAAAGCTGTGATGTGTCACTTTAAGAGCTTGGGCCAAAGTGAATATCATTGATGAGTGGGCTCCAGCCAGATATTTAGCTTTGAATTAGTTTTGTGGTTTGGGTAGATTATAGGAAAAAACCCATACATCCCAGCTGTTAAACATCCACTTCTTCTTTTGTTGTTGTTTTCTTGATGCGATGAATACAGATTTTGAACAAATGCCCAGGGTTGAGCCTAGCTGAAATCTTTAGAAAATTCAGGGTGTTTCAGCTTTCTCTTTTTTAGGGGATGATTTGTAGCTTCCTGCTCCCCACTCTTCGCTCCACCCTCTCCGCCATTTTTAATGTACTGTGTGATCTTAGAGAATGAATTTATAAGGGAAACATCATGAATAATAAAATAAGGTGCTTGAATGCCGGCATCTCTCCCTTCTAAAGGCTGAGGAAATATACTTAGCGAAGATAGTCCTATATATTACCCGAATACACCAGTGCCAGGGCTTTAAAATTCCTGTACAGGGCTGCTGTGGAGCAATATTTTTTCCTTTGTAGAGTTGTAGACTACCCTTTTCTAGGATGAATCCTCTCCTCTCCACAATGACTAGTTGAGACTGCCTTTCTTGAGGAAACTTGGCATGTGTTGTTCCTATTGGCATTGAGGATGGTGGTAGAGGGGGCAAAATGCCATTTTTACAATTCAGAAAACAAATAGCGCTAATGTTCAGATTAGGTGGTAGGCTAATGACTCAGGTTTAGCTGAACCTTAAAGTGTCTGTAGTGATTTAGTCCATCACGTCTGAAGTGACTGACTTATTTGTCTTGTTGAATAGATGAATTTTCAGTGAAGGCAGTGTTTGGTCTGGTGTTCATCGACTTGATGGAGGTGGGTTGTAGTTTGCAAAGGGAAGGAGTTCTCTTGGGTCAGTTTGTTTTTTGCTCAGGAGCCAATTTCAAATGAAGGTGATGGTCAACAAAGTCATCTTACTAGGTCCCAGATGGGGGAGCCTGAAGAATAGACCAGTTGGTGGAGGGTGTAATAGAGGCATAGGAGGACTCATTTCGAAATATCGGAGCCAGTTAGAAAAGAAATAGTAAATTTAATGATTCCTAGAAAATTTCTTGAAAGGACTGATAGCATGTCAGGAAATCAAACCCTTCACTTGAGGTGGTGCTTAGTTGCTCTGACAAGTCTGCTATTTTAACTGGATATAATGCAAAAGGAAGGGAAAAATTGTCTCTCTAGCTTTCTAGCCTGCAACCTAGACCCTGTATGATTGTCTGTCTACAGGTTACTTATAGACCAAAACTGCAGATGTATTTACAAAGTCCATTAGTTGGCCAAGTGGTTTTCAGGCTTCCCAACATTTAACAGGTAGTGAAGCAGTGTGGCCTAGTGGGAAGAACTCAGACCTGGAAGTTAGAGGTTCTGGGTTCTAACCTCAGCTCCATCAGTTATCTGCTCTCTGACCTTGTCACATAGCTTTCTGTGCCTCAGTTTCCTCATCTGTAAAATGGGGATTAAATTCTATTCTCTCTTATTTAAACTGGGAGCCCCAAATGGAACAGGGGGCTGTGTCCAACCTGACCATCTTGTGTCTACCCCAGCACTTAGAACAGTGCTTGACACACAGTATGTGGTTAACAGATACCATAATTATTATTTAACCATACAGACTTTTAGACTGTGAGCCCACTGTTGGGTAGGGACTATCTCTATATGTTGCCAACTTGTACTTCTCAAGCGCTTAGTACAGTGCTCTGCACACAGAAAGTGCTCAATAAATACGATTGATTGATTGATTGATAGTGAGGATGCAGCTCATCCCTCTAGAGTGTTAGCTCATTGTAGGCAGGAGTGTGTCTATCTGTTGTTATATTGTACCCTTCTAAGTGCTTAGTACAGTGCTTTGCACACAGTAAGTGCTCAATAAATACGACTGACTGACTGAATGAATGCAGCTGGCAATAGTGTGGTGACCACACTTTTAGACTGTGAGCCCACTGTTGGGTAGGGACTGTCTCTATGTGATGCCAATTTGTACTTCCCAAGCGCTTAGTACAGTGCTCTGCACATAGTAAGCGCTCAATAAATACGATTGATTGATTGACCAGAGTTGTGATGTGTGGTGGAGAGAAGAAAAATTCTGGCTGGAGATCAGGGATGTTTCCTAGTAATAATTCAGAAATTTTTGACTGGAATCTGGGAAAGAGGGATTAGATGGACTCCATTTCATTTTCCCTTCTGCCACTACACAAGAAGGTACCTTTCAGGCTGCCCTCCTTTGACCAGGGAGCCTAGAGAAGGAGAAGGGGAAAAAATGAAAAGGTGAGGACACTATTAGCTCCTTCTGGGAGCATGATCTTAGCTCTCTTTTCCACCACTCTTTCCTCTCCTGCTTCTGACGTTTATCAGAAACCACCAGGACCATAAGGCTAATGGTCCTTATGCCCTGTTCTATAGTGAATGGCTTTCCTTTTGCTGAGGAAACAGTTGTCTGTTAGGGCATTATTGTGCCATGTTCAACACCTCACTTACCCCAAAAGTTTCCCTTCCTATGACAACACATTGCAGTATTGGAAGGAGATCTCTGATCTTTGGGCAGTACCCACCCAAAATTAAGTCCTGGATAATAATAATAATAATAATAATAATAATGGCATTTATTAAGCGCTTACTAGGTGCAAAGCACTGTTCTAAGCGCTGGGGAGGTTACAAGGTGATCAGGTTGTCCCACAGGGATCTCTCAGTCTTCATCCCCATTTTTACAGATGAGGTAACTGAGGCACAGAGAAGTGAAGTGACTTGCCCAAAGTCACACAGCTGACAATTGGCAGAGCTAGGATTTGAACCCTCTTTCCACTGAGCCACGCTGCTCATGATGAAGGTGAATTTTCCCATGAGAAGGATGGATGTGGAAGGAACAAAGGTCCAGATATCAAGGACATATAAGTATTTCCACCCATCACAAAATGAAAATAGGAAGAATAATCCTTCTGCAGTGAAGTGGCGGCAGGTTCTTCTGTGAGCTTACACTCCAGATTCAGCAGGTTCTTAGCTGATGAATAATATATAAGATTTCCTTCCTTCTCTCCCTCTCTTCTCACCAATGCCTACTATTTAACCCATTACTACTTTGGAATTTAAACCTTGTTTAATGTTCAGGGATAGAAATTGCTAGAAAAGCACCATATAACATTATGCAGTTTTGTATTAAAATTTCATAAGTGCCAATTACCACCTACGATTTTTTTTTTTTTATGAACCTGGCAGAGAAGTACCAAATTACTAAAGCAGCTGGAACTGTTGCTAAAGTGCGATGTTGATGATACATTAAGGACCTGTTTCTGATATTTGTCAGGTTTTTAAAAAAATAATTGAGTGTTTTAACCTTGGGCAGGCAGGGAGTAATCTACTTTCTCGATGTAATTCATAGTTTGAGAGAATCAGAGGGACCAAATAGGCAAAGAAGGTGGAAGCAACTGTGGAGGAGAAGGTTCCTGCTATTTTCTTCATACAAAGAGAAGCATCTTGGTCTATTAGAGCACGGGCCTGAGAATCAAGAGCTCTGACCCCAGCTCTGCCGCTGTCCCACTGGGTGAGCTTATTTTGACCACATGTTTTATTTTGTTTGTCTCCCCCTTCTAGACTGTGAGCCCGTTGTTGGGTAGGGACCGTCTCTATATGTTGCCAACTTGTACTTCCCAAGCGCTTAGTACAGTGCTCTGCACACAGTAAGCGCTCAATAAATACGATTGAATGAATAAATGAATGAATTTGTTCTTCTGGCCCCTTAGACTATGAGCCCTGTATAGGACAGAGACTATGTCTGACCTGATTATCTGCACAGGATAGATACCACATAGCAAGTGGTTAACACATAACATTATTAGAGAAAATATAATGCCCAAACTGCCCATGAGGAGAGAACAGAAAAACAAACAGGGAGTAGCAAGGTCTTTCTGGGAAGCAGCATTGCCTAGTGGCAAGAGCACGGGCTTGGGCATCAGAAGTCTGGATTCTAATCCCAGCTCTGCTGATTGTCTGCTGTGTGACCTTGGGAAAGTCACTTAACTTCTCTGTGCCTCAGTTATCTCAACTGTAAAATGGGGATTAAGAGTGTGAGCCTCGTGTGGGACAGGGATTGTGTCCAACCTGATTACCTTGTATCTACTCCGGCAGTTAGAACAGTGCATGGCACATAGTAAGCACTTAACAAATACCATCAGTATTATTCTTATTGTTCTGTCATTGACCAAACATGATAAAAGGTTTAGAAAGATGTAAGGCCATTTAGAATCGGATCAAGTGGCAGGAGTCAGAAGCCACGCAGATTAGTAGATTAGTAAAGGGAAAGGTTGTGGGTGTTAGATGGCACATATCTATCTGTAAGTATGGATGTGAAGGAGGGCAAAAAGCATGCTGATCCCTTAATCAATCAATCCATCCATCAATCATATTTATTGAGCACTTACTGTGTGCAGAGCACTGTACTAAGCGCTTGGGAAGTACAAACTGGCAACATATAGAGACAGTCCCTACCCAACAGTGGGCTCACAGTCTAGAAGGGGGAGACAGAGAACAAAACCAAACCTACTAACAAAATAAAAGAAATAGAATAGATAGGTACAAGTAAAATAAATAAATAAATAGAGTAATAAATATGTACAAACATATATACATATATCAGCATAGTCGCTGTCAGAGACAGATTCCCTTTGATCTGAATCAACATAGACACAGTTCCTGTATCACACAAGTTCAACGTCTTAGAGGGAGAACAGATATTGAATTTCCATTTTACAGATGAGAAAACGGAAAAACAGAGAAGTTGTGACTTGTCCGAGGTCACAAGTGGTAGAGCTGGAATTTAGAACCTGAGTCCTCTGACTCTCCAACCTGTGCTTTCTCCACTAGGCCATGCTCCTTCTCTCACTATAGGCATGCCACCGGGGAAGCTGATCTGATTCTATCCCAGTACTGGTTTATCCCCATCTTGAAGGTTCCTGCATCCTTCAGGCAAGCATACTTCTGGGTGGGAGAGAAGCAGGTGGCTTTTGGGTACTGGTGTGAGGATTAACTAAGTACTCATAACCCAGTGGTTTTGCTGCATGTTAAAGATTTGCTTTCAAGGAGCTTCCGGACAATTAGATTGAAGACATGATAATATCTCTCCAAATCGATTAAGGAATCAATCCGTGGTATATATTGAGCTCATACTGGTGCAGAGCACTGTAGTCAATGCCTGGGGGAGTACAATACAATAGAAGTCGGTAGACCCACAAGGATCTTACAACTTAAGCAACAATCTCCATAGGGCAGTCTCTTTAACCATTGGGTTGTAAATGTCTCAAAAGTGAGGGGGATATTTCTTTATTTCCTGTCCCTAAGCCTACAGTTCATTGCTCATATATACTGAGTGCCTACTGTGTGCAGAGCACTGTACTAAGCATTTGGGAGAGTACAATATAATGCAGTTAGTAGACATGTTCTCTGCCCACGAGGAGCTTACAGTCTAGAGTGATAATGATGAAATTCCAGGAACCCATGGGACTAGTGCAAATGTACTGTGTGGTTTCATGCCAAAATGGCCCCGACTTCTTCTTTAGCTTGCTTTTAGCTACTGTAACTTTCAAAGCGAGGCACTGAGGATTATATACCGCTGAAATTGGTCATTTGGAAAATTTCCCAACCCACCAGGCTAGAAGAGGTTGATGATAATAATTGTGGTATTTAAGTGCTTACTCTGTGCCAGGCACTGTAATAATAATAATAATTCTGGTATTTAAGTGCTTACTATGTGCAAGGCACCTTACTAAGTGCTGGGGTAGATACAAGTAGATTGGCATGGACACAGTCACTGTCCCACATGGGGCTTAGTCTCAATCCCCATTTTAGAGATGAGGAAACTAAGGCCCAGAGAAGTGAAGTCACTGGCCCAAGGTCACACAGCAGACAAATGGCAGAGCTGGCATTAGAACCCATGACCTCTGATTCCCAAGCCTGCACTTTTGCCATGAGGCCAGGCTGCTAAGTGCTGGGGTGGATACAAGCAAATTGGGTTGGACACAGTCCCTGTCCCATGTGGAGCTCACAGTCTCAATCCCCATTTTACAGTAGAGGCAACAGGCACAGAGATGTTGTGACTTGCCCAAGGTCACACAGCAGCCAAATGGCAGAGCCAAGATTAGAACCCATCACCTTCTGAATCCTAGGCCCCTGCCCTTTCCACTACTCCATGATGAGTGTCTGTGATTAGTGTCCAGTCTTTACTGTGCTTAATAAATGCCACAAAAAAAATGCAAATGTGTTTAATTTTGAATAATGAGATTAGATGCTCCACCTTTTTCTATCTTTTCTTGAATTTTTTTTCCTTATTGCCAAAATGAAAGTGAATTTACTCGGGGTGATGGTTTTTGGTAAAAAAAATTTCTGTACTCAAACCCAGCCTATATCCTCTAGCCAACAAGGCTTTAGTACATCAGACATTGAAAAATTAAGGATCTGGTCTACCCAAATCCTGAATTAAAGAGCAAAAATTGCGTGTAGATGGAGTGACACTCAGTGGGATGTGTGTTTGGTAGAACTTGGAGGTAGCGGTGTTCTGTATTCCTTTGAAAGCAAGGCTGAAGTCGGGTGACTTAAGGAGATGTAAGAAACTTAAACTCACCCCACTTACTGCCTAAGAACTACATTTCCCAGGGTCATGTGGGACATAGATTCAATCAGCAAGCCAGGTGGAGGCTTTTAAATTTAGGGAAGGGAGCCCTGTTTGGTTCTTTCTGCCTGCTGGGTTACATGCTGGTCATCTTGCTGCTTGTGAGTACTCACTCAGAAAGTGGTCTGGTTCTCTACAGAAGTTTTGTTTTATGGGTGTATATCTAAAACCTTTTTACTTGGGGCTGAGTGGGCACTTATTTTTCCCTATTTTCTCTTTTCTTGCCTATTCAGCTACAACATTTGAGTGTTTGAGAAATGCTTCTTGGGTTCTTCCTCTAGTAACACAGCCTTCACAAAATGCAACGTGAATAGAAACTGCAGTATTGGGGTTGGGAATTATGATCTAAGTTATCATAAGGACTTTGGAGTCCAACACTGATTGGGGAGGGAAAGCCAAGCAAAAGTAACACTTGATTTTTGTGTTTATCCCCTTTCCTCGGGCCTCGTTGCAGAGGGACCCAGGCAGCAAGAGAAACAGGGGAGGTTGTCCCTGTCAGTCCTTGCCCACCTGGGTTCATATTTGGGCCTGCGGGATGGGCCTGGGGAGTGGCCTACTGTGATAGAGGAGGTGAGGTTAGTAACAGAGGGATAGATGGTTGGGTTTCCCTCTCTCGTTCTGGTCCCAGCCCCAGTGCCTTTCTTTTTTTAAAAAAAATGGTATGTGTTAAACTCTTACTATGTGTGAGGCACTGTACTGAGTCCTGGGTAGATACAAGGTAATCAGGTTGGACATAGTCCCTGTCCCACATGGGGCTTAAATCTTCCTCCCCATTTTACAGATGGGGAGCCTGAGGCAGAGAGAAGTGGAGTGACTTGCCCAAGGTCTCACATCAGATGAGTGGGGGAGCCTGGATCGGAACCCAGGTCCTTCTGACTCCCAGTTCTGTGCTCCATCTATTGGGCTACACCGCCACCCACTGCGTCTCTCAGCCTCATCCCTAAAGTACCATATTCCGGGCAAAAAAAGAATTGCGACCATCTCATTTTATAAGCCCTGCTATCCCTCACAATGTGCCAAATGTCGCAGAGACTAGGTTTGCTTTGAAATTCTGGGAATGAAAATCAACCAGGAGCCAAAAAATGAGGTGCATGAATATTTCAGAGGTCCAAGGAAATGTGAAGCTATTCACTGCTGTTTTTCCCAAACGGGTTTTGCCTCTTTCTTAACAGTGATCAGAATCACCTGTTGATGATCCAGGGTTTGAATGTCCAATGTATTTGTGAACCACGGTGCCTTTCGTCATTGAAAATGTTGGGATTCTGCACATGAGTAGAGTTGAAATGAATGAGCTGCAGTTCTTGTATTTATAGGCAAATGGTGTGCTATCTCAAAGTATAAATAGAACAATGGTGTAGTGAGGGAGGAGCTGGCTTTCCGGAACTGTGAAAACCCAGCAATTATTCCTGGAACTACGCTCATTGTTTATCTCTACTTGAATTTTAATAAACAGGACTCTGCCATTTATTCATGCATTTTCAAATGGAAATATATCTACCATTATTATCCCTTTCTCATGAGTCAGGTCCCATCTTGCAGATTCACAGCTGAGCAAACGTATAGAAAATTAGTGACAATTAGATAATTGTCACCCTGTATAAGCTCAGCACAGCTGTGAATGAATATGGCCTGCTCTGTTGCCACCTGGTGCACTTCACAAACCCTTCTCATAAGGTTTCATGAGCTTACTTTAATGCTGTAATCACCAAAAAATTTGGTAGCCCACAGAGCTCTTGTACCAGGGTAACCCTCACCTGCCCAGAGGACACAGAGTAAATGACACAAATTAAAATCTCCATAAATGGGTGAGTAGATAAATTACCGTTTGCATGGCTGAGTTACCAGAATCTAAGGGCCAAAGCTAGATTGAGTGGATGAGAAGTCTTCTCCAAAATGATCTTTCGCCTCTTCTTTTGGCCATAAATGTTGACTCGGATTTAGCTCTCAAATCCTAGCTAATTTAGCCAGGATATGTGAGAGTTAATCTGTAGGTTTTATGGGATGGGAATTGTGCAGTCGGGTCTGAAGGTAAGCAGAGGGTCCAGGAAGAAGAGTTTACATCAGGTTTATTGTCTTCCCTCATCAGTCTCTTGGAAAAATAATCTAACTGAGCTTCCCAAACTCCGGGGAAAGTGGTGTGCTACTCTGGAGACAATGGGGTGGGAACACAAAGCAAAATATTGTCTCTAGCATTGAGATCTGATGGGGGAAGGAAAACTAAGGGTGGTTAAAGGCTCTTGCAGGTTTCTTTGGACTAGTCGAATAGTTGTCTGTCTATATCACATGAAATCTCTAGGTAAATTTGAAGAGGTCTGCAAACCTTTACTGTTGGGTAGGCAATTCCTTTAGTTTTATAGGCTTTGGTGTTTTATGCCCCCTTTCCCCAGCAACCTGACTCCCAAGTCCATTTTGCTGAGAATTTAGATTCTATAATTCCACAGAGCTTGAATATTAAACCCAGATCTTTTTTTTTTCCTATTCATTTATTTGCCCTGGAAGAGAAATGGCTAAAAGTTGTTCCCATTAATCTGTGTGAGGATGTGGATTTCAAAGTGTTCTATTTTCACAGGAGAGGGTCTCGGGAAGTCTGAACATTCTTTGCTTTCTCTCCAAGGTTAAGTTCAGCCTACTGTTGGGGAAAAATGCTGAAGCAAATGCTGGAAATAGTACAATCCACTTGATGGTTTATGGCTTTCCCTGTGGAGCTCAGACATTCAAATTTAACCTGTCTGCACTGATTCTCTTTGGCCATTAAAATTTCCTTGGTCACCAAGTAGCAGGATGTAGACACCTTCTGAATTTTCCTGATCTCTGTACCTGTGGTAATGTGGCTATGCAGTGTACTGAGCCTTGGGTTAAATATGAATTGTGACTGTGATTAGGTTCACTTTTATTTTTTAAATCTGGGAAACTTGTTTTGCTAGTTCTCCCCTCTTGTTCATACAAGTGCCAACATCCAACATAACAACCACCTGAAATTGGGCTGTGGGTAGAATTTATTTGCAGGCATCTTAATTTCCCTGGTGATAATCAAATTAATTTTGTTGCGACATTTTTAATTGAAAGATGAAATGTTGCTGAGCTTGTTCAGGAGATTAAAAAAAAGTCGAAGCCCACTTGTTAATGAGCACAGAGCAGAGACCGGGGTCAGCAGGTCATCTTCATCTCATTCCCTGGATGTTCTTCCAGCCAGTGCTAGAGGAAATGTACAGCCTGCTGTGACCTCAGGGAATGAATGATGGAGCTGGCTATCCTCTCCCACAGGGTAAGGGTCAGCGAATTAAAGTTTGGGCTTATTTTGTCGGCCTAACGCAGGGAACCGGTGAACAGAGGGTTGGCAGCCAACTGCTCGTGGTGAAAGTCAACTAGTCAGTCATTTCTATTTACTGAGTACTTACTGTGTACAGAGCACTGTACAAGCGCTTAGTACGGTGTCAAGTGCTTAGTACAGTGCTTTGCACACAGTAAGCACAAAATAAATACAATTGAATGAGTGAATACTAAGCGCTTGGAAGAGTACAATATAACAGACGCGTTCCCTTCCCTCAGCAAGCTTACATCTACAGACGGGTTCAATCCACCAAGGAACTGGCATTAAGGAAGGATTGATTCAATCGTATTTATTGAGCACTTACTGTGTGCAGAGCACTGTACTAAGCGCTTGGGAAGTACAAGTTGGCAACGTATAGAGACGGTCCCTAACCAACAGCGGGCTATCTACCCTTTTTGAGGGAAGGTGGATTTGACGGGATGCACTGAAAGATGTCCTAGTCTCTCTGTTGGGAGTTGGGAATTCCAGACAGAGTGGCAAAGACTTTCACATGAGGTTGAGGGTGAGGGGCTATGGGATTCTAGGGGGGAGGTGTATTTGATGAGTGCTTACTATATGTGGAGCACTGTACATCCTGGCTCCACCAATTGTCAGCTGTGTGACTTTGGGCAAGTCACTTAACTTCTCTGTGCCTCAGTTACCTCATCTGTAAAATGGGGATTAAGACTGTGAGCCCCCCCCAGGACAACCTGGTAGCCCTGTACCTCCCCAGCGCTTAGAACAGTGCTTGCCACATAGTGAGTGCTTAATAAATGCCATCATTATTATTATTATCATTACTGAGTGCTCGGGGGAGTACAGGACAAAAGAGTAGTTTATAGATGATCTTTGCCCACAAGGAGCTTACCAGAAATTGCTGTTGTTTTGGATATGCATACCTTCTCCTAGAATACTCAGAATTATTATTATGGTATTTAAGTGCTTAGTATGTATCAAGCACAGTTCTGTGCATGGAATAGAAACAATAATAATAATAATAATGATCAGCTTGGACACAGTTCCTGTCCCACAATCTAAGTAGGATGGAGAACAGATGTTGAATCCTCATTTTATAGTGGAGGAAACTGAGGCACAGAGAAGTTAAGTGACTTGCCTGAGGTCACACAGCAAGCAATTGGTAGAGCTGGATTAGAACCCAAGTCCTCTGACTCCTAAACCCCTGCATAATCCATTGAATCATTTCATCCCTAGCTTAAAATTTGGCCTATTGAGGTAGTTATCAGGGAAATTCAGTAAAAGCTGCGATTTCACAATTTATACTTGGAAACAAAACTAAAGACTGAAGGCCATCTGGTCATCCCCAGAGAGGCAGCATGACCTAGTGGAAAGGGCACGAGCCTAGGAGTGAGAGGACATGGGTTCTAATCCTGGGTCTGCCTCTTATTATAATAATAATAATGATAATAATAATAGCATTTGTTAAGTGTTTACTATTGGCCAAGCACTGTTCTAATTACTGGGGTAGGTACAAGGTAATCAGTTTGTCCCACATGGGGCTCACAATCTTAATCCCTACTTTACAGATGAGGTAACTGAAGCACAGAAAGGTTAAGAGGGTTGCCCAAAGTCACACAGTAGACAAGTAGCAGAGCTGGGATTAGAACCCATGTCCTCTGACTCTCGAGCCCATGCTCTTTCCACTAAGCCACGCTGCTTCTCTTACCTGCTGGGTAGCCTTGGGCAAGTCATTTCTCTGCCTCAGTTATCTCATCCAAAACTGGGGATTAAAACTGTGAGCCCCATCTGGGACATGAACTGTGTCCAATCTGATTATTTTGTATCTACTCCAGTGGTTAGAACGATTCCTGGTGTGCATAGAGCATGAGTTTGGGGGGCAGAAAGTCCTAGGTTCTGATCCTGGCTCTGCCACTTGTCCTCTCTGTGACCTTAGGTGAGGCACTTAACTTCTCCGTGCCTCAGTTACCTCATCTGTAAAATCAGGATTAGGATTATGAGCCCCCAAGTGGGACAGTGACTGTGTCCAACCCAATTTGCATGTATCCACCCCAGCACTCAATACAGTGCCTGGTTTATAGCAAGTACTTAACAAATACCACATTTATTATCATTATTATTATTATTATTATTATGTAAGTGCCTAACAAATACCATTATTAAAAAAAATTCCACATCTCCAGGCAGAACTGCATCTAATTTTAGCAAGTTAGTAATAATTTCTGGTCTAAAAGTGAATACAGATGTGGATGGCATTTTAAGGGTTGTCCTCTGATGAAAGTAGACTATTTTAATCCCTTTCCATCTCTATGCTGAAACTAATTACTCTTGCTGCATTTCTTTGGGTACTTTGTGGAAAAAGAGATTTTCTAGCAGCTGAAAAGCTAAATGGTATATCAGGAGGAAATAAAAAGGGAGAGCAGATGTATGTCTGTTTCTCTTGTGTTTCCTTCACCTATCTCTTCCATTTTCTTTCTCCCCAACAATACTTTGTCCACCAGTATGCTCCCTCACTAATAAATCTAAATTACACTGAAGACAAGGGGCTTTGAGCTTGTTGTCACTGTAAGCACATTGTCCTGGAGGTGACTTTAAAGAAGTTTTTGGTTGTATAAATACTGGCTGAAAAATATGTTATTAAAAAAAATGGAAGAACTGAGATCACAAACAGGGTTTAAGGACCTTCAGTAGAACTAGTTCAGGCAGTCATAAACTCCCAGAGAAAGTTATTGGACTTGAAGATTGCAGCAAAGTCTGTAAATTAAATTTAAAAAGTGCAGATTTATTACCTCAAGAAGAGGCTTGACTGGATGGGAGTGATAGGCTAACAGGGACTGGTGAGAGCCCAGAGTGGGAGATAAATCTGTGACAGGCAGCATGCAAGGTTGTTTGGTTTTTCTCCATTTGCAAAAACATTTCTTTGGATTTGAGGGGAAACCATGGCTTCATCTGAAGAATAAAGAAGACCTGGGTGGAGTTAAAGTTTGGTCAGCACTATATCCCAGGATTCTTGTGAGTAGTGAATTTCCTTTTGGAATCAGATACTGGATCTTAATGAACTTGTTTTTAGTTCAGTCCCCCTAAGGAGTCTGTATTTGTTGTGCAAGTTGACTTTAGGCATGTTCCTTTTTTATCAAAGAGACTGGGAATCCCTGTTCACGAATGTATACATATATATGTATACACCCCCACATCATGTACATTCTTATACGGCCCCTGCCCTTCACCAAAGGCCTCACAGTTGGAAATTCCATTATGTTCTCTGGGCCGAAATTCTTGGTTTCATTTTGTAGGTGTGCGCTAAAATAATGCATAATGAACTCAATCTCTAAGTGTCTTCTTGGAGGGGAAACATTTTAAGTAGCTCAAGAAAGCAACATGGATGTGTTTACTATTCATTCATTCATTCAATTGTA
This sequence comes from Tachyglossus aculeatus, assembly GCF_015852505.1. Taxonomy (NCBI): domain Eukaryota; kingdom Metazoa; phylum Chordata; class Mammalia; order Monotremata; family Tachyglossidae; genus Tachyglossus; species Tachyglossus aculeatus. Next base: position 34,764,583 of record NC_052081.1, on the reverse strand, counting down.
TTTATTGAGCACTTACTATGTGCAGAGCACTGTACGAAGCTCCTGGGAAGTACAAATCAGCAACATATAGAGGCAGTCCCTACCCAACAACAGGCTCACAGTCTAGAAGGGGGAGACAGACAAGAAAACAAGTAGACAGGTGTCAGTACCATCAAAATAAATTGAATTATAGCTATGTACACATCATTAATAAAATAGTCATAAATATGTACAAATAGACACAAGTGCTGTGGGGAGGGGAAGGGGGTAGAGCATGGGGGGCAATGGGGAGGCAGGAGGAGTGGGGGAAAAGGGAGGCTCAGTCTGGGAAGGCCTCCTGGAGGAGGTAAGCTTTCAGTAGGGCTTTGAAGGGAGGAAGGGAGCTAGTTTGGTGGATGTGTGGAGGGAGGGCATTCCAGGCCAGGGGAAGGACGTGGGCCAGGGGTCGATGATGGGGCAGGCAAGAACGAGGTACAGTGAGGAGGTTAGCAGCACGTGGGCCAGGGGTCGATGGTGGGACAGGCAAGAACGAGGTACAGTGAGGAGGTTAGCAGCAGAGGAGCGGAGGGTGCGGGCTGGGCTGTAGAAGGAGAGAAGGGAGGTGAGGTAGGAGGGGCTGAGGTGATGGAGAGCTTTGAAGCTGTGTGAGGAGTTTTTGCTTCATTCAAAGGTTGATAGGCAACCACTGGAGATTTTGGGGAGGGGAGTGACATGCCCAGAGCATTTCTGTACAGAGATAATCCGGGCAGCAGAGTGAAATATAGACTGAAGCAGGGAGAGACAGGAGGATGGGAGATCAGAAAGGAGGCTGATGCAGTAAACCAATCGGGATAGTACTCATTCACCCCACACATTCAATCCGTCACCAAAACCTGCCGGTCTCACCTCCACAACATCGCCAAGATCTGCCCTTTCCTCTCCATCCAAACCTCTACCTTGTTGGTACAGAGAGCGAAGTCAAGGATGACACCAAGGTTGCGGACTTGTGAGACGGGAAGGATGAAAATGTTGACGGGAAAGTCGGGGAGAGAATAGGGTTTGGGAGGGAAGATAAGGAGCTCAGTCTTGGGCGTGTTGAGTTTTAGATGGTGGGAAGACATCCAGATGGAGATGTCCTGAAGGCAGGAGGAGATATGACTTTACTACTGTACCTTTAGAATATACTGTATTGTGCCAGCTCACCTTTGGCTCATTGTTTGGGAAGGAAACCTAATGCTTTATGGAGAGAATACTGTTTTAGGAGTCTGGGTACAGTATTGAATCTGGGTCAGAAGTGGCATGGCTTAGTGGAAAGAGCCTGGGGTTGGGAGTCAGACGTCATGGGTTCTAATCCCAGCTCCACCACTTGTCAGCTGTGTGACTTTGGGCAAGTCACTTCACTTCTCTGTGCATCAGTTACCTCATCTGTAAAATGGGGATTAAGACTGTGAGTCCGGCATGGGACAACCTGATTACCTTGTATCTATCCTTGTGCTTACAACGGGGCTTGGCACATAGTAAGTGCTTAACAAATACCATTATTTTCTAGACTGTGAGCCCGTTGTTGGGTAGGGACCGTCTCTATATGTTGCCAATCTGTACTTCCCAAGCGCTTAGTACAGTGCTCTGCATACAGTAAGCACTCAATAAATACGATTGAATGAAAGAATGTCTCTGATATGAGATGCAGCGGTGGTTCCTCTTCCATGACCGCCTGGCATCTATGTCCTGTTAAAGCATTATGTCGCTGTGCAAACCTATCAGCTATTTTAGCACTTATATATCTATTTACATAGCATACATAGCATATATTTTGTTAATGATGTGCATCTAATTTTATCTCTGTTTATTCTGATGACCTGACACCTGCCCGTATGTTTTGTTTTGTTGTCCGTCTCCCCCTTCTAGACTGTGAGCCCGTTGTTGGGTAGGGACCGTCTCTATATGTTGCCAACTTGTACTTCCCAAGCGCTTAGTACAGCACTCTGCACACAGTAAGCATTCAATAAATACAATTGAATGAATGAATGAAAGCAAGAAGCACAGTTCTACAAAGCAGCCCCACCTGTCACTCTGGAAACTAGTTTTATTTTTTTATTTTTTTTCTCACCCAGAGCTCTTTGAATTTCCACCTCCTCCAGTCAGTGGCATTTGAGTGCTTACTGTGTGGAGAGCACTAAAATAAGTTCTTGGGAGAGTACTTGGAAGAGAAGCAGCATGGCCTAGTGGATAGGGATGAGTCTGGGAGTCAGAAGGACCTGGGTTCTAATCCTGACTCCGCTACTTGTCTGCTGTGTGACCTTGGGCAAATCACTTCTCTGGACCGCAGATATCTCTCTGTAAAATGGGGATTGAGACAGGGAGCCCTGTGTGGGCCAGGGACTGTGTCCAAACTGATTATTTTGTAGCTATCCCAATGCTTAGTACAGTGCCTGGTGTATAGTAAGCACTTAACGAATACCATTATTATTATTAGTGTACAATACAAAAGAGTACATATAGATAATTCCTGCCCACAAAGAGCTTCCAGACTTGCTCCTTGTGGGCAGACACCTACAAGTAGCTTGGGGAAGCGGCATGGCTCAGTGGAAAGAACACAGGCTTTGGAGTAAGAGGTCAGGGGTTCAAATCCTGGCTCCGCTGATTGTCAGCTGTGTGACTTTGGGCAAGTCACTTAACTTCTCTGTGCCTCAGTTCCCTCATCTGTAAAGTGGGGATTAAGACTGTGAGCCCCCTGTGGGACAACCTGATCACCTTGTAACCTCCCCAGTGCTTAGAACAGTGCTTTGCACATAGCAAACGCTTAATAAATGCCATCATTATTATTATTAAGTAGCTAGAGACAGATTAGATACCAGCTCTGTAATATGAACTCACTGTTCATGTAGTTTCTTTTTTCCATCTTCATGATGGCCCTGCCTTTCCTGCTGTGCAGCTTCCTTGTTAATGCCTACATGAGACCCCGAGGTGTGGAACTCTAGGGGAACTGACCTAGATGGGGACCACCCTTCCACCTTTACTCCACTGTGCTCCTGTGGTTCTAAGAACCCTTGATCTTGGGTGGCTGCAGGGGGTCAGGCTGCAGAGAGACAAGATTTTGTTGTTGTTCTTTTTTTTTTTAAAAAAAAAAGCTTTATGGGGTCAGTTTGGGTTAATGGACACAGTCAGCCCAGCGGAGGTGAAGGACCACAAGGGTAAGCTAAGGGAGGAAGGGTAGGGCATGTAAAAATATTAATAAAGTGAACATCTTCCATAGATGACATACATGGAGAGGAAGTAAAAGAAGTCATCCTAACACCCACCTGGAAGGGGAATTCCTCCTGACTTGGGTTCATAAGGTCTCGTCAGACCTGTGGCCCGAATGTGTGACCTTGGGCAAGTCACTTACCTTCTCTGGGCCTCAGTTACCTCATCTGTAAAATAGGGATTAAGTCCTACTCCCTCCAGTTTAGACCGTGTGGGACAGGGACTGCATCCTACCAGATTGTCTTGTATCTACCCCAGATAGTTCACAGAGCTTCAGGGACCTGGCAGTGGAGAAAGCACATTTTTTTAATGGTATTTGTAAAGTGCTTACTATGTGCCTGGCATTGTACAAAGTGCTAGGCTAGATACGAGATAATCTGGTTGGACCCAGCTGTGATTCTTACCCAGGTTCTCCGATTCCCAGGCCCATGTTCTTTCCAGCAGGCTATGCTGCTTCTCCGCTTTCTGAAAAATGATGGCTTTCTCCTCAGTTGGGAATGTGACAAAAAGTTAATCAGCCAGATAAAATATTCTGCTCCAAGAGGTCATTAAAATAAATATGTTGGGCAATTATTTCCACCAGAAAACAAATTGACTTTACCCAACATGATTTGTGACTTAAAATTCCAAGAATCAGCTGCTTGTACCATCAACCTGGGCAAAGGGCAGAGTGCCCCACTTAGGGAAAGCTGCCATCTTTTTGAGGACCAAATTGGACATCCTGGTCCATCTGTTTATTGCTGAAATTACTTTGGAGATAATGACCGGAAAACTTGATTATTAAGTCAGCCAGCCCATAACTTTAATTTGAGCCTACACTTACTAGACATCTGATGGAAAAGCTTAAGGAGTAATGGGCTGGCCCTCTTTATACAAAAATGGTTCTAATCTCAATCAAACAGGCAGTCAAGAATACATGTTCACATCGTTTCTAAATGTGCCTGAAGCAAAGTAGACTCCAGGGGCATGATCTTCTTTGATGCTGCTAAACTAACTTGGAATGGCCAGTTCCTCTGGACGCTTCCATCAGGGTTCAGTTTCAACTGATGGGAAGTCAGATGTTGGGACAATAGATGTGGGTTGGTCCTTTAGGCTACAGCGAGGTCCTTCAATAATAAAAGCCACTGATCCTGACATAGATTGATTTGTCTTCCAGTTGTCTCTTCTTGAGTCTGAGCTTAGCCATTGGCCCTTGGCAACTTCATGGTAACATTTTCAGATGGTGTCATAAACTCAGATTGATGGGTATCCTCACCGTATACTCCTCTGAGTCAGATTCTGCTTGAGGGGAAGAAAGCAGATTCCAGGCTAAACTATCACCTGGCCCAACAACGATAGCTCCATGAACCTTGCTAAGTAGGGCACCAGTGAGCCTGCAAGGGTAACCAGACTTGCCAAAACCCCAGTGAATTTGTGAAAACACAAACTGCTCTTCTGTCTAGACTGATCTAGGAGAGAGCAAAGGCGTTTCTGACCGACTCCAAACGTTTGTGATTTTAGTCAATCTTGATTTGGAGCAAATCCTTGGGGAAAGACCGACTGACATGGAAGCCAGGTGATGTTATCAGCTTTCCTTTCTGTTCCTGCTTTGGGAGTGGGTGATACCTGGGATTGACTTTTACCCAGGAGATCTCAAATGGCAGTGTTTGCAAACATTGTCCTAGGGAATAGCCCGTGTGGGAAGACTTGAGGTGCAGGTCATCTTTTACTGCTTAGCCTTTATCAGTCAGTGGTATTTACCTAGCATTTACTGTGTGCAGAGCTCTGTACTAAGCACTTGGGAGAGTACAATACAGCAGAGTTGGTAGACACATTTTCTGCCCATAATCTAGAAGGCAAACGTTCAGTCCATATTTCCCCACTTTTTAAAAATTGTATTTGTCAAGTGTTTACTATGTGCCTGGCACTGTACTAAGCGCTGAGGTAGTTAAAAGCTAATCAGGTTGTATATAGTCCATGTCCCACATGGAGCTCACTTTCTTGATCTCCATTTTACCAGTGAGGTAACAGAGGCAGAGAGAAGTCAAGTGACTTGCCCCAGTTACAGAGGGGACAAGTAGAAGAGCCAGGATTAGAACCCAGGTCCTTCTAACTTCCAGGGCTGTGCTCTGTCCACTAAACCATGCTGCTTCTCATGCCTCAGTGTTATTGGGTTTGGATTTCCCATACCAGCTGGTTGGTTTGTTCTTGGAGGGAGAGTTAGGTTAGGAACAGGAGCAGCAGAGTTCATACTTCTAACAGCTCACCACGACCTCTGTTCCAAATCTCACTTTAGCCGTTGAATTGGTCCATTCCTCCTTGGTCTGGAGGAGGAGTTGGGAAGGGGTCGTCTTAGCGGTATAGTGGGGTGTAGCCCCCTGGGCTCCTGACTCCCACCCCTAAGCCCTTTAGGCCTTGGAAGTATATACAGGCTAAGAAGGGTAGATGTTGGATTAGCCCGATTTGGGGGTGTTGGAGATTAGTCAGGGAAACATTCCTGGAGGAGTAAGGTTTCTAGAATGGTTTTGAAGATTGGGAGAGCTGTAATTTGGTGGATTCAAACCAGAGAGGGAGTTTCAAGCAGGGAAAAAAATACTGAGGCTTTGATCAGTTTTTTTTTTAGCATTTTCTCTTTGGGTTCCTGACTTTCCAACTTGATCTTTCTTTTTTATGCCTGGCTAATCTTTACCTCTGGGAAAGCTCATCTTATTTCATTGCTGTTACAGGCACAAAGTTGGAGGGAAAAATACAATTACAAGAAATTGGTCCTAGGACAATAGGGGCAATGATATTAGCATGTCACTTGGTGAAGAAGCCCTTAGCTGAACCAGAAGGGGTCTTGGTAGTTTAGCACTAGTGTTCTGCATTGTGAAATAGAATCTAAGAACTCCTGATTGTGGCTGCCCTCAAGTCTGAATAGTGAAATGTCTCTATATGTTGCCAACTTGTCCTTTCCAAGCGCTTAGTACAGTGCTCTGCACACAGTAAGCGCTCAATAAATACGTTTGATTGATTAATTGATTGAAACCCACTCAGTAGATTTGCTATGTAGCTAAGTTCCATGGATGAGAGAAGAATCAAATGTTCATCAACCAATCAATCATATTTAAGTGCTTACTGTGTCCAGAGCACTGTACTAAATACTTCGGGGAGTACACTGTAACATAGTTGGTAAACGTGTTCCCTGCTCAGATTGAGCTTACAATCTAGAGGGAGTTACATTAATATGAATATATGGATATGTATCTAAGTGCAGTAGGGCTGAGGGAGGGGTGAATAAAGGAGGCAAATGCAAAGGCAACACAGAAGGGAGTGGTAGAAGGGAGTGTCTTGATCATAGTAGCAAAAGTTGAGTAGCATCCAGTTGAGGTGGTTTCAAGGTATCAATCATATTGAGGGCTTACTGTGTGGTATTCTATAAATATGGAGAGCACTGGCACAAGTCTGAGGTGTGGGGAGAGGGTAGATGGTGGGTAGAGAGGACTTCTGGAGTGGGAGTCCAATGTGCTAAATTTAGAACCCAGGAGCTCTAGTCATTAGTTTCCCAGGGATGATGGTAACACCGTGTTTCTGGATTGGGGTATTTTGTTTGGCCTTTTCAGCCACACAGGCACTCAGAGGTGAATGTCCCCTTCAGTGGGATCATCTATGAAATAGAAGGAAGACCCCCCCTCCCCCACCCCGAACCCCGGTCTTATCTATATAGGAATTAAGTGTCATTACTACTGCACTCTTCCCTCTCCTTTTTTTTCCCCTCTAAGAAACAAAGTCTTTTCAGGGTGTTTAGCTTTAATTCTGTTTTCTGTGTCAGCAACAGGCAGACTGAGTTGGCTCAGACTGGCAAGAAGCTGAAGTGCTCTCAGTAAGTGCCCATTCTACTGCTTACAATTCAGGTGGTCTTCCTGACTGCTGAATGCAGGTGGGCAGGGGGCCTGGGTCTTGCCACTGGGAGCTCCACTACTGCATTGTAGCCCACACTTATTCCAGGCATTCAGCACTTTCAAAAATTGGCTTGGAAAATAACTTGAACATTATTACTGGGGATTCAAGAAACTCCGGGTGGCTATTGAGAGCTTCTTCCCAAAAGTGAACAGCTGAGGATCCCTCATTATTTTCCCACATTTCTTCCTAACCCCAGCCTGGGTTTGCTGTTTTTATGAGCTGACAACAGTCTGGGCTTTACTGTGTCTCTCCTACACTCGGTGAAAAAGGAGCATTTCCCAGTTAGATCCAAAGATGACAATGCTAGTAATGGTGAATCATCCTCTTAAAAAGAGGGGGGAAAAAAATCTGTTCTTTTCTGGTCAAAGCCTGAAATGAGACCAGTATAATGAAAGATGCTACTGTCTCTGTCTTTTATAGCTGATGAAATGAAATAAAGATGGGCTGGAATCGGCTTTGAATGCACATTTTGATAAGGATTTGTGCTCTCGATATGTTTCACGCACACTGAAGAGTCAGTGACAAGAACGCTGGCAGCCTGATATCCAGCCTTCATCACTCTTCTCCTCCATGTAGTCCTCCTTACAGTTTGAGTATAACTCAAATTTTTTGTTCTGCTCTGCTGCCTCTTGTAACAGAAATAGAAACTTAGTGTCCAACCAAGATTTGCTTGTATCCACCCCAGAGCTCACTAGTACAGTGCCTGGCACATAGTAAGTTGTTTAACAAATACCACAATTCTTAGGTGGTTGAGTTGGATCATTTTCTCTCAGCACAAACCAGCCCTTCTGGTGAGTATTTAACAGCCATCATTCTTGTGGTGGTTCTTATTATGCACACAAAACACACAAGCAGCCTTTTTAATTGGCTCTGTCCTGCAATGCTGAATAGGGACGCCTAATTATGGTATTCCTGAATCTTTTGAAATCCAGTTCACTATAACTGGTGCACAGCTAACAACAAAGTTCATAGGGAGGCCCAGTCACCTTTAAACAAAATAATTTGGCAGTTTGTCAGAACTCTTCATTATTAGGAGAAGAAAGTTTTAGAAAGAGGAAAAGTATCACTGGGGGAAATGGAATCCTTTCCACTATCTCTAATTCAGTTAGAGAGCCCAAGGTAACAGGTTTGGGAAATCAAGTCAAATCAAATCAAGGAAAATCAATCAATTGCATTTATTGAGCGGTTGCTGAGTACAAAACACTGTACTAAATGCTTGAAAGAGTACAATATAACAGAGTTGGTAGACATGTTCACTGCCCACATCGAGCTTATGTCTAAAGGGAATGGAAAAATACAAGGAGTCCTGAACCTCCTTTGTAGAAGATCTAGGAAAAATACAAAGCACCATCTAGGAAATATTGTAAATCAATCAATCGTATTTATTGAGTCCTTACTGTGTGCAGAGCACTGTACTAAGCGCTTGGGAAGTACAAGTTGGCAACATATAGAGGCAGTCCCTACCCAACAGTGGGCTCACAGTCTAAAAGTGGGCTCACAAAGGGTGAGTATGTGCATCAGCCTGGGGCTATGAAAAATATGTAATTATAGAAAAGGTTGTAAATGGATTCCTGTATGTCATTACATGAGAAGCAGCATGGCTTAGTGGATAGAGAATGGGCCTGAGAGTCAGAAGGTCATGGGTTCTAATCTCAGCTCTGCCACTTATCTGCTGTGTGACCCTGGGCAAGTCACTTTACTTCTGTGTGCCTCAGTTACCTCATCTGTAAAATGGGTATTGGGACTGTGAGCCCCACGTGGGACAGGGACTTTGTCGAACCTGATTTACTTATATGTACCCCAGCGCTTAGTACAGTGCCTTGCACATATGAAGCACTTAACAAATAACATAATTATTATTACTAGCAAGCACACTGGGACTGGGTTCCTACCAAGGGCCAGTTCACTGCCCTCAGACTACCCCTCTTGACTGTAAGCTCTTTGTGGGCAGGAAATGTATCTGTTTATTAATTGTGTTGTGCTCCCCCAAATGCTTAGTACAGTGCTCTTCATACAGTAAATGCTTAGTAAGTATGATTAACTGACTGACCACTTACCCCTCTCATCTGTGAACCCACTGAAGAATGTGCCTTCTTGCAAAAGACTCTTCAACCTCATGGCTAGGCTTTGGAGCAAAATAAAAGTTTCTTTCCTATGTCTTTAATGTTACTTTGTTGCAATTTCATTAGTGGCTCAATGAAATTAGCTTAGTGTGGATTTCCTTTTAGGTTACCCCTGTGGCAAAGATTTCAAGTAGCAGGGTAGGGGAAAGTGGAGGGGTGGCTCAATGAAATAGCACCACATTGCCATGTTTCTCATTTAGAGGAAGGGTCTTCATAATAGGGGGCAGCTCATTAAATTCAGTAGTATTTTATTGAATGTATACAGCGTATAAATAGAAAAGTGTACTCTATCCAACCGCCTTTCCCAATAGTAGAAGTGTGGCATTCTCAATTGAAGGGGAAGTCATTCATTCATTCAATCAATCATATTTATTGAGTGCTTACTGTGTGCAGAGCACTGTTCTAAGTGCTTGGGAGAGTGCAGTATGAAAGGTGGTAGACAAGTTCCCTGCCCATAGTGAGCTCAACCCATCCCCTTTTTCCTCTTCCCCATTAAAGTGTGAGAGTCTTCAGGATGTCCTCTAAAATCTCAAAGACTTTGGGGAAATTTTCTCCCAGCAGGAGGCTGGAAAATCCAGTCCTAGTCAGCATATGGCCCTCCTTATGATATTTATAAGAGGGTAGAGGAAGTGTTTTAGTGATACTGAAGCACAACCTCAAGTGATTTAAAGACGTGTGAAGCAAGTGGCTGAGATATATAGTGGGAAACAGATGAGTCTGGTGTGTTGCAGTAATGAAGCAGGTGGATCGTTTAGAACCAGAAATGTGGAGTAGTCACATGAGGAAGTAGAACTGAAAACAGTGTGAGCTTCTGTTTAAAGAAAGTATAACAGTTTAGCAAAGGATTCTTGGTCAGACACGGGTCTTAGGGAATCAAAAGACCAGGAATTAAAATCACTCAGACTTGAATAATGAATATAGTTGTATGTTTATGTACAAGCATGTGAACAGTGAACAAATCACAGAGCTCGTGGTTTGATATCACTAAAACACTTTGCCTTCTTATGAACATCACTAGGAGGGTCATATCCAGCTAGGACTGGATTTTCTAGCCTGCTGTTTGGAGAAAATGGTGGGTTTTGAGGAAAGTTGTGACCTTTCCTTCCCAGGTCCTTTAGACTAGGATAAATAATAATAATAATAATCGTGGTATTTATTAAGCTCTTACTATGTGCCAGGCACTGTACTAAGCACTGGAGTGGCTATAGGCAAATCGAGTTGGACACAGTCCCTGTCCCATGTGAGGCTCACAGTCTCAATCCCCATTTTGCAGATGAGGTAACTGAGACACAGAGGAGTGAAGTGACTGGCCCAGGGTCACACAGCAGACAAGTGGTGGAGGCAGGATTAGAACCCATGTCTTTCTGATTCCCAAGTCTGTGCTCTATCCACTATGCCAATACTGGAAGATTATTGCATCATCCCTGGCAAATCATTAGGGATTGTACCTAGTGGATGTGTGTCTGGGATTTTGGGAAAAACCTCTTTCTTCTGCATCTTCCTTGGTGATTTGTGTTCCTGGTTGCGATAGTCCAGTCACATTGCTAGAATTGCAGCCTGTGCCCCTGTCAGTCTCACAAAATACTTCTCCTGAAGGCAGTGAGGTGGTTGCCCCAATTTTACCTGAAGATCCTCTAATAAGCCTTTTATCCACTGTTTGTAAACATGTTTCCTGAATGCTGACAGTTAATGTGTCCTATTTTGTTCTGGTTGATGATTGAATGATGGAACGAGGAGCTTTTGGCCAAGAGAATTCTCTCAGGCTGAGAATGACTCTTGGGGTTATAAAGTAAAACCTTTGTAGTAAAACCTTTAGAGAAGCAGTGTGGCTCAGTGGAAAGAGCCCGGGCTTTGGAGTCAGAGGTCATGGGTGCAAATCCCGGCTCTGCCAATTGTCAGCTGGGTGACTTTGGGTAAGTCACTTAACTTCTCAGTGCCTCAGTTACCCCATCTGTAAAATGGGGGATTAAGACTGTGAGTCCCCTGTTGGACAACTTGATCACCTTGTAACCTCCCCAGTGCTTAGAACAGTGCTTTGCACATAGCACTTAGTAAATGCCATTATTATTATTATTATAAAAGTCAGCTAGTCTGAGGGCCATCACAACCAACCAATGTCCTAAGTTTCCCAGAGAGTGACAGGCCCAACCTCTTTTCAGAATTCACACTTCTGTTGTGGGATTGGGATCTGGGAACTCCTTGGCTCTATTTTATTGGCATGAGACCTGATGTCTCCGGAAGATGTTGCCCTCTCCTTGCAGGTTCCTGAAGTTAATGTGTGAATGAAGGAGGAGTCTCTCATCAGGGGTGATGGATGAACCTTGGTTTTGAGACTTCAGGACTGAGATCCTGTGTGAGGCAGTTGATTACAGAGCTAGTGGCTGCCTGTTGTGACCTAGAGGGCAACAAGGGCACTGTGAATTCTACCTGGGTTCTGTTCCTGTCTCTGCTGCTTGTCCTCGTCATAGTAATAAAAACAATGAGGGTAATCATTAAGTGCTTATTACATGCCAAACACTGTGCTACGCTTTGGGGCAGGTACAAGATAATTAGATCAGACACGGTCCCTGTCCCACACAGGGTGCTCAGTCTAAGAAGGAGGGGAAGCAGGTGTTTTGTCCCCATTTTACAGCTAAGGAAACTGAGGCACCGAATAGTTAAGTGACTTACCCTAGGTCACACTGCAGAGCAGTGGTAGAAGTGGGCTAAGACCAGGGTCTTTTGACTCCCAGTCAGGTTCTCTTTCCAATAGGCCACGTTGCTTCTGGTGGATAAGGTCTTGCAAGACTCTCTCTTGAGGAACACAGAGTTTTGGTGGCGGTGGGCCTGAGTGCCCCCTCCTTCATCCTCCTCATTCTATTTCACCTCAGCCATCTGATGGTTTCCTGGTGTGTGACTGGTACCGACCCCAGCGCGCTTGCATCCCGAGACGTGAGCCATGCGTTAATACTGACAACCTGTTCCCTTCATGGACGTTAATCAATGGGAAATTAGAAATGAATTGATATATGCATATGACATGCACATTAATTCCAAATGTGTTTATCGTAATTAGTGCTATTACAATGAGTACCAAAGGAATCAGGGAACGATTAGCTACACTTAGTATTTGTTCCGCTTTGTTTAAAGAAGTAAAACATAAAATTAAAAGATGTTTGAGTGATAAGACTCCAGTTTCATGGCATAATGGCTTTCTCACCCTCCTGGAAGTCTACAGAGTCTAATCTGGTTGTGTTTGCTAGGACAAGAATCTCCAAAATCCCAAGTTCATTTGGAAACCTTCCCAGAATCGGTGGGTCAGGTAAAGATTGCCAACTCCCCCTAACATCTGTTTCAGACAACTGGCTCTTCTCTTGACATCCACATTATAAGCTGATTGAATGGGAAAAAGATGAAAAATGGAGAGGGAGAAATGTTAAACCACAAAAAGCAATTGCTCTATCATTACTTATGCAGTAGTTGACTGAAGGGTGATTATAAAGATGTTTCTTGTTCACACCCTTCCACCTACTTGGAACTCCCTCCCCCATCTCATCCGGCAGAACACTGCTCTCCTCATCGTATCTGGCATTGACTCTGGACAATCATGGGAAATCAATCAAAATGAGGTGTACTCAGACATCCCAAGTGAAGTCCCTGCTCATTTAAAAAAAAAAAAAAAAGGGAAATCATGGATATAGCCAGAAGCCTCCACAGCAATTCCTGATAAAAATATTCAATTCCTCCGGGATTGAGTGTACAGAAAAATTAGTGTATTTAGGCGTATGATAATGCTTTCCTTAGATGCCTAAAAGGTTAATTCATTCATTCATTCAATCATATTTATTGAGTGATTACTGTGTGCAGAGCACTGTACTAAGCACTTGGGAAGTACAAGTTGGCAACATAATATAATGGCAAGGTAGGGAAGGCATGCCCTTTCCCCCACTATTCTCTCCAAAATGTGTTGTTTCACCTAGCTTGAAGATATGTTTTGTCTGCTCCTTTCTAACCACCATCTAGCTTTTTGTGATCCCACGGACTTCTCTCAACTTCCACCACTTGATGGTGTGGAAATTGCAAGCGGGAAAGAGTGGGTCATCTTATTTCAGACAATTAATATTGAGGTCAAGAGTCTCTTGGCTACGGACTCATTACTGTGTCACCTTGGCCTAGACATTTAGCTTCTGAGCCTTAATTGGGTAAAATATATGATAGGTTTTTTTAAAAGTATAATAACCTACTGCCTCTGGATTTGGTCAAGAAAGAGCCATGTTATTTATAATTCATCCATCTCTTTGGAGATAAGGGCTGTATTGATATTTGCCAGGCAAAGGTAACTTTCCATTGAGACATAGAATAGGGCATTTCCCAAGCATTTTCCCAAGACCCTCTAGATTGTAAGTTCGTTGTGGGAGGGGAATGTGTTCTATTGCTATATTGTACTCTCCCAAGTGCTTAGTACAGTGCTCTGCACCCAGTAAGCGCTCAATGACTGTGATTGATTGAACCAGCTCGGCAGGTTGAGAAATAGAAAACCCCACTGGCCTTGGAGACTGTCAGGTTGACGTAGTTGCTGGCAGTTGGGGGTGTGTTTCTGAGAGCTGTTTGCAGGGAATATCAGTGGCTCTCAATTGGAGTTGGCCCTAAAATCTCATGCTGCAGCTCGTGACCAACAAACTTGGTTATAGCCCTCCCCTACAGCTGCATGCCAGAGTCGCCAGTCTGCAATTGGAAGAGCTTTTGAGTGACTGTTTGCTGCCTGTGATCTCCCTGCTATTCTGGGTTCGACTCTCCAGGAGAGAATTACTAGAAGTAATGAGGCCTAACGGAAAGAGCACAGGAGCTGGAGTGAGGAGATCTGGGTTCTAGCCTCGGTTCCACTGCTTGCCTGCTGTGGGGCCTTGGAAGAGCCCTGTAAATTCTCACATAGTTTTCTCATCAGTAAAATGGGGATTCAATAACTATTTCCATTCCCCTTAGACTCTGAGCCTGACAAGGGACGGAGACTGTGTTTGATTATCTTGTATCTACCCCAGTGCTTAGTAAAGTGCCTGGCAGATAGTAAGCCCCTAACAAACCACTATGTCATTGTTATGACTGTTATTACAGAGTCTTTCAATTAAAGATGGAGAAAAATTTGGTTGCAGTATGCCAGGCTCCGATCTAACCGGACCCCATGGCCTGGGACCCCTCACTTATTCTACCATGTTTGGAATGAAGGAATTCAGCAGATGATCCCTTGGAATTGTAACCCTAGAATCTCTAACTCCTACCAAAATGCCAATGATCTAGGAGTAATACAACTAGAGTTTTCAGAGTGTATCATTTCCATTCCCATTGTTGTTGATGATAAACTCCAGCATTCAAGGATGGAGCCCACTCATCTTTTTTAAAAATTGTTCTTTTTGTAATCCTTGCAGCTACTAATTGTAGCATCTGTTGAACTCCCTTTTTATGCAATGCACTGTTCTAGTTGCTTGGGAAGTATAGAATAAAGAAGCAACATGATTGTGGGATATCATGGGCCCAGCTTTTACAAATAAAGTGCACTTGCCCTGGGTGACTTCCTCCCCTCTGGCTTGTGTGCTGCTCAGGGAATTGCTTTCAACATAATTAAAGCTCTGAGAAGTTGCCTCCTAGTCCTGTTAGAGAATGACATGTTTGGAGTTATGGTATCTCTCTTCCTGTTCCAGGAAAAAACTAATTTAAACTGGATTGTTCGGAGCTCTGGGCATTCTCCAGTAAATGAAAGGTGGTGGCAGAAATAATTTGGTGCTGGTGTCTTGCTGAAGAGTGGCCACTTGGGTGTCTGACTACTGACATGCTGCTTATTAGCATTATTACAAATTTATTCCATTCATCAGGCAAGAGCAAACCGCAGAATCATTTCCCTTCCTTGTTGTATCATTTTCTGATTTTTATTTTTCCCCAGCACTGAAATAATCCAGATGATAATGAATGTGATATTAAGCACTTACTCTATGCCAAGGTGCTAGGCATTGGGGCAGATTAACCAAGCAGTGGTATTTGAGTGTTTACAATGTGCAGAACACTGTCCTAAGCATTTGGGAGAGTACAGCGCAGCAGAGTTGGTCTTGTCTTGCTTATGCCGGCAAGTCATCTCTGACCCATAGCGACTCCATAATAATAATAATAATGGTGGTATTTGTTAAGCGCTTACTATGTGCACAGTGCTGTTCTAAGCGGTGGGGGAGGGAATACAAGGTAATCAGTTTGTCCCCTGTGGGGCTCACAGTCTTAATCCCCATTTTACAGATGAGGTAACTGAGGCACAGAGAAGTGAAGTGACTTGCCCAAAGTCACACAGCAGACAAATGGCGGAGTTGGGATTAGAACCCATGACATCTGGCTCCCAAGCCCATGCTCTTTCCACTGAGTCACACTGCTTCTCTGTTCTCCATGGACACATCTCTCCCAGAACCCCCCACCTCCATCTGCAATTGTTCTGGCAGTGTATCTGCAGAGTTGGTAGACATAGATAATCAGATCAGACATGGTCCTTTCCCACATGGGGCCAAAAGATGCCATGCAAAGGGTTAGGCTGATCTAGCTGGTCTTTAGTCTCCTTCCACAGCCATATCATCTTTTGAGCGAAGCGGATGGCAGCCATTGATTTAATTTTAAGCAAATTGCCCTAGGTTTTCAGGGCAACAGTGATCATTTGACCATTTGGGGCTTTGGACAGGAATTTCCAGTCATTATGACTGTTTATTATCCATGAGTCCAAAATAGCCAAGGCGACATCTCAATGACTGAAAATCTTTGTGCCTGTCATCAAGTGGGAAAGTAAACCATGAAATCCACACTGGAGCCTGCCCCAGGATGCAGAGGTTCAAACATATCAAGTGCTTAGTACAGTGCTGTACACACAGCAATCTCTCAGTAAGTGTCACTGATTGATGGATTGATATCCTGGAAAACCCAACCACGATTAGATTGACACCATAATCAACGGTTAGGTTGGGACCTTGACTGAGATGGAGAAAAGTTATGGATGTAGGGGGTAAATTAGCAATGTTAGATGGTTCATCCTTGAACATTGGGTTGGATGCCCAGCGGACCACTGTTATCTTTAACTTTAAGCCCATTGGCCCCATACCAGATGGACAAATTATGGGAAACTGAATACAGCAAAGGTGTTTAAGGTCAATAGTACCATGTATTTTCAATAGCCGCAAGGTAAACAATGTAATAGTGTTCTTCCACTATTGGGGGTTAGGAGCAGTGTGGCCCCCTTAAGGGACGGAGTACCTTTTGGGTTTTGTTTAATAATGCATTCCAAACTTGCCCAATTAAAAGTGGAGCTCAATATAAAACAATATAAAGTGGGACAAAAAGGAAGAGCAAGACAGAATCAGTGTCATCGATCCCCCAAGATGACTGTTTGTTACTGGAAGGAATTTCCAATCGGTTCATAATATGTCCAACATACGCATTTAATTTTAAAATTTTATGACTAGCAAAAGAAGTAAACCATAAACTAAGGATTGCACCTTCCCCAGCTCCTGAGGATGGCTGTCACCTGGTTCCACCAAGCATTCTTTTGTCACTGCAGGAGGAAGAGCGGTGGATGGGTGGATAATAATAATTATGGTACTTGTAAAGTGCTTACTATATGCCAGGCACTGTACTAAGCACCAGGGTGGATACAAGCAAATCAGGTTGGACCCAGTCCCTGTCCCATGTGGGGTTCATGCTCTCAATCCCCATTTTACAGATGAGGTAATTGAGGTGCAGAGAAGTGAAGTGACTTGCCCAAGGTCACACAGCAGATAAGTGGCAGAGCAGGAATTAGAACCTATTCCAGTCCCATGCTCCATCCAATACGTCATGCCTGACAGAAGAATGGCATTTATGTTCCTCTGATATCAGCCCTAGAGTTTTGATGTCAGGGGAAAAGATTCCTCTTCTGCTTCTCCTATGCTGGATGTTTCCATATTTAGCAGTTGGAAATCTAGACTGGGGGCATAAGCCTCCCTATCCCCCCTTATTTTTTTTTTTCAAAGAAACGTCTTCCCTTGAAAAGACAAAGGGGAAGTAGTCTCTCTTTTGGAGGAATTGAGTCAGACTGCTGAAATGGGCATTTGATTTTTCCACATGGAGTCTCTATTCCTTGATGCTGACAGCTAGCGTCTCACCTACCACGCAAGATTTAAGATTGGAGGTTATCCTTTCCCTTTGATTTTATTTTGGGCTGTGGCTTCTAGGTTCTTTGTAGGAAGAACTTGCATTGGGATCCAGTTCAGAAAAGAAAGAAAAATTCTTACCGACAGGAATAATTACTTCTGGGTGATGGCTATGGAGCCTTCGTGTGGTTGTGGGGTGATTTGGGGAGAATATAATTTTTTTTTTTTTTTTTTTACTTGATCTCAAATAGTTACTAGGCCTTAGTTTAAGAAGATCACCCTTTTGCAAGGGCTCTATTAGAGCGTGTATATTCCTACCTATAATTAGGTCCTTAGTGTCTGAACCATTATGAAGCAGCGACTATATTATGATCAAATTAGCCTGGCTCAGTGGAAAGAGCACGGGCTTGGGAGTCAGAGGTCATGGGTTCCAATCCTGGCTCTGCCACTTGTCAGCTGTGTGACTTTGGGCAAGTCACTTGACTTCTCTGGGCCTCAGTTACCTCATCTGTAAAATGGAGATTGACTGTGAGCCCCACGTGGGACAACCTGATTACCTTGTATCTCCCCCAGTGCTTAAAATAGTGCTTGGCACATAGTAAGTGCTTAACAAATATTATTATTGTTGTTGTTATTATTATTATTATTATTATTATTATTATTCTAAATCCTTCCAGGAGCATAAAAAGGGTTTCTGGACCTGCCTGCTCATGGCTGGATTTATCAGTGGTTGTGGAGCTGTTGGAAGAGAAGGCACTCATGTTTGACTAAGTGGCTTTGATGGGGAAGGTGGACAGTTGCGTTATGACCAGAAGACCTGTATCTGCTTCTAAATGACAGAGGAAGGAAAGTCAGTGAGGTGGGGAGTGGGGAGAGGCGATGGCGAGCTTGGGGCCCTGCTGTTCTTTTCTCTCGTGGTTGTGGTAGTGGTGGCCAGTTGAGGGGCCAGGACTGAAGTGGTGATGGCCAGCTAGGGTTGGCCAAGAACAAAGAAAAGCTTTTGCCCAGGTTATAGAGGGAATTGATGGGTTCACATCACAGGAGGACATGGAGCTTCCTGCCATGAGAAGCCACATGACCTGGTGGAAAATGCACAGCCCTGGAAGTCAAGAGACTTGTGTTCTAGTCCCACCTTCGCCTTTTGTCTGCTGTGTGGCCTTGGTCAAGTCACTTAACTGCTAAATGCCTTGATTTCCTCATCTTTAAAATGGGCACTAAATACTTTTTCTTCCTCTTAGACTATGAGCTCCATGTGAGACAGGGACAGTGTCAGATCTGACTGTATTTACCTCAGTGCTTGGCATGTAATGAGTGTTAAAAAATACAACAGTCCTTGGGTGGCAGTTGAGCAGGTTATAATGGGAAAGGTGATGAAAAGTGGTCCCTCTGTCAGAGCTGCAAAGCCTGGGGAAGAGGAGTAGAGAAAACCAGCCTGCACACTTCGCTCTGTACCTCGATCTTGTCTATCTTTCCATCGACCTCTTACTCGTTCCTGGAACTCTGGCCCTCCTCATATCTGACGTACCACCACTCTTACCACCTTTAAAGCCCTCCTGAAGTCATCTTTTCTCTAAGAAGTCTTCCTGATTCTGCTCTTCCCCTCTGCATTACCTATGTACTTTGGTCTGTACTCCTTAAGCATTGGAACTCCCCACCCCCAAGCTCCACAGTCCTTGTATACGTATCCTGCAATTTATTTTAATGTCTACCTCCCCGCTTTAGGCTGTAAGCTCCTTCTACCAACTCTACTTTATTGTACTCCCCCAAATGCTTAGTACAGTTCTCTGTGCACACTGAACACTCAGTAAATACGATTTATTGGAGCATTCCCTCTGTTTACTAAGTGACTGTTGTGCTAAGAAGGGATCCCCAATGGTGTGGAAGAGTCACTGTGCCTCCCAAAGTACCTCACTTCCTCCAGAGTTGCTCATTCACCCTGAGGGGACTGCCACAAAGTTTGCACACATACTTGCCAAGTAACTTTCCTTGTCATAAATGTGGGAATATTTGGTCTCCATCCTCCAATCCCCTTAATACAGGAGGTGCCTGATTTCTTCAGACCTCCAAATCGGAGCCTGGTTTTATTCTCCCCTGCCCAAAACGGGCCAGGTGAAAAATCACAAGTAAATGATGACATTATTACAGCAGCACTCTAATAGTTTCCTTGATACTCACAAGTAAGCAGAGGCGATGCATGAAATATTCATGGTTATTCTTTCTCTCAGACAAAGGGTTGAAAGCATCCAGTGCTGGAAGCTTGCAGATTGCAGGAAGCATGAGGAAATGCTACCTGCAGGTTTGCCTGCAGGGCTAACTTTGACCTTTTGGAGGAGAGATAAATAAGAATATTTTTTTCTCCCCCCTTCTTCTTATTATTATGCAGTGTTCTTGCGTTTTCTCTAAGTCTGGCTCTGGTTCCTGCAGGAGCAGCAGCACCGTAGGATGTGCCTGCCCCTCCTACTTAGCATTCGGAATGGGACTTGGAAGTATCAGATATTTTCCTGTAGAACTTTCAGATGGGTGAGCGGAGCGGAAAAACTTTCATTGGGGGAGAAAGCAGGTCCAAGTGGACAGGCCAGGTCTGTCATGGGACACAAAAGTGCCCTGGCTAGCAAGCACTTGAGATTGAGGAGAGAAGCGGAGGGAAGGAGGAGAGTTGGAGAGCAGAAGCACCTCTGTTTCCGTCCTTGGGGAGCCTAAATAATTGAGTGACTCTGCTCAATCAATCAATTGTATTTATTGAGCACTTACTATGTGCAGAGCACTGTAATAATGATAATTATGGTACTTGTTAAGCGCTTACTATGTGCCAAGCACTGTTCTAAGCACTGGGGGAGATACAAGTTAATCAGGTTGGACACAGCAGACCCTATCCTACATGGGGCTCACACAGAGAAGCCGCATGGTGTAGTGGAAAGAGCATAGGCCTGGGAATCATGAGGTCAGGGATTCTAATTCTGGCTCTGCCACTTGTCTGCTATAATAATAATAATAACTATGGTATTTGTTAAGTGCTTACTATGTGCAAAACACTGTTCTAAGCTCTGGGGAGGTTACAAGGTGATCAGGTTGTCCCACGGGGGGTTCACAGTCTTCATCCCCATTTTACAGTTGAGGGAACTGAGGCACAGAGAAGTGAAGTGACTTGCCCAGAGTCACAGAGCTGACAGGTGGCAGAGCTGGGATTTGAACCCATGACCTTTGACTCCAAAGCCCAGGCTCTTTCCTTTGAGCCACGCTGCTTCACCTTGGGCAAGTGACTTCCCTTCTCTATGCCTCAGTTCCCTCATCTGTGAAATGGGGATTGACACTGTGAGCCCCACATGGGACAGGGCCTGTGTCCGACCCAATTTGCTTGTTATCAATCAATCAATTGTATTTATTGAGCGCTTACTGTGTGCAGAGCACTGTACTAAGCTCTTGGGAAGTACAAGTCTGCAACACATGGAGACAGTCCCTACCCAACAGCGGGCTCACCTCAGCACTTAGTACAGTGCCTTGCGCATGGTAAGCGCTTAACAAATACCATAAATATTATTATTATTATCAATCCCCATTTTACAGATGAAGCAAGCGAGGCCCAAAGAAGTTAAGTGACTTGTCCAAGGTCACACAGCAAACAAGTGGTGGAGCCAGGATTAGAACCTAGTTCTTTCTGACCCCCGGGCCCATGGTGTATCCACTAAATCAGGCTGCTTCCCCCACCTACTTATTGTAGTAAGCATCTGTCTGGTCTCGCCTTATGCTGTCGGTTGTCTCCAACCCATAGCTGCTCCGTGGACACTTCTCTCCCAGAATACCCCACCTCCATCTACAGTCATTGTGGTAGTGTGTCCGTAGAGTTTTCTTAGTAAAAATATGGAAATGATTTGCCATTGCCTTCTTCCATATAGTAAACTGAGTCTTTCCCATGCCACTGCTGCCTAGCATGGGTGATTTTTGACTTGTAGCAGATTGCCTTCCACTCACTAGCCACTGCCCAAGCTAGGAACAGAATGGGTATGCCTCTGCTTGACTCTCCCTCCCATAGCCAAGACTGGTAGAGTACTGGAGACTCTCCAGGTGGGATCCTGGGAGGGGAGTAAGCATTCGGGAGAGCACAATACAACAGAATCAGCATACATGTCCCCTGCCCACATAGAGCTAACTGCCTAGAGGGGAAGACAGGCATTAATATGAATAAATAAGCCAGACTCTGCTTACTGAGTGGGTACACAAGGGACTCCGAGCCTTGCTTACCTACTTGATCACTTATAATGATGATAATAATAATGTTGGTATTTGTTAAGCCATTACTATGTGCCAAGCACTATTCTAAGTGCTGGGGTAGATAAAAGGTGATCAGGTTGTCCCGCGTGGGGCTCACAGTCTTCACCCCCCAGTTTACAGATGAGGTAACTGAGGCACAGAAAAGTGAAGTGACTTGCCCAAGGTCACACAGCTGACAGGTGGAGGAGCCTGAATTCGAACCCATGACCTCTGACTCCCAAGCCCATGCTCTTTCCACTGAGCCATGCTGCTTATGTTCTATCATACATTCCCCATAACTTAAGCGCTAACTCATATGTGTACTCTTCTGTCCTTCTAACTCCCGGGGAAGCAGCGTGGCTCGGTGGAAAGAGCACGGGTTTTGGAGTCAGAGTTCATGGGTTTGAATCCCAGCTCTGCCAATTGTCAGCTGTGTGACTTTGGGCGAGTCACTTCACTTCTCTGAGCCTCAGTTACCTCAACTGTAAAATGGGGATTTAGATTGTGAGCCCCCTGTGGGACAACCTGATCACCTTGTAACCTCCCCAGCGCTTAGAACAGTGCTTTGCACATAGTAAGCGCTTAATAAATGCCATCATTATTATTATTACCTGAAAATGAGTTGAATGTCTGGCCCCCACATTCTGCCAGGTTGCAAGGCCCTTGAAGGTAGAGGTGAAGTCTACTAACTCTATTGTACTCTAATTTACACAGAACTCTTACTACGGTGTTCTTCATCCAAGAGGAATTCAATGACTATGATTGATGGGAGGCAATGGTCACAGGAACAGCATGGATTGTTAGAAAGAACATGGGATTTAGAGTCCGGAGACCTGGGTTCTAATCCTAGCCTCATCACTTGCCTGATTTTGCTAGGGTTTTGCTGCTCTTCCAGTTTTGGGTATCTTAGACCTGCCTCATCACCCGCAGCAGCGGCTCCTTGCAGTCTCTCTGGCTTGGGCCGTTCAGCTTTGTTATTCAAGCCATTAAGTTCGTACCCTTCCATCATTTGTTCCAGTTTTCCATCCTCAGGCAGGCGAATTTTCTAATTTATGGGTCCCTTGCTCCTTAGCTTGAGGGGCACCCAAACAATTCAGCTAGATTAAAGGAAGGGCTTCTTTTCAAAGTAGCCGTACCATTTATTCCCTTCACCAAAACCAATCAGGTATTCTAAGACATTTGCCCTTGGCACAACTCTGTGACCTTTTCAGCAGATGTCAATATTCACTAGAATTCCCCTCAGCTTAAACTGCAACCACGGAAAAAGGAAAGTCATCAGTTAACTGAGAAAATGTGAGTGTGCTTGGTTAGAAGACATCTGAAAATCTCAATTTTAGGGGACCAAGTAAGATGAATAGAAAAGTACAGGGCTGTGGTTTTTGATTTCCATATATTCGCTCTCTGGGTGACTTGTTCTTGAAAATGACCGGGTTTTCTAGTAATCTGTGATTTAAAGGTTGTTTTCAAAATCTAGAGCAAAGATCAGAAATTTTAATTTTTTTCTGTAGTTTGGCAAATGAATCAAAGTATCCTCTCAAATCTGGGACCCCAGACTATTTGATGTAACAGAGCCAATCGTATTAGGAGTGGGTGGGTGCTGACAAACATACAATTAAAGGGTCCTCAATGAATCCCATGAAGCTGGAGAATTATTGAGCTAAACCAGTAAGGACGGATGGTTGTTTTATTTATAAAAAAATATTAAAAAACAAGTCAAGGGATAGAAATGCCAAAACTGTGATGTGTGGGAAGCAGCACAAACTACTGCAAAGAGCCTGGGCCTGGGTGTCAGAAGACCTGGGTTCTAATCCTGCTTCTACCACTTGCCTGCTGTGTGACCTTGGAAGTCATTTTACTTTGCTGTGCCTTGCCTCAGTCTCCTCATCTGTAAAATGGAGATTCAATACCTGTTCTCCTTTTTACTTCACTGCTTAGAACAGTGTTTGAGACACAATAAGTACTCAACAGATACCATGTGTGGCATTAGAGTACCTTTGAAAGGATGCTAAAATTGCTGCTTACAACTTCAGCAGAGCTAATTTCTGAATCTGTAGAGTAGACCTGACTAATTCTAGGCCTAGCATTGTGCTGAACACTGGGATAGATTCAGTCAGTTCAGGTGCAATCCTCATCACACATGGGACTCGCAGGTATTTAGAACAGGTATTTCACCCTTGAGGTCTAACATCAGGCAAGTGATGAGGCTAGGATTAGAACTCAGGTCTCCAGACTCTAAATCCCATATTCTTTCTACCAGTCCATGCTGCTCCAGAGGTAGTGTCTTTTGCCTCTTACAGATGCCCAGGACAATGTCTTGGGCGTAGGTGATGCTCAGTAATTACTGGTGACTGAATGATATTGATGTCTTCCGTTCTATCTCTATCCCTCCTTTGACTTCCTCCTTTTCCTCTTTCTGAAATGAACACATTTTGCTTCCACTCTTCGCTTGCTTTTTGCAGCGGTGTCTTGAAGGCTCAGAGTGTGGAGGGAAAGAAGACTGGATCGTGGTTGTTGGGATCTGGTTGGTTAATCAAACCAAAGAGAGATTGAGAGAGTAAGACTAAGGTTTGACTTCTGCCATATTCATGAGGAGTCAGGGTGAGAACTGAGACTCAAAGAGGCTGATCTAATCATTTCCTTCAAAATATCCTGTAGGCATTTACATCTTGGGGGGTCTCTTCCTGTGTTTAACTCGGATGGAGGAGGGAGAAGAGGGGAGGGATCCCTTTGGGCTCCATGTGACCGCTGAGAAACATTCTGAAGAGGATCTCACTCTCTGCAGTTGCAGAAGTTTGTAGAACTTCTTCAGGATGCACTCTCTCAGCACTTCTTGTATTCTCCGTTTCTGCCTCTGATTCATCTTTGTCAACAGTGATTCATTGAGGTAGGGTACACCTACCCCCACACTTGTGACTGTGCCAAAAGAAGTTGGGAAGATGACATTTTCTGAGTGGCCTCATTTCTCAGGGTGGGAGGACTAGCTGGAAGGATTCCTTGATGGCTGTTATCACATCTTGGGGTCTTCAGAAAGAGGCTTTCTATAGCAGGTCTGGGAAAAACAGAAGCAGTATTGCCTAATGGAAAGAGCACAGTCCTGGAAGACAGAACTTGGGTTCTAATCCCACCTCTGCCAGTTTCCTGCTGTATGACCTTGGGCAAGTCATTTAACTTCTCCAGGCCTCAGATTCCTCATCTGTGAAATGGGGATTAAGTGGCTTAGACTGTGAGCCTTATGTGGGACAGGAACTGAGTTGGACCGGATTATCTCCTATCTACCCCAGCGCTTAGTACAGTGTTTGGCACATAGTAAACATTTAACAAATGCCACAATTACTATTGAATAGCACTCAGTCTTTTTTATTGGGTACCCCCCTACCCCTTGTGCAGAGAACTGCACTACCACTCTGAGGAGCACAATTAACCAGAAGACCGGGTTCCTGTCTTCAAGGAGATTATATTGTAACAGGAGACTGACAGATGTAAGACATTCTCAAACAGGAGTAAGATGCGAAAGGAACGGCTTAGAGTAGTAAGTATGGTACAATAAATAAGTGTAAATTAATGTGAGGAATTTCTAAGGTAGGTCAATCAATCAATCGTATTTATTGAGCGCTTACTATGTGCAGAGCACTGTAGGTAGGTAGGTAGGTAAGTGCTAAGGACAGCTTTAGGTTGCATGTGAGTGGCAAAAGTGAAACTTAATCCAGAGAATGCTTCCTGGAGGAGGTGAATTTCAGAAAAAGGTTAGAAGATCCTTGAACTCATATTACTGTTAGATGGTGAGTACTGGGGATGGAGCGCACCAGTACTCATTATTTCCTAAGGACTTGAAGGGGATAAAGTCTTCAGTCCAAATCTGATAGTTTTGTTTTTCTAGCACATATGATTCTGCACTTAAACTCCCCAGTTCCCCTTACATTTGAGTTGAGTTTTTAAGCCCATTAGCCTGTATTCTCAATACCCCATCATGCACGATTTACCTCTGGACTGATTGCCTACATTTCTTTTTGGATCCCAAACTCTTCACTTTGGGTGAAACAGGAGAAAGCTGTCAGGATTAATAATGAGCGCTGATGACTGCACCCACAACAGAGGAGGAGATGTTCTGAGATTTAGGAAATTGGCATTGATTCATTTCTGTCACTTTGATAGGTTCTCAGACAATGTTGCCTTCACCACCACCCCAGCCACAATGATTTGTTTGAGTGCAGGGTCCAAAGAGTGACTGCAAAGAACCCAAACACAATTAGGCATACAAAATGGCAGCTCAGTGGTTCAATGCCTAATCCCTTTCTCCCCGCACTGATTTTTCAAGTCTAAACTCACTGAATCAGGAGTCTGGAGCCTCACCCCACAACACTTAGGTACCTATCTTTAAGTTGTATATTATAAATTACTCATATTAATGTTTGCCCCTCTATACTATAAGCTTGTTGTGGGCAGGGAATATGCCTGCTGATTCTGTTGTATTCTCTCAAGAGTTTAGTACAGTGCTCTGCACAAAATGAGTCCAAATCTAGGGTTCTTCCAAGTTTTTTTTTTCAATTTTTGTGGTATTAAGTGCTTACTCTGTGCCAGGCACTGTTCTAAGCCCTGGGGTAGATACAAGCTATTCAGGTTGGACAAAGTCCCTAAGCCACAAGGGACTTCCAGTCTGTGAATCCCCATTTCACAAATGAGGTAACGGAGGCTCAGAGAAGTGACATGACTTGCCCAAGGTCACACAGCCGACATGTGGTGGAGCCGGCTTTAGAACCCAGGTCTTTCAGACTCCAGGCCTTTGCTCTATCCACTCAGCCATTCTGCCGAGAGTGACTGACAGAATCTCTGAGCTTCTTAAGGATGTATGTGTCTCTTGATAAAGGAGTGCTTCTGGCAGTGGGTGGGCAGCCTGTTCAAGGAAGCTGATTCAGAGATCTATGAGGCAGTAGCATCCTATAAGGATTTGATATGACGGAAGAGCTGTGGTCCTCCTCTTAGTTTGGTGCAGTGCTCTGAAAAGTCCTGCCAAAAAGCGTGAATCAGAGCAGTGACAGTTTTCTCCTCTCCTTAAGGATGCTCAACTACAGCTGTTCACTTGTGAGACTTCAGAGAATTCTCGTGGTGCTTCAGCAATCATTGAGTTTCATTAATTAGGGCCCGGGGCTTTTCTGGTTTAAACTGCAAGGGGGCAGAGGCAGCAAGAGTGTGTAGGTCGTGCTGTAGTGCTCCTCTGAAATGCTTCATGCCAACTGAGAGAACTGACAGCCTAGCTGCTTCAGTTTGGGCCTATTGTAGCGCTCAAAAGCTAATGAGTAGGAAGCAGAGATGATGGTGTGAGGGTTATCGACAGATGTTGCCCCTTTCTGCCTTCTGCCACTGAAAGCATTCTTACAGCCGGAGTGAATTGGATGCTCCGGAGGGAAGATCTGGCCTTTGGCCATTCCTGGCTACCACTCAGGATGGGTCTGAGTGTCATTTGGAAGTGAGGAGAGATTGCACAGCCACAGTGAATTGGCTGAAGCGAAGAACGGTCAGTTCCAGGCCTGAAGCAGCGGCAGGTTGGAGGGAGGCCTGGATGGGAGGGTGGAGACTGGTTTAAACTAGTGACAGGCCAGAAAAAGAAAATATGATTTCCTTTTCAAGGGCTTCTTTCTCTTTACCCTTGGTAGCAGGATGAAGTTTAAGGCTTTCCTTGGGCTATCGGCCAATCCAGCGACTGCTGGGTTTCCATATTCACTCAGTAATAACGGTGGTAACAGAGACATGACCTGATTAAAAGGAAAAATGGCCAAAGTCAGCAGCCAGGGCCTCTCGGCAATTTTGAACCAGCTTGTGTAATGAAAGTTGGGGAAAAAGCCAGGGGTAGCCTGAGCTAGTAGATCACGATTTGGAGAAGAAGAAAAGGGATGCTGGAAAAACCCCATTGAAAGTAATAAGGACTGCTGGAGGAGGAAGGCTGGTCAGCCAGCTGGGCTTGTCTAGTGCTTGAGCACCCAAGCCTCTGACAGAGAGTTTAAACATGGACACAGCAACCTAAGGGTGCAGGGTTTCATGTCGGTGATAAAGGAGCAGTGCAGTCTGGTGGAAAAAGCACAGGCCTGGGAAGTCAGAGGACCTGGCATCTGCCACATGCCTGCTGTGTGGCCGGAAGCAAGTCATTTAACTTTTCTGTGCCTCCATTTTCTCATCCGTGAAGTGGGGATTCAATCTCTGTTTTCCCTCCTTCTTAGACCAGGAGTCCCATGTGGGTCAGGGTCTGCATCCAACCGGCTACTCTCGTATCTACCCCAGTGCTTAGTACAGTATTTGGCACGTTGTAAGTGCTCAGCAAATACGATTATTATTATTACGAATAAATGATGGAAGGGAACAATACACTGGCAGCATAAATGAACAAAATGCTGAGCTAGCTGTCGGAAGAGAAAGTCAGGTGGTTCTGTGAGAGTTAGTGGGCTTGAAGTTAGAACTGGATTAATAAAAGAAGACTTACTGAAAGAGATGGATTTTAAGGTGGATGTCAAATGGTTGAAAAGACGTGGAATAGCACATCAGAGTTATTTCAAATGTGGGGAAGTATGAAGAATGGGAATCTGGAGAGGCTATACAGTGACTTTGCCCTGAGCAGAATGTCCTTAATATTTTGTATTTAGAATATTTACTTTGTGTATAATTATGTTTTTAAGTGCATGGTTTACAGCTTGCTATATGCTAAATACCTTGAGTACTGTGGTAGATACAAGATAATCAGAGCCAACGTGATCACTATCTCTCACCAGGCTTCCGGTTCAAGAGGAAGGGAGAGCAGGTTGTTTTATACCATTTTACAGATGAGGAAACTGAGGCATAGAGAAGTTAAATGACTTGTCCAAGATCATGCAGGTCAGTGGCAAAACTGGGACTAAAACCTGAGTCCCGTGACTGTCCTGTGTTTTTTTTCCACTAGGTCACACTGGATGTTTACAATTTCTGTCTCCTGTCTCCATTAGTGGATAGAGCACAGGCTCGGGAGTCAGAGGACATGGGTTTGAATCCCAGCTTCGCCACTTGTCTGCTGTGTGACCTCGGGCAAACCACTTAACTTCAACGTGCCTCAGTTACCTCATCTGTAAAATGGGGATTAAGACTGTGAGCCCCACAAGAGACAACCAGGTTACCTTGTATCTACCCCAGCGCTTAGAACAGTGCTTGTCACATAGTAAGCGCTTAACAGAAACCATCATCAACATCATCATCATTAGATCCTAAGTTCTTCGGGAGCAGGAATAGTGTCTTTTACTTCTATTGCAAGGTTCCAGTAACCTAATGCAGTGCTCTGCACACAGTAGGTGTTCAGAAAATACTTTTGATAATGATTATCAGCAGAATTGGGCTGTAAGGTGATTCAGCATTGCCTGACTTGCTCCCTTTATTGATCCCCCTAACCCCGCAGCACTTCTGTACATATCTGTAATTTATTTATATTAATATCTGTCTCCCCCTCTAGACTGTAAGCTCATTATGGGCAGGGAATATGTCTGTTGTATTGTTTGGCACTTTTCCAAGCATTTAGTACAGTGCTCTGCACACAGTAAGTGCTCAATAAATTTGATTGACTACTATTCTAGAGTCTGTCAGGTCAAAGCAAATGTCAACTCCATGTATTCCATCCTAGTGTTGGGAAGCAGACCTGGTAATGGGGCGACAGTCTTCGAATTGCATATCCAGGAGGAATAGGGGGGAGTAAGTGCTCAGTACGTACAATTGATGGATTGATTCATGAGAGCAATCCCTCCAAGGCCCAAGGGCAGAAATTCTGCAGATTGAAAAGCACAGCTAGTATATTGTACCTGGAATAGCACAGCTCTCCTGGGAGCTTTGGCCATGTGACCATTTCTAATTCTCAGCTTAATATGGTGTTTTGCACTTAATAAATACTGTTGCCTCAGAGACATGGCAACAGGTTCCTGGAACCATGCAATAGAAGTAATAGACACTATTCTTGCTCCCAAAGGAAGGGTCATCCTTCCTCAGTTGCCAGTTTTGCACCTCACTGTCAACACGAGGGACTCCTTAGGTCTCACCTAAATCACTCCTGCTGCAGCTTGGACCCACCCCGGATGGAGATTTGATGGGGCAATCAATGAGGCCGTGGACTCTTTTCTAGACGTCAGGTGGCTTGTAGTTGAAGATTGGCTTTCCATGGAATGATCATTCCACGTTTGCCTTGGTCACCTTAGATGATTATTAAATATGGTTACTGAAGCTTTTAATTTCTAAAAGAGAAATATATAAAATAGTTTTAACCCACTCTCCTCCTGCCTTCCAGAACAGCCTACGGTCTGTCATTAGGGACCACTGATTCACTCGCTAGCTTCGGTCTTCATAACAGTCAGCATCAGAGGTGATCTTAATGCTGTATCCGTGACTCAGGATTCTGATAAAACTTCCACTGGCACTATTAGTTCTTTTTTTTTATCCCCAGTTTACTCAGCGGTGGGGAAATGAGGAGGGGAGAACAAAAGCTTTCCATTGTTCCTTTGCTTCTAGTAATTGGAGAGAATTAGTGTGCAGTTTTATTAAGACGGTGTCTGTATTTTCCATCAGTTATTTGGTTAGATTCAGGTGGCTTGTCCACTGCTGGTTCTAGAGCAGGTCCCCCCATTTAGAGTAGTAGTAATGACATTTTTATTAAACGATTGCTCTGTGCAAAGTACTGTACTAAGCTCTGGGAAAGAATACACAGGTGAGAATTCCCTGGCCCTCAAGGGGCTCACAGACTTAAGAATAAAGTGGGGAAAGGGGGAATGGCAAGAGATAGAAAAGGGTGAAGCAGTAAGAACCCCAAAATGAAAGATGAGGACAGAGATAAATACAAAAATAGAATAAAGCAAATGGCACAAAGTATTGTGGTTAGAAGAGCAGAGTCCTGAGCTTCTCATGACTCAATTTAAAAATCACAACCCCAGTCACAGTGACCATCCCAGCTACAGCCTTCCAAACTTACTGGGTCTTGTGGAGGGGGCCTGGGGTTGCTGCTTCTGTCCCGGCTGCCAAATTGGAGCCAGGCAATTTGGGATCAAGGTCCCGGGATCCTATCTCTTGCTGACCAATGATGGTGAATGGCCCTGTTTTGGGGGGATCTTTTTGGCATCAGGCCCAGCTGGTTAGAACATGGGCTGTCTGAGTTCTAGACTTGGCTGTCTCCCTCAGCCAGCTCATGCTTCTTGCAGGGAAAGTGCCATCATTTCTTACTTGGGCCCCTGTTTTCACTAGTGGAGAGAGACCAAATGATTTCCTCGCTGAAGGGAGGGCAGAGAAGGGGGACGGATCACAGTGGGGAAATGACTTCTCTAATCTGAAAGGAAGAAAAACCATTCTCCAAGAGATTTTTGACTCCTTCCTCTTTGCCTCTGAAGTATAGGCAGTAATAATTAACCTCCAGTTGACCAGTCATGGCTAACCAAGCTCCTTTCCCCATTGGCTGGTGGTCAGGAAGAAAGTTGTATGTAACAGAGTCCCATTATTATCAGGTTTATGCATTATTTAAGAAGATATGCACTTCATTACCACGTCATCCATCAGAGGGAGGTTTGACAGGTATATTAACCTAATGCATTTTACTATTTTGCTCTTGGGAGAGCAGGAGAGAGAGAGAGGAAAAAAGAGGGAGGAATTGGCTCGATTGGTGAAGGAGCGAAAAGGAGCTCTGGGAGAGGCAGATTGGAAAAAAACCGAGTAATTTGATATTGGGGTATTTTTAGATGGAGAAACTGACTGTGAATTGAAAATGCATGCGAAGAAAATTGTCAGAATTTTGGAGGCGTATGGGAAGACACATATGTTATTATTATAATTGCAATAAATGTTCTCGAGCAGTGAGACCATTTGGAGGTCACCCTGAGATGAAGATAAAAGAAGAAAGAGGGAAATAAAGAGAGGAGAACAATGCAGTAAATCTCAGAATTCTCTCCCTTTATTCATAGCCCGTTACGCATTTTTTTCTTCTACAAAGAAGCCAATTCCGTTTTTTAATGTAGTATTTATGATTGCAGTCAAATGAAAGACCTCTTCGTGTCTGTTCTTACACACTCTCTCCACACTCAGAAGCTTGACATTCGATGCCATGCAGAACAGAAAACAGCAGTCATGGGTCCGTGGATAGGGCTGGTGATTGTTGTTGAGCCTGACCTGCTCTGTTTTGCTGGAAGACTCTGAAACTAACTGTCTTGATTAGGAACGTTAGGGTATGGACCGATCAAGGCCCGGAGATCAGGTCTGAGGCTGGCCTTGTTCGCTCCTCCATCTTTTCTGCTGGTATCCATTTATTTTTGTATTGGAACTGGGGTTGCTGAGATTCTAGGTCAAGTAAAAACAAACAATCTGTGGCCATTTCAATACTCCCTGATCAATCAGTGGTATTTAGGGAGCGCTTATGGACATGAGAAGGCATGCTGTCTCTTGTGCCTCCTACTGAAGCAAATTCGAGTGATTTGATCTTAGGCAGAGCTGAGGCCGAGCTTAGGAGTATAGTTCCTATTTTCTTCAGTTTGATGTTTTTCAGGTCCCTTGTGCATGGCTTTGCCTTCAAGAAGGTGGCACTGATCTTTGAGTTTGGAGAGCAAATTTGACACTCGGGCCTGGTATCGAGGGCCTCACGGGGAGCCCAGAATATGTCTACAACAGCCCTGACCCTGTGGACATGGCCATCTCTCTGATGGGGAAAAGAAGAAGGTCAGAGGCCTCAAGCTTTAGCCAGTCAGGCCTGACTCCTCCCCAGTACAAGCAATTCAAATGTCCAGTTCCCCAGCTTGTAGGGTAGAGGGACATTCATTCCTTTTTAGTAACCAAGGCAAATGAAATTGGGGTTTTTGGGCCTTGCAAGCTCATACCTAATTTTACCTAAAATTGTTCTCCAGGAACAGATTTTCTTTTTATAGTAAGCAGAACTTCTCCCCCGTCTTGGCAATCTGGAACGGGATTTGCTAGTTCTGTTTGCATGGATCATTCATGCTATCAACACTGAGACAGCCTTCTTAATTTTAAAACCTATCTTATTATTTTTGTGAGTGACAGTCATTGTCATAGTTCTACCCATTATTCCACTGAACCCAGAGTTGCTCGGCTGGGAAATATTCTCTCAGGCCTGGGAAAGAGCTTTCCTTGAAACAGATCTTACAGTTCCCCTGATGGGCTTGTTTTCAAGGAAAGCCAGAGGGAATTTCAGTGATTTCCCCTTCCCCTTTGAGCTCTTTTTCAGGGTGGATAGTTCAGAAGAGGTGATTGGAGTGTGACTTCTAGGCATATGTACTTGAGCTTTGTTCTGAATATTTTTTTTGTCTCCACTTGCACATCTACTTTCAGTGGGAAAACAGGTGGGACTGGATATCCCTTTTGTGAGATTTTGGCTTCATGAACTTTCATTGGAAATGGGGCATTATTTAATGGAGAGAAAGGAAGAGGAGGCTTAATTTCAGCAAACCCATCTCTGTTGCTTTAACTTTGGCTTTCTGAGAGTGGATCTGTGCAAACTTCTTTATACGCTATTTCTCCCTCTTTCCTTAAAGTGGAGAGGCAGTGATGATGGACAGGGAGGAATAATGAGCAGAGAGCATTCCAATGGGACCCTAGGGGAAAGGTCACCACAGATCTTGGCCAATCCATTCACTGTCTCAGTTCTTTGGGAGTTGCCTGGGGAAATGGGCCTCCCCTATAGGAAGCCAGTTGGGAAAGTGGAGGAAAGATTGCCTGCTGATCCGGGCATTGGCTTTGGGCTCGCACCAACCCAGCGATCCCAGCCCTGTGGGTGAAAGGCTGGAGGCTACCCCCACTTCTGCTCTATTTTTGGGCTCCTTTTGGGCAGGGAACATGTCTACCAACTTTGTTGTATTGTACTCTCTCAAGCAGTTACTGTGTTCAAAGCACTGCACACAGTAAGTACTAAATAAATACTATAGCTTGATGGGAGACTCATATCAGGAATGATGGATCAACCTTGCTTGCGAGGACCTGTGCAGATTATGGTGCTAGTGGCCCGTGCCACATAACCCTCTCTTGTCTGTGACAGTCATGTTCCCTCTGAGGCCTGGAGTGCAATGAGTGAGCAAATAGCCAGGGATCCTGCATCACATTGTAGAGTTCATGTGTGCTCTTTGCCCATGCTAGCCACCACCGGCGGAACTAGTATTTAGGTCTCCCAAACTCCAGGAGCAATTACAGGGCTAATGTGGAGGTTTATTCTCCCCAGAGCTGTAAATATGAATTCCTCAGATTGTCAGGACAGTAGTCAGAGAGAGGGTAATGTCTCAGTTCTGTTTTATGCAGACTGACACCCCTTGCAGGAGGGAGTTTAATAAATGTTTTTGAATATGAGTGCGTTTATCAAAAGTTCTGAGATGCTGGAGCCTTCCTGAATGCGCCAGCTAGATAAATTAAAAGAGAACTCTTCTTTCAGCTCTATCAGGAGAGTCCCTGGTAGACCTGCGTTGATGACAAGTCTCTTGTCTTTTTAAGACAAAAGTCAGGCTTGCCAGGCCAGTGGCCTGGCTTCTTCCTCTCCCTTCTCTGAAATGTGGTCTTAATTGCACATTAAGGACTGCCCCATCTCCCCAACCTGCCGAGAAAGCCTTATTTATTTCTTTAATCTTGTACCTGGCATTCTTTTGTGACTGACAGGTCCTGTTATATTTTTACGTGTTCTTTCACCAATGTTTGCGATGTTGGCTTGAAGGAAGTGCACAGTGGCAAATATAAAAGCTTCCCTGAGAACTTGAATCCTTCAATTCCTTAAGATTTATCTGTTTTCATAAAACTGATGAACAGTGCCTGTAAACCAGGCCGTGTCTGGACTACCCCTATTGTTCCAAGTGCTCTTATTTCAGTGAGATTAGCAGGGTGTGGGCAGGCCTCCTTGGGCAGTGCCACACTGAATATTTTGCAGTGGAGTAACCGGGTGGAAGTACTGCAGGTAATCCCCTGAGGAAGTTTTTGTCCGCCTTCATTGTGAGGCAGAAAACTCAGTCCTTTGTATTTTCTTCTGCCCCTGCTAGGCTCATGGCCAGGGAAAGGAAGATGGAAATAATTTGGATGAAAATAATGCCTTCGGCTCACTGTTGGGATTTTGAAAGTAGAGTGTCATATACCATATATCATATATATGATATATATATCATATATATCATACATATATAACAACAACAATGAGAAGCAGTGTGGCCTAGTGGATAGAGCACAGGCCGGGAAATCAGAAGGACCTGGACTCTAATTCCAGCTCTGCCACTTGTCTGCTGTGACCTTTACTTCCCTGTGCCTATTATCTCATCTGTAATTTGGGGATAAAGAATGTGAGCTCCATGTGGGACATGGGCTGCATCAACCTGATTAACTTGTAACTATCCCAGCAATTAGTACAGTGCCTGACACATAATAGGCCTTAACAAATATCATTAAAAAAAAACCAAACAAACCAGCCCTACATCACTGAGTTCTGTTATAAAATCGTATTTGTATCCCACTTATGTTTTCACAGGGCTTTATTATCAGTTTTCTTTCTGTGGGCTCCTTGAGGGCAGGGGTCATGATAGTTAACTCTTTTGTATTCCCCCTATGGCTTACTATCGCTCCTCTGCCCAGAGTAAGTCCACAGGAAATATTACTGATTTGATTTTTTTTCCTCCACAACATTGTTGTGAATTGGGAGAAGATATGTGATAGTAGGAGGAGTATTTTTTATTGAGCACCCACTGGTCACCTCATTTGCCTTTAGGAATAATAACATAAGTGGAAACCTGACATGGTTAGAGTTTTAAATGGTGAGGATGAGTTTCCATATGACCATTTTCCAGCTTGCTCTAATCGAGTTTATAATTACAGATTAGGTGAGGCCAATCTTTTCTTTTATTGCCATATTTGTTGACAGCTCAAAATCAGTCTTATTCCTTCCACCTGGCTGGGTAGGATGGTCATTCATCTGCTTTATGCTGACAGGCTAATTTTCAAGTGATCTGTCCCTTGTGCAGTACAGATATGATACCAGTTGCCTTAATTTCCAGTATTTTTATTTTCACCACCCAGTCTCTCTCCTCTACAGTTCTTGCTGCTGAGATTCATTCATTCATTCAATAGTATTTATTGAGCACTTACTGTATGCAGAGCACTGTTCTAGCGCTCGGGAAGTACAAATAGGCAACATATAGAGACGGTCCCTACTCCATAACAGGCTCACAGTCTAGAAGGGGGAGACAGACCACAAAACAAGTAGACAGGTGTCATTACCATCAGAATAAATAGAATTATGGTCATATACACATCATTAATAACATAGAGTAATAAAGATGTACAAATAAAATATAGTAATAAATATGTATAAATATGTAAAAATGTCAGCTCAGAAGTGGTGCCTGTTTCAGAGGAACTTGGGAGGAGAATGGACAAGGGTCTGGAGCCAGTATTGAGGGTGGGTAGTTGTGGGGGTTGTGTACAGGGGTCCTCCCTAAGTCCTGGGGTTTGGGCACACTTGGCCTAATGACACAGAATGATGCCTAAGATATCATGCTGCACTGCATGCCTGGTGTGTCGCATGAACCTAAATGTCTGGTATTTTTGAGGGCCATCAGTACCCACACTATGGCTGCGGAACTCTGTCTTCCATCTTACAGTAAAGTAACATGGGTCATTTTTACTCATCTTTCCATTCATATGACCAAAAAAGTAGAGCGAGCAGTGGTTTTAGGTAAATTCCAGGGCTAAGTCTTCCTCAGGCTAACGGGTATATAACACGGGAACCATGTATTTGTGAAGAAGGCAGTTATGAAAACAATGCGTCAGGGAGTGACATCAGTGAGGAACAAAAAAATGCCTGGAAGCATTCCGGTTTTAGAAAGCTGAGCAAATTGTGGTATGTGTGTGACTAACTTTAGCTACTCAAAATTGGAAAGTCACAGACAGGAAGTGGTACAATGCCACTGAATATAGCAGTACAAAGCTTGTGCTTTGTTGACTGGCTGCCCCCTGGTGATATGAAAAACTTTCTTCCTCCTCTTCTTTCTTCCAAGACCTTCCTTCTTATCCCTCGCTTTGCCAGGTTTCTCAATATTTAGTCTCTGATGGAGTTATACCAAAAGTGACGTATTGCTTTCATCCTTTAGGAGTCTTGCCTGGTTTGGAGTTTAGACACATCGAGGACTTTAGTGTCTTTAGGATAAAGATCCCTGGGTCAGTTTATAGCATGACCACAGTCTATCAGATTCTTATCCATTTTGTATCGATGCAACACAGAGAGTGACAACCCAAAATGTAGAGAAGCAGTGTGGCTTAATAGATAGAGTACAGGCCCGGGAGTCAGTAGGACCTGGTTTCTAATCCCAGCTTGCTCACTTATCTGCTGTGTGGTGTTGGTTAAGTCACTTAACTTCTCTGTACCTCAGTTACTTCATCTTAAAATGGGGGTTGACTGTGAGTCCAAAGTGGGACACAGACCGTGTCCCACCTTAATTTGCTTGTATCTACCCCAGTGTGTAATATGATTGAATGAATACGGTGCCTGGCACACAGTAAGCACTTAACAAATGAAATGTACACATAGGAAGGAAGTACTTCTTGAAGGATAGACAACAGATTAGAAACTCTGTGATGACTCTGCATGCAAATCAAGCTTAGTCCGTTAGCCTGCTTCTCTAACATAGGCCAAACCATTTAAACACATAAGGTCTCGGTTTCCCTTAGTATAAAGTGTAACTGGCAGTACCAACTTCTCATTCATGACTGCTATGAGGATTCATGAATGGAAAAAGAATCAATCAAGCCCGTTGCAACAATTTGTTGAAAATGAAATGAAAATAAGAAAAAAAAATAGTCCAAGCCCTTTGGCAATACCTTTCTTTCCTCAGCTGCATCCAGCTCTGGTTCTCCTTCCTTTCGAGGCAACACTCTAGTTAAGTATGAATTCTCAGTTTTGATTGATGACCTTTCCTCTTCCTGTTTCTTCCTAATTTTGTTGGCACAGGTATTGGGAAATACTTCCTGCCACGCAAAAACAACACACTCCCCTTACCACTGATAAGTCTCCCTAATTCTGCTCCATGACCCATCCTTACAGGTATCTCCCTTAGAAGTAGTAAAGGTAAATATCAATCAAAATCCAATATACTATTTTATTTTTATTCTGGCAGATGTCACAGTACTAAATACACTGAGGTAGGTGGTATTTCCTATAAATTTGCAGAAAAAATGGTATATGATACATTGATTGAAACATTAGCTATAACCTCATTAACTGAAGGAGGCAGAGAGATGCGGGGTACAGAAAGAAAGGGGAGTAAACAAGCTAAATCTTTCTAATGAGACCTGGAACAGAAGGAGTCATGTTGGCTGAAATAGAGAAAAGCCTGGTTAGAAGCATCAGAGGAGAAATCTCTTGTATCAGCGGTGATAGGTGTGTAAGGACTCAGAGCTGACAGGAATTAGGTGAAGAGGGAGTCCATGAAATGGATTTGGAATAAGGAGTCAATGGAGGGGGAACTGAGACACTTAGATTTCTGTCAACACCAATGTCTAGCACTGGCACTTTGGAAACATTAGAATTATCCATGTTCAAACCCTAAAAACCACAACCCTCATACCTCCAGTCCTAACTTTAACAGCCCTAAACAGAATTCATTCATTCATTCATATTTATTGAGCCCTTACTGTGTGCAAAACACTGTACTAAGTGTTTGGGAGAGTACAATATAACAACAGACACATTCCTGCCCACAATGAGCTCACAGTCTAGAGGGGGAGACAGACATTAACATAAATAGATAAATAAATTACAGATATATACCTATGTTTTGTGGGGTTAGGAGGGAGGATGAGTAAAGGAGCAAGTAAGAGTGGCACAGAAGAGAGTGGGAGAAGAGGAGAGGAGGGCTTTGGGAAAGCTTCCTGGAGGAGATATGCTTTCAATAAGGCAACTGAATCTCAAAGACTATAAGATTTGACTAGCAAGATAATTTAAACAATCTCTTTGGAGTTATTAGGATCTGGTCCTGCTTCTTGAGGACTGGAATTGTGGTGACCTGCTTCTTGGGAACTGAGAGGTCCTGAGAGTGAAGAGGTTGCATTCCTTTCTTGCACTTCAGCCATTATTTTAAGGCTGCCACAATCACACCAGGTTTCATCCAGTTTGGATGAAGCCAGCCGAAGTCCACCAAAACCAAGCTGAAACCTTAATTTTCCTAATATTTGGAACAAATTATTTCTTTATTCCTGGTTCTTGGTAGTTTTGGTTGAAAGCTCTAGGCCTGATATACCCTTAGAGAGATCAGCTCTTTCTGACCCAGCAGAAACTGAGGAAAGCTTTGGATATCTTTTGCTGCTGGCTGTTTCCAGATGGGAGCTATTTGATTATCTATTGTAGTCAAATCCAGCCCTTAGCTTGTTTGAGAGATGATTGCAATAGCATCTCTCTAGTCCTGAATACCAACTCAGAGCACAGGAAAGAGAAGGGAGCGTGCCTGGCTTCGGGAGTTCTGGATGAATCACTTGGCTGCTTATAAAACATAAGGATGCATGGGAGGAGTTAAATTTCACTGCTGAGGAGTGTTCTGCATCTCATCTACTTTCCTCCCTCCTCCCCCCTTCTTTTCTTTCTCTTTCTCCCTCTCTCTGTCTCTCCCACCTTGTTTCTCCCTCTCTTTGTCTCTTTTTCTCTATGAGCCCCATGGGGGACAACCTGATTTCTTTGATTTCTAACCTCAGAGTGTAGAACAGTGCTTGGCACATAGTAAGCACTTAACAAATACCATTATTATTATTATTATTAACTCTACTATACTGTTATATTGTACTCTCCCAAGCATTTATTACAATGCTCTGCACACAGTGAGCGCTTAATAAATATGACTGATTGCAAGGGAGTTCTCTGGGGCAACTGCACAGCTCCTCCCCTCTGTCTGTGCCTCTCTGCCAGCATCTCAGATTCCATCTGAACATGTATCCTATCCTTTCCACTCTGGGCTTTGCAATTTGTTTGGAGAAGTCAAAATGTGAATCACCAAATGCATCGTTGGCTTCCTTGCCTTGTTGGATGGGAAGGGGCTGTGCCCAAGAGGTTTCCCTTCTGCTGTGCATCTTTTGGGGCTCCTGCTCTTGTGAAGAAGAAAAGGTGGCATTTGCATTGTCATTCCATGTCAGGGAATTTTTATTTTCTGTCCAGAGGAGAATCGGTGCAGTAGCTAATAATCCTGCTGTGAGTGTTTGACTCTGAGCCGATTGGTGTGATTCAGCCGTGTCTCTGGAGGGCAGCCTTGCATATTTCCCAAGGAGGTGGTTCACCTGTCAAATATGATAGGTTTGGAAATTTCCTTCAAGAAACCAAAGTAGTAATTACAACTAAAGCAGCCTCAGCCCTGCTCCCAATAGGGACTTGATACACGCTGTTGGCTGGCTGACAAATAGCCTGGGAAATATAGCAACAGTAGGAGTAGGAGGGGGCAAGCCAGGGCCTAAAGAATGAACACTACAAGGCTGGAGAAATTCCCCAGCAACCAGGGAAAAGCAAGCTCCAGAAGGCCTGAGGTCTGAGGTGAAGGGAGGGAATCTGGAAAGACAGCCCGCAGGAGGAGAGTAGATCTCACACAACTCAGCTCTGAAGAGCTTTTCGAGTTTTCCATCTTTCTCCTGCTCCTTTATCCTGTACCCAGAACAAATTAAATTTACTGGGCTGTTCCCCAGACTGCCGTCCCTAGTTGGGTTTTTTTTGTTATATTTTTGTTTTTTTATCCCAGGGCATTTCTTCTTCCCGCTATGGGCCCAGATCTGGGAGGATCAGTCAATACTGTTTATTGCATACTTACTCTGTTCAGATCTATGTACTGAGTGCTTGGGAAAATACAGTATGACAGAGTGGTAGACATGTTCCTTGCCCACAGTGAGCTTGCAGACTAGAGGGGAGACGGATGAAGAACAGGGAAGCAATTACTGGGCCAAAGGAGAACCCTGTATGCTCACTTGCAGGACTGCCCAATGGCAAGTGCACTCATTTCCTGCCGGTTCCCAGTTTCATTAAATTCTTTGTCTTTTGCACAGATCCTCTCTGGGCTATTTACCATTCTTGTCGCCTTTATCACTGGAATAAGTGAGCGGTGTGTTAATGCTTCATAGAATCAGTGACGTATGACTTGGACTGTCAGTCTCTGACACCTTCAGTGCTCAGTAATTTCATTATCGGCCTGTTCCTTTCCTCTTGGCAACCAAGTACTTATGACATGGTAACTTCCATATATAATGACTCTTCGTGCTCTTGGTTCCTAGACTGTTGTGGCATCATATTTAGTGTTCAGATAGTTCTTCAAGGAAGCCAATGCTATTCTCCCTTTCACACCCCATTTTTCTGGTAGTACAAAGCAGAATGAGAGTAAGCGTAGAATGTTCTCTGCTGCTAAAAAAAAAAATGTTCAGGCAATTCTTCAGAGGAAACCTATGGCGACTAATGATAGCACAGAAGCTAAATATTGGCTAAGTCAGAGTGTGGTTAAGATGATTTTTCAAAGTAGTTTCTATAAATTTTGTTCACACTGCACTCCTGCTCCCCAGATGGAAGATAACTGCCAAGCAATCCCCTCCCCAACTCTGGTCTGGAAGCTCTTTGGGGGCAGCGGTCAAAGCTATACTTACTGTTTTGTATTGAAGTCCCCCAATCACTTAATACAATGCTCTGCACACAGTAGATGCTCAATAAATACCATTGATTGATTTGATTCCAGCTTCATCTCTTGTCCTTACGAGGCATTGAATCAGAGTTTGGGCTTCTGGAGACATCTACCAATAGCCCAAAGCCAATTCAAGATGGAACACTTGGTTGATTTCATGCAGAGAGCTCTTTGCTTAATTTGTTAACCCTCTCAAATGATGACTATGTTTGATTTTTTTCCGGAGTGGCTCTGGGGTCTAAGGAGAATGGATTCTTGTTCCACTCAGCAACTAATCCCAAGCTGGCCATATATTGGCTGGTTAAGGAAACAAGCAGTGGGCAATAGAGGCTGCTCAGGGTCAGCTCGTGAATGGGCAGTGATGATCATCAATCAATCAGTCAATCAATCAATCGTATTTATTGAGCGCTTACTATGTGCAGAGCACTGTACTAAGCGCTTGGGAAGTACAAATTGGCATCACATAGAGACAGTCCCTACCCAACAGTGGGCTCACAGTCTAAAAGGGGGAGACAGAGAACAGAACCAAACATACCAACAAAATAAAATAAGTAGGATAGAAATGTACAAGTAAAATAAATAAATAAATAAATAAATAGAGTAATAAATATGTACAACCATATATACATATATACAGGTGCTGTGGGGAAGGGAAGGAGGTAAGACGGGGGGATGGAGAGGGGGACGAGGGGGAGAGGAAAGAAGGGGCTCAGTCTGGGAAGGCCTCCTGGAGGAGGTGAGCTCTCAGCAGGGCCTTGAAGGGAGGAAGAGAGCTAGCTTGGCGGAGGGGCAGAGGGAGGGCATTCCAGGCCCGGGGGATGACGTGGGCCGGGGGTCGATGGCGGGACAGGCGAGAGCGAGGTACAGTGAGGAGATTAGTGGTGGAGGAGCGGAGGGTGCGGGCTGGGCTGGAGAAGGAGAGAAGGGAGGTGAGGTAGGAGGGGGCGAGGGGATGGACAGCCTTGAAGCCCAGGGTGAGGAGTTTCTGCCTGATGCGCAGATTGATCGGTAGCCATTGGAGGTTTTTGAGGTTTTTGCTTCATCATGAAGCAAAGTAAGTTAGTTTGCTTCAGGCAAGCATGGTGTTCAGCTGTAGATTGTCATTGGAAGCACAGAACTGAAAGCTGCCCAAATGTGCCTTATTAGACCATAGAATGTAATCCCTCTCAATACTGCTTTTCATTCATTGACTAGGTCCAACCCAAGGGATGTGATGAATTATCCAATTTATTTTTCCCCTAAGTAGATGGAGCAGCTGAATAATTCAAACCCAAAGTGGATTTTTGGGTGGGACTGTGTAGCTGGTGGAAATCAACTGGATAATTACCTCAGCTTCATTTAGACTTTGTAGAACCAGCCAGTGGGAGAGAATTAGCCTCCTGGGTGGAACATAAATGGAGAGTTACAAAGCTTGTCTCCTGCTGACTTTCACCATTTGATCAATATGTACTCAGAAGTATTGTTGAGTGTGACTTACAAGTGACACTGATAATAGCAGAATGTAAACTCCTCGAGAGCAGGAATCCTGTCTACTGATTCTACTTCACTCTCCCAAGGGCTTAGTTCAGTACGTTGCACATAGTATGTGCTCAATAAACATTACTGGTTTGTTGAAACTCCTAGGAAAACCGGATATGTTTTGTGAGGTAGTCCCAGAACTTGGTCTTGTAAAATATAAGATATTACTACAGTTTTATAGTTTTTTCAGTATGCTGTGAAGTTTGCAGTCTCATTGCCATTCAGTCTGACAATCTCGCAAAGGGTGAGCTTTCCTTGATTCCATTTTCTACCTTGAATTCCAACTCCAATTTTCAGGGCCCTCATCAAATCTTCAGTCATCATGGCAGAGGACAGGTTTAAATAGAACTGGTCCTGCTTTCCTTGGAGGGTGCTGAAGTAAGGTTAGGTAGGCCATCTTCATCCCTGACTCAAACTGGAGTAAACTTAGAATCTTGGTTGAAATTATCAAGACTCAGATTTATTTAGCTGTTAACAGAGCCTTGGTCTGTTGGTAGCATCCAATGCTTTGATGAAATCTATGAAAACAATATGGTGGTCTCTTAGTGTGGCTTCTTGCAGTACTCTTGTACTGGATGTGCTACAGAGGTCATATTGTTATATTGTCACATCTCCCAAGCACATAGTAGAGGGCTCTGTACACAGTAAGCACTCTGTAAATAAAATTGATCTGCTGGGCTACAGGTTTGGTCTGAAGTCACATCGTGACTTGGGCTGTAAACAGGTTTGTACACATATTTCTTCAGCAGCCTGGCTAGAGCATTCTGGTAAGAATCATTCCAGCAATAGGGATCAGTGAGACACCCTGGCATTTCCTATAATTGTCTCTCTCGCCTTTGTTCTAGAAGAGAGTGGTTATAGTGTTATCTTTGAAGTCCTGTGATATTTCCCCCATGTTTCCCCTTTGGGGAGGTGGGGGTGGAGTTGGGCCATGAACCCATAGACAGCCTAAGCAGTATGACCCCTCCTTGCTTGTCAATTGCCTGTGGAAATACTATCAACTCTAGGTGTGTTACCACCTTTCATAGCTTTGATGGTAGGTGGACCTTTATCAAAATTGGAGCAAAGACCATTCACTGCATGTAGTTTCAGCGATATCCAGATTTGTACAGTCCAATCAGAGTCAATCCTTAAACTTTAGCTAAAA
Organism: Tachyglossus aculeatus; assembly: GCF_015852505.1. Lineage (NCBI taxonomy): Eukaryota > Metazoa > Chordata > Mammalia > Monotremata > Tachyglossidae > Tachyglossus > Tachyglossus aculeatus. Next base: position 34,720,644 of record NC_052081.1, on the reverse strand, counting down.
TGAAATTTCCTACCAAAGAACTGATGCACTGAATGTGCTATTCAGATCGACTATCAAGTTCCAGGTCTTGGGAAAGTTTTATCTCTGATCCTGAACTAGATTCATAATTGACCCTTTATCTGGGTGGGAGGGAACAGGGGAAAGACCAGAATTCAGAGAATGTAGCTCCTTTGTGCGTACAAGGGTGTGAAGAGACTTTCAAAATCACTACAGTATGACACAAGTTCAAACTACAGATTCCATTATTGTGTAAAATTTGGAAAGTTTAATTACTCATTTAAAACAGGGATAATAATAGAACTTGCTTTACAGCAACTTGAAAAGGTCCTAGTTTCCCAAGAATTAAATGGGAACTTTATATTTGGAATCCTGCTCTCCATTATTCACATCTCTGGTTGTTCAGGTGTTCTTTATTGTAATATAAGATACTTTAAATATTTTGGTGAGTCATTTTCCTAGGTAATTAGATGTAGTGATTAGAATAACATCCGGTTACTGTCAGTGACATCTCAGTATTTAACAGTGATGAATTGTACATAGAATGAGTTGGGTGAGATCCTAAGATCCTTGAGCAGATTGGAGATTCGTGCTTCAGGATAGAGGATATTCTTAACAAGCAACGGGTGCACAGAAAATCTGTAGACCTGAGCATGAAGCTGGCAGTAAGACTACATAATAGAAGAGGGGAGGAACTGGAATTACAAATTGCTGTATTTGACTTTGGTGGGGCAAAGAATTCTGGATTTTTCTTTTCCCTTTTCCTTTCCCTTTCCCTTTCCCTTTCCTTTCCTTTTTTTTTCTTTCTTTCCTCTGTGGATCATTCCTTTAACCACTCTGAGGTATTTTCATTTGGTGAAGAAGCAGCCAAACTGGGCACAGGATTTGCATGCGGGATTATGTGACTCACTGGAGGGTCAGCAAGTTAATGGAGACAAGACAGGAGAAACCAGGGACGCACAGTCTGGATTCCCTATTTTCACTGTCGATCCTTTCCGATATATTCAGAAAGGCTGTGATACCAGGGAAGATGCAGGCAGTGCCATGTATATGTTTCACAGGTCTGGGACTGATGACTTATAGACGGGACATTCCTGTTGTCATTTATTTTGTTTTCATTCATTCATTCAATTGTATTAAGTGCTTACTGTGCACAGAGCACTGTGCTAAGCACTTGGAAAGTACAATGCAGCAATAAAGAGAGACAATCCCTGCCCATAATGGGCTCACAGTCTAGAGGGGGGAAGACAGACATCAATACAAGTAAACATGCATCAATATAAATAGAGTTATAGATACATATATACATAAATGCTGTGGGGCAGGGAGAGGGGAGAAGAACAAAGGGAGCGAGTCTTGGTGACGTGAAAAGGAGGGGCAGCTGAGGAAAAGCAGGCCTTAGTCTGGGAAGGCCTCTTGGAGGAGGTGTGCCTTCAGTAGGGCTTTGAAGGGGGGAAGATTGATTGGTGGATTTGAGGAGGGAGGGCATTCCAGGCCAGAGGTAGGACATGGGCCAGGGGCCAGAAGCAAGACAAAGTTTCCTCACCTGTAAAATGGGTATAAAACACCAGTCTCCCTCCCTCTTACTGTGAGCCTCATGTGGGGCGGTCTGTGCCTGATCTAATTGTCTTGTGTCTACCCCAGTGCTTAGTACAGTGCTTGGTATCTAGTAGACACTTAATATTATTCATCTTACCAAAGGAGTCTCTCAGTCACCACGAAACTTCTCCTGGAAAAGAGCCACTGTTTTTTTGGAGTGTAGCCTGCCAGGTTTGAATTGTCTTTTAAAATGTCTTCCATGCCTGCTGTGCTGCTCTGTCTGAGGTTTCTTTGCCCTGTGTCCCTGAAGCATTTCTTCTGTCCCTGTTGCCTTTAGTAACCAGTCGTCATCCATTCTTTTCACATGCCCCATCCAGTGAAACGGTCACTTAAGTGAGCGTGGCCTCAAGGCTGTTTGGCTGGCTGTTTTCCAGAGCCTGGTTGTTTGTGACGCTGTCTTCTTTCCAGAAGGTGTTGAGTATGGCCCATAGGTGATGCGATTGAATGGGTGTGGGCTAGTGAATAGAACACAGGCCTGGAAGTCAGAAGGACCTGGGTTCTAATCCAAGTTCCACTACATGTCAGCTGTGTGACCTCGGGCTAGTCACTTAACTTCTCTGGACATCGGTTACTGGAGCAGTAAAAATGGGGATTGAGTGTGAGCCCCATGTGGGACAGGGATTGTGGCTAACCTGATCGACTTGTATTTGCTCCAGTGCTTAGAACAGTGCTTGGCAAATAGTAAGTGGTGAACAAGTCCCATAATCATAATAATAATTATTATTGTCATGATGTCAGGTGTGGGTGCAGGGCTCACAACCGCATTTTGTTCTGAAGCATGATGTCGTATTTGGAGACTTTGAGTGTGGTGGTAAACTGAGTAAGAGACAGAGCCCCAGGTGAGTAAGGGATGATAGACCGGAATCCTGCACCTTGGTATTTCCCGGGGGGAACAGCCTGAGAATAATAATAATAATAGTGGTATTTGTTAAGCGCTTACTATGTGCGAAGCACTGTTCTGAGTGCTGGGGGGATACAAGGTGATCAGGTTGTACAACGTGGGGCTCACAGTCTTAATCCCCATTTCACAGATGAGGTAAGAGGGCAGGCGGGGACTGGAACAGTGAGGAGCTTCTTGCAGCGGAGATGTGATGAGCCTGCCATCTGTCAACTAGACTGCAGATAGCTCCCCTGCTGGGGAATGGATTTATGAATTTCTCCTAATTATTTTTCTGTGACTACAGTCTGCCTGGAGATCCTGTGCCTGCATCCAGTCCTCCAGCCTGGCATTGGTAGAAGGGGAGAATGCCCAGCAGGGAAACACACATTGTTCGTGTTTTCCCCCTTGAACTCCAGGGGTGCTTCCCTAAAGCTGAGTGTATCACATGTTTAATGTGTTAAAGCTTCATGATGGCCCATGATAATGTAAGGAGGGACATTAATATTTCAGTGAACCCAGAATGCTGGACCAATATTGCAACCCAGTAGGAAGTAAATTTTCCAGCTAATTGAGACCAAGACACATTCGGATAATCTACTGGTTGGTAACTCGATGCAGTTGGTTTGGGATCCTTCAGATGGACACATCTTCCATCTGTCCAACTATCCAAACTTTTCTTTGGATTATCTGAGAGAGCCAGGCATGGGATGACAAGCATTTGGCTGTTGGACACCCTGAATTTCATTTGGTCAGAATTTGCACCTCTCCCTCCCCTCACCATTTTGGACTTGAGGAAAGGGAAGCCCCAGACACTTTGCCTTAAATCTTCATCCCACTGATGGGGAAATGACCCAATCATGACCCAATCGAGTAATACATTCGTAGGGAGAGTTGAGTCCCAAATCCAGAATTTCAGTCCAAGGTGGGGTCTTTCCACTGCCTTCCTTCTGCTCTGGCATCTTTCCAGGGGTAGGACATTCTGGATGAATGAGATGCAGAAAAAAGGTCTGCATTCAATCTGGACAAGGGAATATGGGAATATGGCAGTGAAATAGTGTGTGTCCAAAAAAAAGAGAAAGAAAAAGAACAGAAAATATGCAGCTGCCTCCTGCTTGATTTCTGATTCTCAATTTTGTGATATCTCCATCCTCATCATTGTGATTGAAATGGCCGTTTCTCCTACTCTTGCCAACTGCATGAATCAGTTTATGGTTACCGGCATCACACCATGTTTTTTATGGGTTTTTTAATGCTAAGAGGAGAACTGAAGTTATCCACGTTAATAGTGAGAAGGGAGTACTGAGGGAGTCTTGAGACACTCTTTTTAAGCAGTGCACTTCTACATGGCTCATTTCCTTGAGCAGGCACTCTAACATGCCTCTCGGAGAGGCAGAAAATATTCTTTTAGCTAATTTTTATTAGCTGAAAACAGAGCCAACTAATGAGATGTTTCTGGGTGACGGGGGAATCCCACCTGCTCCAGGAGGGAGAAGAATGAGACCTTTGCTTATTTCTGAAGGTCTGGACTTGTAAGCCCCTTGAGGGCAGGGATCATTTCTATTCATCCTATTGTACCCTCCCAAGTTCTCAATACAGTGCTCTTCACACAGTGAGTGCTCAGTAGACACCATTGTTTGAGTTGACTGGACATATTAAGCTCCTTGTGGACAGGGACTGAGTCTACCAACTCTATTGCACTCTCTCAAGTGCTTAGTGCAGTGCTCTCCATACAGTAAGTGCCCAATAAATACCACTGGTTGATAACCATCAGCTTTGAGAGGCAACACAAAAGGGATGGGTTACAGAAGACAATTGGATTTCAGTGATGTGAGATGAAAAGGACTAGGTGGATTCCCATTTAGGCTGCATAATCCTACACTGGTTTATTCTGGGGTGGAGAGACAGGGTGTTAGATGAGGTGTTGAGGTGAAGTGTACATTCTTTGAGGAGTTTGGGTGGGAAGATAAGGAGTTCCGTTTTGGATGTGCTAAGTTTAAGGTATCAGCAGGGCATCCAATTAGAGATGTTCTGAAAGCGGAGAAATGTGAGACTGCAGAAGAGGAGAGAGATTGGGGCTGGAGATATAGAATTGGATATCATCTGCATAGAGAGTAGTTGAAGCCATGGGAGTGAATGAGTTCTCCAAAGGAGTGGGTGTAAATGGAGAATAGAAGGGGAATCAGAACTGAGCCTTGAAAGACTCCCCTAGTTAAGGTTTGGGAGGCAGAGGAGCCCAAGGGAGAGACTGAGAAGGAGTGGCTGGACAGTTAGGAGGAGAACTAGGAGAGGACAGACAGTGTCAGTGAAGCCAATTTTGGGTAATGTTTCAGAAGAAGGGGCTGGTCGACAGTGTTGAAGGCAGGTGTAAGGTCCAGAAGGATTAGGATGGAGTAGAGGCCGTTGGATTTGGCAAAGATATCAATGGTGTCCTTTGAGAGGGCAATTTTGTGGAATGAAGGGGACGGAAGCCAGACTGAAGGGTTTGAAGAGAGAACTGGAGGAGAGGATGTGGAGACACTGGGTGTAGACAACTTGCTCACAGAGTTTGGAGAGGAGTAGTAGGAGGGAGATGGGGTGATAATTTGAGCGAACTGTGGTGTGAAGGGAGGGGATTTTTTAGGATAGGGGAGTCATGAGCATGTTTGAAAAGCAGAGGGGAAAAAAAGCCATTGGAGAGCGAACAGCTGAAGATGACAGTCAAGGAGAGAAGAAGGGAAAGGGCAAGTGCTTTAATAAGGTCAAAAGGATGAGATCAGAGGTGCAAGTGGAGGGGGTGGATTTTGAGAGGAGGCAGTAGATCTCTTGAGATACTGCTGGAAAGATGGCAGAGGTGAAGAAGGGGCAGGAGGAGGGAGGGATGGGAGAGGAGCAGGGGATATTTTAGGGGGATCATGCCTGTTGGTTTCAGTTTTCAAGAGCAAAGGAAGCGCACCGTGGAAGTGATCCAGGGCTGTGGGTTAGTGGTATGAGATCAGTGAAGGGTTAGGGGAGCGAGTTAAAAAAAATAGTTTAGGAAAATACAACTCCTTTGTGGGGCCTCTGGCATGTGACTAAACACCTTTTTAAGGCCCAGAGGACCTACTCCCTCTCAACCATAATTCACAGTGATGCTTGGACAGGAAGCTTCAGAACCTCCTGTGATCTCTTTGTTTCCTTGGTTCCTCCCCAGAGTCACAAGTTACCTCATTTTCTTAGAAGCTGGGTTAGGGTGTCTTTGGCTTTCTAGACCCCAGCTCCAGGGGTTGAAGCCTGGCCTATTGGCTGAGAAAAGACAGTTCAGACAGCGATGTGCCATTTCCGCTCTGCTGTTGCTAATACCCATCCTGATCCCATCCCCATGTCTTTATGCTTCCTTCACTCCTGTGCCATTGCCCTTCCCTGTCCTCCCACTCCTTCCAGTGTTCCTCCCTGCCGCCGACACACAGTTTGAGCCTCCCAAACTTTACATATACATAACTGCCTCATATTTCCCCGCCTGAATGTCAGCCACCCTAACACACGAGAGTGAAATTAGGGGACCTCTTCTAGTAAAGCGTCTCTGTCTGTTGATACAGTGCAGTGTCGGGGAAGTGGTTGTGTACTTTTGAGTAACATCACGGGTGGTGAGGGCCACAGTGTGAGTTGTCCTTAACATGCGGTTCTGCAAGAACACGAGTCCTGCATTGCAGGAGAACTGCCTGTATTTTCTGTTGGAAATTTTAGTAACACTCAAGGGCATTAGAGTGGCCCTGGATCCAGTCATTTGTTCCCTTCTCCTAGTTCCTGTGCTAGTAGGTCCCTCCCATTGTGGGCTAGTCACTCTCCACAGAAGATGGTAGCAGGATTTATGGTGTGGCTGATGGCTGCTGGGTTAAGAAGGGATGCTCCATGGCAGGATCTCCCTGGAGGCATGCAAAGCCACATAAGCTCTATCTCCTGCTCCTGGGCCACCAGGCTCTTTAGGTTTTCAACTTTAAGGTGACGGAGATGTTAACTACGTTATTGCCGAGCATTGATCCATCTCCTGTGCTGGGCACCAGGTATCACCAGTGGTATTTATTGAGTGCTTACTGTGCGCAGAGTACTGAACTAAGCACTTGGGAGAATACAACACAACAGAGTTTGTAGACATGTCCCCTGCCTACAACAAGCTTACAGTCTAGACAACTTTGCTTGACCTATATTCTTTAGGAGGTACTTTGCCACAGCTGTGACCCAAGTAGATCACATGTATTACCGCAGGCCTAGGGATGAACATGCTGAAAGCAATAGTTCATCTTAGCTGCTGAACTCCAACTGTTGGAGGCATCTTGCCAGCCAAAAAATAAGCACTGGGGATGTGGGTTTGTTCCTCTAAATTTCTGGTGTGAGAAGGGCAGTCTTTTCTCTACAGGGCGATTGTTGTTGATTAATTGTTTGAGTGTGCATAACCCATCTAAGGGATTCTGGGTGGATATGTCTCTAAAGAGGAGATCTCTCTGAATTTCCCTAGGTTGGGTTTGTCTCCCAATCCCTGTTTGGATGAATCTTGGTTGAATAGATTTTCATTCAATCCTTGTTGGAGCAGATTATTCCAGAAGCCAGGAAGAAACCTGAGAAAGTATTTACTGATTTTGCTGACTTTTTTGCACATTTCATTTTTGAGAGATTTCTTTTATTTACATCTTTTTTTTTTTTGTCATTTATACTGTTGGGCAAACTTGAGAGGGTTCATAGATTCAGGGCAGCTCCAGATCTGAGCATTTAAGTGTTTATGCACCTCTGCAAGCATAATACTAATTTCTTATTCCAATGTCTTTAGTGTGAAAAGTGTACAGGAAAAGCATTCTTTTAAGATCCCCAGGGTTTCTTTCCTTTATTGGCTGTTCAATAGAAAGCAGCCTGCACTATTTCTGCTTTCAGCTGTGATTGAATCTGGAGAGTATAGCATTGTACAAGATAAAACAACACCCACTGTTTAAACCACTTTACATCTTCATTTTCCATTTGGCTTGAATTTACAATGAAATTTTTGGGAGGAGGGAGTGATATTCTTTATTGATCGCATCCCTCCATTTGTGTGTGTTTTCTAATTTTATTTGACTACGGGCAGGCTTTTATAACAGAACCATATGAGTTAGGGAACCACAGAGCAGAACTTAAAATAATGGTCCATTTCCCAATGAGTGTTGCTTTCCCAAGTTGTCACTGTTGAATATTTAGCAGATGTTCTGTGGAATATAATGCATGAGAGGGAGTGTCTGATGTTGGTGCAGGTTCCATAATTCAACACTGAAATGAGGCATGAGTGAGTTACATTGAGTTTGTCACTGCAGCTTTGTGAAATGGTTTTGGGAAGGGCTATGGTTCAGTGTTTCAACCTTCACGGCCTATTTTAATATAGGATACTGTGGTCAGGGTTACAAGCCATAAAGCCCACGGTTTGATGTGAGAGGAGTGAAATAAATTTAAGATGACCCAGCCCTTACAGGAGGACACTTCTTTTGGATGCAAATTTGGAATCGAGCGGACAGAATGGGAGCAAATATTTTCTACATTAGTGTCAATTTCTTATGTATCCATGGATCTGAAGATCTTAAAATGGAGATGTTTCATCATCCTGGTCTGCCTCACTTTCACCATTTGTAAGATGGGGGCAATCGTTCCCACTGTAGCACTGCGACAAATTGAAAAGAAGCCACACAGATTATTTGGCAAAGCTCAATTCCTGGGCTCTAGCTTTATTGACCTACTTTGTCCTTTGGTGAGATTGAGATTGAGTTTAAGGGAGGGTGGAGGGGAAAAGAATGCAAGGGACAGGAGATTTAGGAAACAGCAAGAAACTGCTGCCAGGATCAGACTGTTGCTGCTTTGATGCTTTTCCCAGGGGCCTGGCTTCTCATCGGCAAGGATTTGCCTCTTATCTGCAGGGTGGGCATTGTGACCTAATGGAAGGAGAATGAGCCAGCAGCTGGGAGTCCTGGCTCTGCCCCTTGCCTGTTGTGTGACCTTGGGCTGAACATTTCTGTACTTCAGTTTCCTCTTCTCCTCTTGGACTGTGAACCTCATGTGGGATGTGGACAGGTTCTGATTTGATTATCTTGTATCTACACCAATCAGTCAATGGTATTTTAGTGGTTACTTTGTGCAGAGCACTGTAATAGGAGAGTACAGATGAGTGGGTAGACATGTTCCCTGCCCACAGGGAACTTTCAATCTAGTGGGAGAGACAGACATTCAAATAAGTTACGGATATCTACGTAAGCGCTATGCGGCCGAGGGTGGAGTAATAATAATAAGTGGGGTGAATATCAAGTGCTTAAAGAATACAGACCCAAGTGAAGAGGCAACACAGAAGGGAGAGGGAGTGGGACAAATGAAGGCTTAGGTGTGGGGAGGCCTCTTGGTGAAAATGGGGTATTAGTAAGGCTTGGAAGGAGGGGAGAGTGGTGGTCTTTTGTATAAGAAGAGGGAGAGAATTCCATGCCAAAGGGAGGACATGGGGCCAGGAATCAGGGGTGAAATAGACAAGATCAGGGTACAGTGAGTAGGTAGACCTTAGAGGAATGAAATGTGTGGGCTAGGCTTTAGTAGGAAATCAGAAAGGTAAGGTAGGAAAGGGAGAGCTGAGTGAGTGCTTTAAGGCCAATAATAAGTAGTTTGAGCTGACTGAGTGCTTTAAAACCAATGGTAAGCACATCCCACACAATAGTTGTAGAAGATTTTCTTTGCCTCCACCACCACCCCTTCATCTCCGAAGGATTTCAAAAGAAAACCTGGAAGCAAGCTAATTTATCCATGGTTTCCTTTAGTTAAACAAACACCACAGACCAAGTAACTCCCAATATCCTACTAAATACACCAGCAGGAGGAGCTCCGCACATAGTACGATGTATCACATAGTACTATGTGCTTCGCACATAGTAAGCGCTCAATAAATACGATTGATGATGAGCTGCAAAATACCTTGACACATCAGATATTGACAGTTAGTGATTATGGGTGATACTTAAGAAGCAGTGTCAGCATCAATTGTAGTGATCACTTAAACACACATCATTCTATTTGGTTGTTCCCCGTATCTGTAATTCTGGGGAGCTTGTAAAGGAAATAAGAGATGCATTCCCTACCCTCGAAGAGTTTAGGGGCTAAAAATACGCTTTTGTATTCCGAGAAGACAGTATGGATGATGAGTCTCTAGCCATGTTTGCCTGAGAAATTGAAATGGGCACATAAAAAGAGCACACTTTGCCAAGATGAAGGTGCATTTGATGCTTAGTGTCTGGTGCTGTTTTCCAGTCTGCTACTTGGCATCCTGATGTTCATGCAGGTACAGCTCCAGGACAGCTGCCCCTCTCCTAATTTTTGCCTGCTGGCTTCTTCTGGCAGCTGCAGGTGTTTCCCAGGATTCGTGGCTATATCGCATGGTGAGATGGGGGAAATTCTGACCATGTCTTCTGTGGGTTATTTCTGGAAATGCTTAAGACAGGACAATTGTCACTGGAGAAAAGCTGTATGCTTTGCCATAAAGTGTTAAAATGACTCAGCTGGGTCTACATATCAGAGACAAAATCAGGATTTTGGGGTTTGGGATTTTTTAATGCAGAGACCCCCCCCCACCCCCCATTTCTCTCCCTTTCTCTCCCCTCCTCTCTCTCTCTCCCTCTCCCTTTCTCTTCCCTCTTCTCTCCCCCTTCTCTCTCTCCCCCTTCTCTCTCTCCCCCTTCTCTCCCCCTTCTCTCTCTCCCCCTTCTCTCTCTCTCTCTCTCTCCCTTCTCTCTTTCTCCCCCTCTCTCTCTTTCTCCCCTTCTCTCTCTTTCTCCCCTTCTCTCTCTTTCTCCCCCTTCTCTCTCTTTCTCCCCTTCTCTCTCTTTGTCCCCTTCTCTCTCTTTCTCCCCCTTCTCCCCTTCTCTCGCCCCTTCTCTCTCTCCCCCCTTCTCTCTCTCCCCCCTTCTCTCTCTCCCCCCTTCTCTCTCCCCCCCTTCTCTCTCTCCCCCTTCTCTCTCTCCCCTTCTCTCTCTCCCCTTCTCTCTCTCCCCTTCTCTCTCTCCCCTTCTCTCTCTCCCCTTCTCTCTCCCCTTCTCTCTCTCTCCCCTTCTCTCTCTCTCTTTCTCCCCTTTTCTCTTTCTCCCCTTTTCTCTTTCTCCCCTATTCTCTTTCTCTCCCTTTTCTTCCTCCCCTTCTCTCTTTCTCCCCCTTCTCTCTCTCTCCCCCTTCTCTCTCTCTCTCCCCCTTCTCTCTTTCTCCCCTTCTCTCTTTCTCCCCCTTCTCTCTCTCTCTCCCCCTTCTCTCTCTTTCTTCCCCTTCTCTCTCTTTCTCCCCCTCCTTCTCTCCCTCCCCCTCCTTTTTCTCCCCCTCCTTCTCACTCCCTTATATTTTTTTGTTTGAAAAATGCCTGGATTCTCTTGCTTGAACCTCTTCCAACAAATTAATCTTCACACTAACACCAGCTGTATGAAAATGCCATCTCAAAGTGTGCATTGAGATACAGTCATGAGTTACTCCAAGCAGAGGTCAGGGTGGTTGTGAAAATCAATCTGTTTTAGACCACCGGTTAGGTCATCATAGCCCAATGTATCTTCTGCTTTTATGTTTTCGTTCCTTGGACTTTATAACTGGTTTGTTGTTTGTGTTTATTTCTGTCTCCTCCACTAGACTGTAAGGTTTTGGAGGACAGAGATTTGTTATCTTGTTCCTCTGCAGCCTCCATAATGTGATGCTTTGAGTATAAGGTGTTCGGGAAGAGAAGTGATATGTAAAATAGGGAAAGCTAGAGAAGAGCCGATCACCTATTAGTGAGTATTTTCTGCCTGTTGCAGGAGACAATTAGGCAGCCATTGGAGGAGAGGCATATGGCAATCAAGAGGTTCAACCCATTCTTTGGCCCTATTCTTGAGAACATAAAGAGGGACTGGTAGCTGGAGTCAGAATCCATCTTTAATCCACCATGAAACTCCTTCAACTCAAAAGGCTACGCACATCATTGGAAATCTTTAAGAGGGTCATGCAGGAACTCTTTTAAGCTAAAGGGTATGTTCGGGAGGCACGTACCAATGCTGATGTGCCCCAGTAACTATTTGTGTCAAACAAGAAAAGATCACAGAGTTATCTGAGATGCCACTATATCGGCAGGCCTAACCAGAACCATTCCATCTGCCACTAAGGGGTTTTAAATGAGTGTGACTTTAGCTCTCTCTCTCCGCTATGGCACAATTGAGCTGGTGACCCAGAAGGAAGAGACTGTGGAGGTGACAGAATATTTGTACGCCACTGAGATCAGCTCCCAGATAATAGCCTTGTTATCTGACAAACATAGTAAGCTGGGCCAATAACATTTTCATGGGTTTACTGAGAAAGAAAAGCTTTTTAAAAATAATCAATGCTGTGAATGTTGGTAACAATCAAAAAGCAGTTTGGGAGAGAAAACAAGAACACAACAGTATATTCCTTATGCCACGTCAAAACAAACTCCTCACTACATTCAAGTGTCTTCCCCAGTTGTCTCCTTCTTACTCTTCCACTCTCTTCTCCCACTACATCTGAGCTTGCATTCTTTGTTTATACCACTGGACTGAGCTTCTTCTGAGTGGGGATCACGCTTTCCAATTGAACCCTCCCAAGTGCTCTACATACAAAAAGTGCTCAGTAAATACCAATGATTGAATGGTCCCAAGCTTAGCTCTCCCTAATAAACCACTGGGCTCCAGCTACCTCCTGTCTGGAGCTCCTTCCCCACCAAGTCTGCTAAATCCCATCCCTCCCCACCATTATTGCCCTCCTAAAACCACTTTCCAGAAGCATTCCCCAATTTTTCCCTGCCTTTCTTATCAGTTCAGCCCAAGAGGCCCTTAACATGGACATGTGGACTGGGTTATTCCACTTGCATATATTTTTGCTTCCTTTCTTTTTTCACTAACTCAGTCTATTTTTCCCCTTCTATTTTCACTGTCTACTCTGTGTGTCTGCCCATATCTCTCTCAATAGAATGTAAGATCCTTTAGGAAAGGAACCAGATCTTTGGCTTTTGATGTATGTTCCTGAGCACCTAGAACAGTGCTCTGCATCAAGTAGGTTCATATAGACTGAAGTTGGTTGCTGCGATAGCAAGCAGTGCTGGGGGGAGGCAGAGCGAGCCCCTCTAACCCCGAGTGGACTAGCCCCAGTGGCTCAGATCTGGGCTACTCGCCCCACTTCACCCACCCCTCTCTTCATCCCCCTTCCTCAAACTTCCCCACCAAAAAGGACGAGTGAGTTTTTACGAGTTGCTTATTATGTGGTACCATGTTCTGCTTTGGGAATCTTCGGTGGGCGGTAGAAATATTTATCAACATTAAGGGGTCGTTTCAACACTTTGGAGGCTCAGGTATTCCAATTTAGAGATGCAGAAAGGCCTGGGCCCCCAAAGACTAAGCAGAATGACTGGCTTAAAATCAATGATCCCATGACAAGAATTGGATCCGTAGCCTTTGTTCGCCCTACTGCATTCTTCCCCATACAAGTTAAACATTGGCGACTCTCTTTAAAGCTCATTATTTGGGTGTGACGGTTGCCAATTCTACTTCTAGAGAAATAATTGTAAAGATGAGTTTCAGATGTTCCAGCTGCTGCATAACAGTGTAGTCTGCCAATGATGTAAGTGCTGTTGAAGAACATAAATCACGTACAGAAAGAAGCATCCTACAACAGGGAGAAGTAGTTGTAGTAGAAGGATTTATCGAGCACCCACTTGGTATGGTGCACTGTATTAGGTGAAGGGGAAGTACAGATTAGCTAAGTGTGATGTTCCCTGCCCATAAGGAACTGAAAATCTGACCTTTGACAAGGAAGAGCATTTACCTACAGCTCCCACTGTTGGGGTAATGACAAATAAAGGGTTCTTGAAGGATTATACTTGTGAAAAGGATTCTCAGTTCATATTGGACTGTAGTTCCATGGTCCCCTGGCACAACAGAAATCAATGCTTTCTTCCAGAGGGCAGTGCCTGCTTTCTGGAATCACACCATTGGATTTTGCTGGCAACTGGTGTGTGAGGCAGCACAGATCTTGTCACCTGGACAACTCTTTTAACTAGTCATATTTTTCTGGTCCTGTGAGGATGGGGGTGGCATCAGAAGCCACCTGCTCACTGGTTTGTCATCCTGACAGCCAACATTTTTGTTTCTGGTGATGAGATGCTGACATCCCTGAGTCACCGGAGTTACTTAAATAAGGCCTTCATGGGGTGGAGCGGGGTAGGGGGGAATGAATCAACATTGTGTAACCTACTCCCTTCCAGTCCACATCAGAAGTGATTCACATCCGAGTAGGAGCAAAACTTTGTAAGGGAATGGTGGGGCAGAGGAAAGTCATCAGTTGAGTATGTTGCTAACAAGCTGCCAGCACTGCAGAGTCCTTCTGCAGAAAGAGATGGAGGATGGAGGTCTGGCCATATAGGCTTTTACTTTCAATCTCATCTCAACCCAGAAACTCATTGAGATTTGCAATCTCTTGGGACAAAAAAAAAATTGCCTCTGAAACACTGAGCTTACATGCCCGGAGCATAAAGTGGTTATTTATTAATATTATTGTTGTTATACTTGGTAAGCGCTTACTATGTGTTAAGCACTGTTCTAAGTATTGGCGTTGATACGAGTAGATTAGACAAGACACGGTCCTTGTCCCCTATAAGGCTCAAAGTCTAAATAGGAGGAACAACAGGTATTGAACTCCTATTTTTACTGTTGAGGCACAGAGAAGTTAAATGACAGCAGGCAATTGGCAAAGCAGTGATTAGAACCCAGCTCCTTTGACTTCGAGGCCTGTGTTCTTTCCACTAAGCAATGCTCCTTCTAAGTTACTCCGTGAGTGCAGTTAACCAGCCCCTGGATACTGTTTAGTTTGCTGCAAACAGAGCAGTAATAAACTCAGTCACTTCAACCTGCCAAGGGGCTTTGCCTCTAACCAAAGGTAATTTAGCCCTGCTCATTGTGAGTGAATTTACCTCCGGACAAACCTTGCCTAGTGTGCTGGGATAAACAGCTCTGTGGGAATCAGATGTGGTTCCTAATAGCTCTTCTTCTAAATGTTCCTTGTGAGGCAGGCTCTGGCATGCTTTAGGGATAACTTTTTCCAACCCTATGCAGGTAGAGCTCTTGGTTCATTTCTGGCAATTGACTGTCCAACCAATGCTGATAACCAAATACTTCCTCTTTCCTCTCCCGCAAAACAGCCAAATAGTAGCAAAACCTGAGTTTCCACAGCTTTAACTACAGGTGTGGCATCTAGCCAAGAGGAAAGCCACAAATGTGGCCTAATTGCCCTAAATCCCATAGGGTGTGTTATGTAGGTTAGGGTCATGAGAGGGTGTTCTGATTTGAATACACCCAATCGAGTTCTCCTATTTCTGCCTTGTGAGTTTCCAGAATCCTACACTCCACACCCACAGGTCCCTCTACTGCTCCAGGCTTGGGCTAATTTTGAGCAAAGTTACAAGTTGCCAAACTGGGTGGATCTCCCTGGAGCCCAGGAGGTGGGAAGGAACCACATAGCTCCTTTTCACATGGGCCCTGGATCATGAGTTGCAGCTTCTATTTTGGAAAGAGCAACAGTTCTTCCTCTACCTTTGCCCGTTTCTGTGAGTCATTTGGTTCATGGTAAAGTGGGCGGCTTGAAGTGGAGAGAAAAGAAATTTATACAGAACCTTTATTTCAGTGAGGGAGCAGAGGAGGATGAAATTGGCCAGGGACTTGGAAAAAAAAAAAACAACTTTCACCCTTAGATTTTTTGAACATGTTCCCAGAGGCCTTTAGTCAATAGAAGAATTGTACTGATTTCTGCTCATGCTGATTTTCTCCTTTATTTGTGTTGCAGAGTGGTTGGTCACAGTTTAGAGGGTGCCCCTGTGGTCAGGAATCAATCAGTCATATTTACTGTGTGCAGAGCACTGTACTAAGTGTTGGGAGAGTACAGTACCACAGTTGGTAGACATTTTCCCTGCCCATTATGAGTTTGTAATCTAGAGAAATGGGATATTTCTGGGTAATTTATGGATCAACAGATTCCTTCTGTCCTCACCTGTATTTTACGCTATTTGTTGAGTGGGGTACACACCTTTGCCTTGTTAAATACCTTCAGGCATCTGTTCTTTATCCAGAGAGGTTCCAAAACAGGCAGTGCAGATCCTCAGACAAATTAGCTATAGTCAGCTGGGATGATGGTCAGCAGAGGAGCTAAGAAAGCTTTGGCAGGATTAAAGGGGCAGTAAAAATGTCAAAAAAAACCCAACAACCCAAAAACCAAAACACTTGAAAAACTCAGGGGACAGCCCCACCCACTTTGTGGCCAAATGCCCCTACCTGTTGTGGAGAGACCGTGGAACCCCCCAAAATAGATCATTTGTACTGGGAGCCTTTCTAGGACTCAGCAAGCTAGGACAGACTTATGTTTTATGGAACCTGGATTCATTACTCCCATCGCCCATTCCCTTTCTCAGTTGCCTGATGCTGGTTTGCTGAGATTGGGTTACCAGGCACAAGACAAAAAGTTGTTCTAAATTCTTCTGCTCATTAAAATGGAGAAATTTTAATTTTGCCATTACTTATGTTCTTTGTCCTGAGAAGGGGTAATTGAGGGCAGGGGCAAAAAACTCCATAGGGTCAGCAAAGCAGCTTTGATCAAAGATAACCAAGGTTGGTGAATTCTTGTAGGGAAACTACATCTTCATCCTCAGGACAGATATTAAGCCTTGCCCTGAGGGTATTCCTCAGGGATTTTGCTGACTGTACTATTCAGTATTTAATAAAGTCAAAGATGGTCTCTGCTTCTTAATAATAACAATAATGGCATTTATTAAGTGCTTACTATGTGCAAAGCACTGTTCTAAGTGCTGGGGAGGTTACAAGGTGATCAGGTTGCCCTACGGGGGGCTCACAGTCTTAATCCCCATTTTACAGATGAGGTAACAGGTACAGAGAAGTTAAGTGATTTGCCCAAAGTCACACAGCTGACAACTGGCAGAGCCGGGATTTGAACCCATGACCTCTGACTCCAAAGCCCGTGCTCTTTCCACTGAGCTACGCTGCTTCCTTCTTATTCATGTCATGGGATCCCCATCTCCCCATCCCTATATTTCAACCTTAATTCTGGAAAGTTGATGCATCAGACTGGGTTGAACCCTGACCTGTTTTGAAGGCCCCATTGTAAAAGCTTGTTGTGTTATTGGTCACCCTGTCTTGTGGTGACACTGCTTTAATTGCTACACACATCCTGGTAGCATTGTCCAGGTCAGATCAGAACAGAAGATCATCATTTGTACAAGTGTGTAGAAGACCAAAGCAGAAAAGAAGCTGGGTTTTTTGTTATGTTGTTCTGTTTTCCCTTGCCAAGATTCTTACCTGGAAAGCTGAGGGTCCAGGATACAGATTAGCTTTTTATTTGACAAAAAATAAATTTCTCAAGACTGGGACTACAGAGTTTTATCCAGAGGAAAGATGGAAAGATTTGATCCAGTGTGATCAATAAAAGTAAGTTATGCCTATGTTATGGCATTCCAGAATTCATGATAAAAGATCCTTAAATCATATCCCCACCAGTCACTGGAGCTCATGTTCATTTTTCGTGAGTTAATCTGAGAACAAGCCCAGTTCATATTGTTTTTAAAAAAAGGCAGAAAACTTTCTTGTGGAAGTGTCTGTTTGCTTGGCAGAGAAATGCTGGATCCAGAAATTAGACTGGAGGGAGGCAATTACTCTTTGGCAGAGAACGGGTTGGGTAGCCCTATCAGTCTTCTCCCCAATCTGACTTCTGGGATTTGTGTCACTGGCGAGCATGCTCTTGCTTGATGGTCTATTCCCAACTCTCTGCATCCACTAAGGAATCTGCATGTAGTTATTGAGTTTGAAAGACCGATTACTCACCAGGGACTAGGCCAACCCCATTGAACAGTGACAAATAACGATTTACCCAGAATATCTTCTGCTAATGGGCCCTGCAGGACTCCCTCCTCTTCCAGCCCTTCAGAACAACAGGAATAAGCAACTGCCCACTGATTAGTATAGCCTCTCTTATGCCGAAAACCTTTTTAGAACAAGAAAGTCAGTGTGGCCTAGAAGAAAACATGAGCCTCAGAGGCAGGGGTCCTGAGTTCTAATCCTGCTTCATCACTTGCCCGTTGAATGACCTTGGACAGCCACTTGAATTCTTTATGCCTCAGTTTCCTCATTTGTAAACTGGGGACCAAGTAACTGTTCACTCATCCCCTTAGGCCCTCTATGAGACAGGGATTGCGTCCAACCCAGTTCTCTACCACAATGCTTAGTACAGTCCTTGACACATATTAAGGGCTTAACAAATGCTCCAATCATTATTAGTAGAACAAAAGTGAAGGAGTGAATTTTGGGGTATTTGGTTTAGAAGTTCTTTGGCTAGAGATTTTTAACTTAGGAACTGAATTACCCTTTGGAGGATTTGTCATGCTGTCGGTTTCTGCTAAAGGAGCTCGTCGTATGGATGTTTTGTTCATTCATTCAATCATATTTACTGAGAGCTTACTGTGTGCAGAGCACTGCACTAAGCGCTTGTTGAAATTGTGAGGCCCTCATTGGGAATTTAACCCAGGCCACTGGTGACATGTTGGATGTCGATGTCACCAGTACACCACTGCTTCCCTCCTTGGGGCAGGGACTCTGAACACCATTTTCAGTCAATAGTATTTGAGTGCTTATTGGTGCAGAGCATACTCCTAAGTGCTTGGGAGAGGAGAATCTGACAGTGTTGGTAGACGCAATCCCTGACCTCAAGAAGCTTACAGTCTAATGGGGATGATTGACGGTAGGCTTCTTGGGCTGCTCCTTGCCTCACACAGAATCCTCTCTGAGTTTTCCCCAGCACCTGAATGTCGGTGAGGAGGCCATGACAATTGGTTTTCTACATCTTTTTGCCTCTTAGACCTTGGCCATTCAAGTCGAGATGAAAGAGCTTCAAAGGCACAGGGGTCTACCTCACCTGGTATCGATGACTCCTGGTCACTTAAGTGTTGTAAGGATTTATCTAGAATGAGCCTGGACTTTGCCATGTGGCAGTGTAGGTGGAGGCCACAGCAGTGACCTCTCATCTTCCAGGCCTTACTGATTTTTATCTTTTTGCAGGGCCTGGCTACTGGTGCATAGTATTCATTGTTCTCTAGTTATTTTATTTTTATTTTTAATGGTATTTAAGTGCTTACTATGTGTCGAGCACTGTTCTAAGTGCTGGGGTAGGTACAAGGTAAGTCAGGCACAGTCCCTGTCCCACAAGGGGCTCACAGTCTAGGAGGGAGAACAGGTATTTAATCCTCATTTGACAGCTGAGGGAACTGCGGCACAGAGAAGTTAAGCAACTTGCCCAAAGTCACACAGTAAGCACAGGAAGCAGGATTAGAACCCAAATCCTCTGACTCCCAGGCCCAATGCTGTTTCTCCAGTTATTCCTTACCCTCAGGAATATGTCGCCAGGGCTCCCAAAGAACCGGCCTCTTCACCTTCATAGGATGATACCGGAATAAATCCAGGTATTATTAGTGGCTGCTGATTACCCCATTCAAGGCGTATGATAAGCATTTGATAAATTCCAATGATTAATTGAGCAACCTCTTCTAAGAGTTGCCGGGTGGCATCTGCATTCTTTTTAGTTCCTCTGCAGGAGTCTTTCACACTCCTGTTTCCATTTGCAGGAAGCAAGTTATCAGGTGTGAGCGGGGGAGGAAGAAAGAGAGGGAGAAAGGGGACTATTAGGGGGCTTTTAGGGGTTGCAGAGACTTCAACCGATTTAAAGCTGGCAAGTGAGCCAGCGGGTTTAACAAACTAAGGTAATTTTCCTTCATAGTAAAATTTTATGGGCATAAAAGGTCCTTTCACTACCACATGCTTACAGGTTTGCATGAGTTCCTCGGTGATTTAGGATATTGCAGATTACAAATAATTATTTCATAGGGCAGAAGTTCCCTGGGGCTCTGGATTCCCTCCCCGAGATCCAGGCAGAGGAGATGAGCTATGATTGGCTTTGGGGTTCATGATGGTATTTAAGTGCTTACTATGTACTAGGCACCTTACTAAGCGCTGGGGTGGATACAAGCAAATTGAGTTGGACACAGCCCCTGTCCCACAGTCTCAATCCCCATTTTTACAGGTGAGGTAACTGAGGCACACAGAAGTGAAGTGACTTGCCCAAGCTGTCACAGCAGACAAGCAGCAGAGCCAGGATTAGAACCCATGACCTTCTGATTGCTAGGCCCGCGCTCTATCCACTATGCCATGCTATTTACCTCCCTGGAGGAAAGGAGCTGGGCCATATGACTTCTTGAAGTTACTTTCCAGTTGATGACATTTATGTTCAGTGCTTCTATACATCATGCATTGTTTGAAAGAACTGGGGTAGAAAAAGGTCAATCAGGTCAGGCGCAGTCCCTGCCTCACACAGGGCTCACATTTAGGAGGGAGAACAGGTTCATAATTTCCATTTTACAGATGAGGAAACTGAAGCAAAGAGAACTGAAGTGACTTGTTCAGTGACACAGCGGTCATGTGGCATAGTTGGGTTTAGAATGCAGTTCCTCTGACTCCCAAGGCCATGCTCTTTCCACTGGGCCATGCTGCTTCTCTATACACAGTTCCATCCTCTAATGGTGTGTGGAGCAAAACCTCACAACTTGGGACACTTCTTGCATGTGTCATTGATTTTAGCTTTGAAACTCTAAAAGGTCATTTAGATTCCCTCTCCCTGGCCCCAGTGTCCCTACCTCTGGGATCATTTACTGATTTTCAGGGTGCCTGATTCTTGTGCTCTAGCTTTACTTTTTATTACCAGCTCCATCTCTCAAGGGTAGGCCAAAAGAAAATGGCTCTTTGCAGAGAAAATGTCAACATCAGGGATTTATGCTAGATAAGAGAATAGTTTTTCTGAAAGAATACGCTGGAACAATGTTCTGATCCCCCTTTGGTCCTTGAGAACGAACAATCCCATTGATGCACTCCACTTGCACAATTACAAGGAAGTCTATGATCTATAAATTCCAACAGTGCCTGCGTTCTTCCATATCTTTTTCCAGAGCTTAGTTCCAGAACTCCCTCTTTATTATTTAATGGTATTTGTTAAGTGCTTACTACCTTCCAGACACACAAACAAGATAATCAGGCTGGATGGAGTCCATGTGCCACTTGGGTCTCACAGTCTTAATCCCCATTTTACAGATGAGGTAACTGAGGCCCAGAGAAGTGAAGTAACTAGCCCAAGGTCACACAGCAGACAAGTGGTGGCATCAGGATTAGAACCCAGGTCCTCTGTTTCCCGGGTGTGTGCTCTTTTTAATTAGGCCAAACTGCTTCTCAATCTTTTATATCAGGAATAAAAAACTTGCTGGAAGGGGCATCTGAAAGGAAGGTGTGTGGAAATGTTGAAATGGATAATAATAATAATAACAATGATAATGATGGCACTTATTAAGCACTTACTATGTGCAAAGCACTGTTTTAAGTGCTGGGGGGGATACAAGGTGATCAGGTTGTCCCACATGGGGCTCACAGTCTTCATCCCCATTTTACAGATGAGGTACCTGAGGCCCAGAGATGTTGAGTGACGTGCCCAAAGTCACAAAGCTGACAATTGGCAGAGCTGGGATTTGAACCCATGACCTCTGACTCCAAAGCCCGTGCTCTTTCCACTGAACCACTCTGCTTCTCTGCAGGATTCATTCAATCGTATTTATTGAGCGCTTACTGTGTGCAGAGCACTGTAGCAGCATGGCGTAGTGAGGTGACATTCTCATCCCAGAGCCTGGGCCTGAAAGTCAGAAGTTCATGGGTTCTAATTCCGGCTCTCCCACTTGTCAGCTGTGTGACCTCGGGCAAGTCACTTCACTTCCCTGGGCCTCAGTGACCTCATCTGTAAAATGGGGGTTGAGGTTTTGAGCCCCATGTGCGACAGGGACTATGTCCAACCCGATTTGCTTGTATTCAACCCAGACTTAGAACAGTGCCTGGCACAAAGTAAGCACTTAACAAGTATCATAATTATTATGCTACTAGAATGACTTTATCTGGAGGCTTCTAGATATGTTCCTGAAAGACAAGGGTAGAAACTGAGGATAGCAAACCTGTGCTGTCAAATCTATCAATCATTGATATTTATTGAGTGCCTACTGAGTGTGAAGCAGTCAAAGTATTTGGAACAGTTCAGTAGACGTAAGACACATGATCTCCACCCTTAACGAGCTCCCATTCTAATGGAAAAGATGGACTATAAACTCTTTATAAATCGTATGCATATATGGAGAATGTAACAGGAAAGTGTTCGATACATCCAGTTGAAATAGCCTTCTGGATGACCTTGGGGTTAACTAGTCTGTGCCTCAGTTTCCTGAACTATAAAATGGGGATGAAATACCTATTCTCCTTCCCTTTCAGAATGGGAACCCTATGTAGGGAGGGGACAGTGTGCTCAGCACAGTGCTTGACACATAGTAATTGCTTAGCAAATACCAAGGTTGTTGCTTCTGAATATATAAATGGTAGTCTGTATCTAGATGCATAATTGCTGAAGATGAGTGAGAAATGGGAGTACAAAGAGTAGCTCTTGCACATTTTGCTCCATGGGAGGGCTGCTTTGGAGGATTTAGGGTGTATGAGGAAAGAGCCAATATTATCTTTAGAAAGTACCTGCCACCAATCCCTTCTGAGACCTTTTTCAAGGGACTAATTTCAGGAGCACATGTGAGAATTTTCTGAGGTCCCCGCAGCCCTTCTCTTTCTAATGTGTTGTCAATATTTGAGTATTTCCAGTATTACCACCTGGGATGCATATGCTGGTTGCAAATGTGACCTTTTTGGTATCTCCTCTTTCCTTCGGTCATCATTATCTTATCCTAGGAAGCCCTTGAAAACTTGAAAAACACTGGAGTGAAGTGCCTGATATTTCGGGATATCTTGTGGCTGGGGGACTGGGAGGAACTCATTTTACCTTGCTTTGTTGGTTGAATGCACGATGCTTGGAGACAAGAGGGTTACATTATCATCTCTTCAGAGCTATATTAATAGCTTTGTTTTCTGGTGGCTTGAAGGCACCGCCCTGCTTCCGACCTAGCCTTTAAGTCTGTGTTCTTTGGCAATTTTTTGGGAGGTTGTCTTTTTTTGCTTCCACTCTCTCATCCTCCACTGGCCTTGGCTGTATAAAGAATGGTTGCTTAGAGTGGAGATGGCAGAGAACAGCCGTTAGGAATTGTAATGAATAGGAGAGGTGTACTCCTTCCCTCCAAAGTGACTAAAGGTTTGTCCTGCTACTCGATGACTCACTGAAATGATGACATCTTCCAGGGGGTCTGTGACCATTTCCAAATTCAGAGGCCCCTTTCCCATGTAACTGTGACCTGAGTCACACCTCCAGTCCCACCATAGATGGACAGCTCCTCCAGACTCTAAACTCATTGTGGGCAGGTAATGTGCCTATTGTCATATTGTGCTCTCTTAAGCACTCAGTACAGTGCTCTGCATACAGGAAGCACTCAATTAAATACGATGGAATAAATAAGTGAACCAGCTTGGGAGGAGGGAATGTTTTTCTCGATTTATCATCTCTAATGCCACTTGGAATAGTAGTAGTAATAGTGCCCGTTGTTGGGTAGGGACTGTCTCTAAATGTTGCCGACTTGTACTTCCCAAGCACTTAGTACAGTGCTCTGTACACAGTAAGCGCTCAATAAATACGATTGAATGAATGAATTAGGTGCTTGCCATGGGCCAAGCGCTGGGTCAGAATAAGATCATCAGGTTAGACAGAGTCCCTGTCCCTCATGGGGCTCCTAGTCTAAGTGGGAAGGAGAACAATTATTGAATCCCTGCTTCATGGATGAAGCAACTGAAACACAAAGAAGTGACTTGCCCAAGGTCACACAGCAGGCCATTGGCAGAACTGGAATTAGAACCCAGGACTTCTGACTTCCAGACTCATGCCCTTTCCCCTCGGTCACGTTGCTGACAGGATAGATAGAAGGCAGTGCAAGCTTTTCCTCTCTCTTTTTTTTTAAGGGCATTTATTAAGCACTTACTGTGTGCAAAGCACTGTTCTAAGTGCTGGGGAGGTTACAAGGTGATCAGGTTGTCCCAAGGGGGGGGCTCACAGTCTTCATCCCCATTTTACAGATGAGGTAACTGAGGCACAGAGAAGTTAAGTGACTTGCCCAAAGTCACACAGCTGACACTTCGCAGAGCCGGGATTTGAACCCATGACTTCTGACTCCAAAGCCCGGGCTCTTTCCACTGAGCCACGCTGCTTCTCTGATCTGATCTCTTGTCGTCATCATCATCCATCATCAATCGTATTTATTGAGCGCTTACTATGTGCAGAGCACTGTACTAAGCGCTTGGGAAGTACAAATTGGCAACATATAGAGACAGTCCCTACCCAACAGTGGGCTCACAGTCTAAAAGGGGGAGACAGAGAACAAAACCAAACATACTAACAAAATAAAATAAATAGAATAGATATGTACAAATAAAATAAATAAATAAATAGAGTAAAAAATATGAACAATATGTCATCAGAAGAGATGTTGAAGACCGACAGGTCAGAGGGCCAGGAATTGAAGGAAGCTGACTCTGCCTGTTCATGCAGCCACTCACTCCACCCCCAAAATTCTTCAGCTTCTGTCTCTACATCCTGGCTTGAGATGCAGAGCTCTCTAGACTGTTTCCTTCATTAGCTTGAACTTCCTCTCCTAGTATATTTACAGTCTTCCCCCTGTCCCCTGTAAGTTCCTTACAGGAATCATGTCTCTCCCTCTCTCTTTCTCATGTCCTCATTACCAACCAAGTGGCTAATACAGTGATTTGTTCACAATATATGGTAATGAAATGCTGCATGTTTTCTTTCCAGCAGGGCACAAAGCAGTGTAGTTTCCTTGGAGAACGCCTACCAACTGCATTGTATTTTTCAAAGCACATAGATCAGTGTTCTGTACAGTAAGCGCTCAATAAATATCACTGATTGACTCCTTACCATTCCCCACTGGGTGGTGAAGCCCTCGGGACCAGGCCTTGGGACGGAAACTTTGGTAGGCTCTGCCACCAATTCTTCTAAACCTCAGTTGGGCCCCACATTATTACCCATATTTGTTTCTTCATCAGCAAAATCAGAGGGGTGACCATCCCGACTGACCTCTTGGCAGGATGGGGAGGGAATAAATCCAATGGCAGACTGCTTGGTCGTCATTAAGGGCCATAAAAATGCTCAATAGAATGGCTGATTATTTTTCTTTAATCTGAAATGGATACCTAGAATGGAAAGCCCCATCTCAGTTAGAACAAATTCATTATCTTGAAAACAGTTTAATGGCTTGTTGTTTAAATGAACTGGAGGAAGTTAAATTGTAGAATGGGAAGTAGCTAAGAAAAGTGAAATGAGTTGTGCATTAAATTTAGATAAACACAATTATGTGTAACTGGATTATCACACATGCAGGCGTGCAATGTATATTAGGCACCTGCGTTTTGATTAAAATCGATTCAGGTGCGAATGGTTGGAGCTGGGTTCATTCCACTGCACTTTAAGAGGCTGAATATGTTTATGCAAGTTAGTGAGGGAGCCTCATCCTTTTCAGCTTCTGGTGGAGGTGCGCTCTGGATCAGAGAATCAATTGTATTTATTGTGCGTTTGCTATGTGCGGAACACTGTATTAAGCACTTGGGAGAGTACAGGGTAGCAGAGTTGATAGGCAAGTTTGCTGCCTACGAGGAGATTAGGTGGCTTTGCAGAAACCAGAGGGGGACATGGCACAGAGTGTGTAATTGCTTTTTCTTCACACTCAGACTGTAGAGTTTTCTTGACTTCTCCATAATCCAACTGGTAAAGAGGCCGTGTGGTTTAGTGGGAAAGAGCATGGGCCTGGGAATCAGAGGACCTGAGTTCTAATCCCTGCTTTGCTACTTGCCTGCTGTGTGATGTTTGGCAAATCCCTTAACTTCTCTGGGTCTTGGTTTTGTCATCTGTAAAATGGGGAGACATTACCCATTCTCCCTTTCCCTTAGACCGAGAGCCCCTTATGGGACAAGGGTTGTGTTTGATCTTATTATCTTTTATCTCCCCCAGTGCACGGCAAGTACCACAGTTATTATTTGGTGGCCTGCTTCTCTTTCACCTACTATCTTGTCCCATGCTGCCACCGTACTAGAAATGTTGGCCGGGTGTACAGCTTGCATATCTTCGGCCAATTCTGTTGTACTCTCCCAACCGATTAGTACAGTGTTCTGCACATTACTATGTGCTGAATAAATGCCACTGATGATAGCTTGAGAAACCATCCCCAATGTGAATTTGCTTTCCCAGTTAGAAGAAATCTTGTGAACCGTAAGGTGCAGAGCCAGATACACCTTTGCCCACTACAAATGGACAGCCCTTCCTATCTTGAAGCTGTTCACCACCTGAAAAAAAGCCTTTCAGTTTCATTAGCTCAGTCAGTCTAAGGCCTAGAAGAGAGAGAAGAGAAGAGAGACATAGAAAAGGCAAGGAAAAGAAATGCTTTGTGATCTCTGACTGGCTAGTTTGGTTAGCAAACCTCAGAGGGCTTTATTCCTGACCTTGAATAAGTGCAGCTGTGGAGAAACAAGCTGACAATGGTCAATTAATTCCTGTTGGTATGTTTTATTTCAAATGCAAAGCATCCTTGGGATTAAAATAAATGCTACCAGCTTCATGGATGCATTTAAATTAATGATTTTTTTTTCCCTTTCGCTTCTTGATCCCATAATACTCCCATCTTTTAATGGATAAATGCTAAGCTCTCCTCTGGGTGATTTGAGATGCATTATATATTGTTACACAATCTAAAGGAAGCCTCTGTCTCTTTTCATTTCATTCTTCCAGGTGATACTTATTCTGACAAAGCTGTACGACTTCAACTTGGGGAGTGTGACTGAGAGCTCGCTCTGGAGGTAAGCGGATTAAACTCTCCAAACCAAGGCAGATGGAGTGCTTTACTGGCTCCTCTGAAATAGATTGCTAACGTGCTGAGGGGGAGGATGAACCAGGGAGGACTAGAAAGGTTAGCTCCAACAGCTTCCAGCCTGTGGGTGACCAGCGACCTTCGCATCTGCCAGGGAACCAAGTGGGTGCAGGATGTCTGAAGTTTCCTAAGGATCATGAGGCAAGGAGGCAAAAGTGAAAGTAATACCAGGTCCCCCAAAAGACAAACATGACAGCACAGCCCGGGGCTGCTTTTGTGTTTGCACGATGCAACTGGGACTGTGGGCCCTTGCGTTGGCCTGTGCAGTCACAAGTGCCCACGAGGACACACATCCCCTGTGGGTGAATTCCACTGTCAGTGGCATCTTCAAGTCTGAAAGACAGTACCCTCTACCTCCCCTATCCCTCACCCTTCCGTCTGCCCCACCCCACTGTGTTTGTGCATGTGAAAGTTTTTCTGTTGCATCCTTGAAATGGAAACTGTTGGAGCCGACCTCTTCCACAGGTATCATGTTGGAGCTTTTTCAATATCAACATCGCATTACTGATTCGTCTGCAGTTTGAGGTCTCCTATGACCCACCGAGGCATCTTTTCTTCTCTAATTGGGCTTCGTCACTCCTATTGGCTTTTCTCGATAAATGGTCCATCTTGTACTTCTCCCTAATGAGTTTCACCTTTTTCTGATTGCTTCATCAGTGGTTTTCAGGATTTTATTCCCATTTTTCTCAATCCCATGTAATGTATTTGCCAAGTTAAGCACTCCAAGGGCTCAGCTTGGGAATTTCCCTGTAGCTACAATTGAAGCTGCCTTTTGATGTCCCTGCCCACTATACACATCCTGTAGGTTGGCACCATTCAGGCCACCTTTCCATGTACCCACAGGCTACACCCACCTCATAGAATTACCGCTAAATCTGGATCCAATAAGGAAGTGGTAAAACCTACCGAGACCAGGTATCTACCTAGTGATGTTCAGTTAGCCAAATGGATCACTAAGACGATGGTCCCCACGGGTACAGCAGTTTTTAAAGTTTTTACTTAAATTCACACTCTGGGTTGGGAACTCTAGGATGCTGAAGATGCCTTTCTCTGCAACCCAGAAAATTTGAGTTCATATCATCCTTGGCCAGAAGCTTAGAGCTTTATTGTATTGAGAGACACCTCTTTGACTCAACCTCTAAGGTACTGCATGGATAGGTGATAGGATCTGGAAGAGATTAGGTTTAGGATTCTGGCTCACTACACAGGACTGGAAATTCATATCAGTGCCTAAGATATCCAGATAGCTGATAAAAGTTAAAATGGAAGGACATCCAGGGCCTCATCTGAGAAGGAATGCTTCATCTTTCCCTGAGAACCCTACTTCCCAGGGTTGTGGCCTCCCTTCCCTCATTCATTTCATTCATTCAGTCATATTTATTGAGCACTCACTGTGTGCAGAGCACTGTACTAAGTGCTTGGAAAATACAATTCAGCAAAAGATAGAGACAGTCCTTACCCAACAATGGGCTCACAGTCTAGAAGGGGGAGGCAGACAACAAAACAACTAGACAGGCATCAGTAGCATCAAAATAAATAGAATTATAGATATAAACCCATCATTAATAAAATAAATATAATAATAAATATGTACAAATATATACAACTGCTGTGGGGCAGGGAAGGGGGTACGGCAGAGGGAGGTAGTCGGGGCGATGGGGAGGGGAGGAGGAGCAGAGGAAAAGGGGGGCTCAGGGAAGGCATCCTGGAGGAGGTGGGCTCTCAATAGGGCTTTGAAGAGGGGAAGAGAGCTAGTTTGGCAGATGTGAGGAGGGAGGGTGTTCCAGGCCAGCGGTAGGACATGAGCCAGGAGTCGACGGTGGGAAAGGCGAGAATGAGGCACAGTGAGGAAGTTAGCGGCAGAGAAGCGGAGTGTGCAGGCTGGGCTGTAGAAGGAGAGAAGGGAGGGTGGGTAAGAGGGAGCAAGGTGATGGAGAGCTTTGAAGCTGATAGTGAAGAGTTCTTGCTTGATGTGAGCGTTGATAGGCAACCACTGGAGATTTTTGAGGAGGGGTGTGACGTGCCCATAACATTTCTGTAGAAAGATAATCCAGGCAGCAGAGTGAAGTATAGACTGAAGCGGGGAGAGACAGGAGGATGGGAGATCAGAGAGGAGGCTGATGCAGTAATCCAGTCGTGATAGGATGAGAGATTGTACCAACAAGTAGCGGTTTGGATGGAGTGGAAAGGGCGGATCTTGGCGATGTTGTGAAGGTGAGACCGGCAGGTTTTGGTGACAGATTGGATGTGTGGGGTGAATGAGAGAGCGGAGTCAAGGATAGCACCAAGGTTGTGGGCTTGTGAGACGGGAAGGGTGGTAATGCCATCCATAGTGACGGGAGGTATGAGCCCAGGGAAGCCTGGTTCCCTGGCAGTGAGACCTGCCCTGTGCTGCATTTTGAGCTCTTGCAGTCAAGTATAGAAATCTCCATGAGGAGCAGATGCCAACTGGTTCATCAACAACTCTTTCAGAAGAATAATTTGGACTCTCTATTCAAAAAATTTCCAAGTCTCTTAATTTTTTCAAACGAGTTGTACATCAGCATGGGTGAGAAGCAGCATGGCTCAGTGGAAAGAGCACGGGCTTTGGAGTCAGAGGTCATGGGTTCAGATCTCGGCTCCGCCAAATGTCAGCTGTGTGACTTTGGGCAAGTCACTTCACTTCTCTGTGCCTCAGTTACCTCATCTGTAAAATGGGGATGAAGACTATGAGCCCCCATGGGACAACCTGATCACCTTGTAACCTCCCCAGCACTTAGAACAGTGCTTTGCACATAGTAAGTGCTTAATAAATGCCATTATTATTATTATCTCTATATTAAAGCTTGGTTTGAGCCAAGTGGAAGCCCAGTGGCAAATGAATGCAAACCCCCTGGAGGTCACCTTGGGTCCTCCAGTCCCCATTGCAACTTCGGGGCATTTTCCGGATGCCCCAGAGGTGCTCAGGTGTTCTTGAAGCTCTGAAGGAGTCTAGCACAGATTTGATTGTTGCCTTGGCTGAGTTTTATAACCTTGTAGCACGGGGTGTGTGCTACGCTGCTCTCACATTTGTATAATGTAATGTGGCAGAAATCATGGGGAGAAAGCTGACACCATCTATCTTTCATTTGGCCGCATCCTCAGCCCTAGAGGCTGGGCTGGCCCTGTTTTCTGGCCTCTTTGACTCTCGAGTGACTCTCGAGTCGATGTTTAGGATCTAGTGACGCTCCTATTTCTCTCTTCCCTGCCTATTTTCAGAGCAGTGCAGTGGAATGGGGACCAGTGTGGTGGAGGGCAGCAGACTGGTAATAATCTAGCAAATGCAAAGGGATTAACAGCTCGTAACCACTGCCGGGGTGCCTCAGTTCACAGGCTGGCTGAATCCTCATTACACTGTGCCTTGATCATCCGTAAAGGTATAAATAACCATGTGGCTAATAAATGGGAACATAACTGTTTCCACTTACTGTGTACTTTTCAGGGTATTTAAGCTTTTAAAAACTTTTACCTTGTACCTAACAAGTACAAATGACACCATG
The DNA here is from genome assembly GCF_015852505.1 of Tachyglossus aculeatus. Taxonomy (NCBI): domain Eukaryota; kingdom Metazoa; phylum Chordata; class Mammalia; order Monotremata; family Tachyglossidae; genus Tachyglossus; species Tachyglossus aculeatus. The sequence continues at coordinate 34,690,688 of NC_052081.1, read as the reverse complement.
ATGACACTTTAAGCATAATTACTGTGCAATCTGCTTGGCATAAATAATGAAATGAGTCAGCAAATCCCATCCTAGTGCTGAGAAGTGACAGCAGCCCTCTGCCTCTCGGGAGAATGTAGTAGGGAGCAGTTCCACGTGGCCTAGTGGATAGAACTTGGGCCTTCGAGTCAGAAGGACCTGGGTTCTAATTCCGGTTCTGCCACTTGTTTGCTGTATGACCTTGGGCAAGTCACTTAGCTTCTCTGTGCCCCAATTCCTTTATCTGTAAAATGAGAATTAAAACTGTGAGCCCCGTGTGGGACATGGACTGTGTCCAACCTGATTAGTTTTTTATCTACCCAAGTGCTTAGTATAGTGCCTGGCACATAGTAAGCACTTAAATACCATTTTAAAAAAATTATAAAGAAATAAAAAGGACAGGCTTAGATGCAGCAAGGTGATTGCAGCAACACTGGCTGCCCCTTTGCATCCTCTCAAACCAGGCCTGAGTGCCCAGTGGATTCTGAGTATCAAAGCTGGTAGAAGCATCACCTGAACAATAATAATAATAATAATTTATGGTACAGTGGGGGCATGGTTCAGGGCTGGGTACTTTGAATAAAGTGAGTAAACTTTAGAGGACATTGGCTGCATCTCGTTCAGGAGCTTAAGAGTTACTTAAAGCCTTGAGATGTGTCCTTTGTCCTCAGAAGCGTCCTCCCCTGTGAAATGGGTATGTTAGTAACTGAAGAGGGTCCTGAGTTTTAGCCAAGAAAGAGGAGGTTATTCCTGCCACTCCCAGTGAAATGGACTCTGGATGCTGTCCATGTGGGAGTGATCATTGTCCCCAGCTCCTGGCATCCTGACCAGCTGTCCCTCCCTCCCCACCAAAGTCACGGCTCTCCAGTGTCCTCAATAGCATTTATTGAGCATTTATACTATATCTATATTATACTACAAGCTGCAAGACAGGAAAGATGAATCTGGGAACACTCCCATCCCCATTTGCACTTCCTGATTTCTAAACAGTGACAACGCTCTGAGGTCAGCACTGTGAGCTTCTTGAGGGCAGGGACTGTGAATGTGTACTCTCCCCAGCACTTAGTACAGTGCTCTGCACAAAGCAAGCACTCAATACCATAGTTGATCAATGGGGGCAAATAACCACTTCACTTAGGAGCGGTGTCTTATATCTACCTCAACACCTATTACAGCGCTTAACAAATACCATTGTTGTTATTTTCATTGCTTTATTGTGTGGCTCATCTATCTATTTCATTTTTGGAACACTTACTGTGTGAAGAGCACTTTATTAGATGCTTGGGAGAGAACAATACAGCAGAATTTGTAGACACATTCCCTATCCGCAAGGAGCTGTAAAGCAGTGTCCAATGCTGGTACCTGCCCACACAGCTGGGCCCCTTTCATAATAATAAAAATCGTGGCATTAAGCACTTAATGTGTGTCTATCATTGTTCTAAGTGCTGGGATAGATAGGAGGTAATCATATCGGTCCCTGTCACGCATGGGACTCCTAGTCTAAGTAGGAGGGAGAGCAGGGATTGAATTCCCATTTTACAGATGAGGAAATTGAAGCACAGAGAAGTCAAATGACGAGGCTATGGTCACAGAGTGGGGATTAGAACACCAAAAAGGGGGTGAAAGATGGAAGATAGCCAGCAAATGAGACTGGGAGGGAGTGAGGGGGGATAGGAGAACCAAGAGTTTGCTGTGTCATAAAAACTAAGTTAAAATAGCATTCCCAGGAGTAGAGATTGATCAACATTATCAAAGGCAGTAGAATGTTCCAGGATTGATTAGGTAAGAGTAGAGCGCATTGGACATGCCTAAGTGGAAGTCATTGGTGACCTTGGCGATCTCAGTTTCTTTTGTCTCTACATCTTGTTCATTTACTGCTTCTCTAGCTGTTGCCTTTGTCATTTGTTTGTCTCTCCTAATTGTTTTGTCAATGACCTTTTGTGGGGGGTGTATATATGCTGTTTTTTTAGAGGAGACCTTTCAGATTTATTAATATTGTACTTGCCAAGACAGTCCTGATAGTAATTGCCAAGACTTCCCAGAAGATATTAGTTTACAGATTTTAATGACACTCATGATTTATTTATGGGCTTCCCCTTACATCTGTTAGTCCCTATTCCTTGGTGGAATTCCTGCTGAATTGGAATGGATTAATAAAAACAAAATCACAGATTGGAATAGCATTTTCGCTCTCCTATTAATTAAAAGCTTTCTCCCCCTGTTCTTTAATCTTTTCATGTGTTAGCTTCAGATGACTGGCACAGTGCATGCTGAGAGGAAATTCTGTCTCAGACACCGTGTTTTCTGTTTGCTTCTAAATTAATCAGTGGCATTTATCAAGCATTTCCTATGTGAAGAACTGTACTGAGAACTTGGTAGAGTACAAAGGTAGCAAGACATGTATTTCTTCTCCTCAGAGAGCTTACAGTCTTATGGTTGAGTGGTGCAGCCTGAAATTCTTTATGAATTGTGTGAGCAGGAGTAAGCAGAAGGCTATAACAAGTAGTACTATACAAATGTCAGGAAGAAGTAGCTGGATAAATTGAATATTAAGAATCCGTATGGCGGTGTTGAGGCTAGGATTAAAACATTTATGTGCCAAGTGCGGGTGTTGGGTTGTGGAGTCAAGTGCTGTGAATTAATCAGAGAAAGTTTCGTGGAAGAAATGAGGCTTTGGAGATGGGGAGAGCTGTGGTCTGGCGAATTTGGTGAGTGGCAGGCCTGGGGTACAGCATGTGTGAGGAGAGCAGTTGCAATTGCCTTTAAGAGATGAGAGAGGATAGATCAGAAGAGAAGGGAGAGAGGGTAGATTTACAAAGATGGTGGAGGGGTTGATATGAGAAATAATGATAAGAAGTAATAGCTGAAGCTGTGAATGGATGAGAAGTAGCTAAAATGCTAGAGAAAGTTCACTGTGTCCTGGAGAATGAAAACTTTGCCTCTAGCTCTTTTCCAAAGTGAGAGTCCCCCCAGCCCGGGGCTTCTCAGGCTTTTACCTTCCGCATACGCTTTTAACTCTTTCCCTCTATTCACCCTGTGATCCCCCACCCCTGATTTGCATCTCCCCTGAAAGGCCTTCTCTGACTAAGCCCTCATTTTATAATAATGATGGCATTTACTAAGCGCTTACTATGTGCAAAGCACTGTTCTAAGCGCTGGGGAGGTTACAAGGTGATCAGGCTGTCCCACGGGGGGCTCACAGTCTTAATCCCCATTTTACAGATGAGGTAACTGAGGCACAGTGACTTGCCCAAAGTCACACAGCTGACAGTTGGCGAAGCCAGGATTTGAACTCAAGACCTCTGACTCCAAAGCCTGGGCTCTTTCCACTGAGCCACGCTGCTTCTTATCCTACTCCCTCTCCCTTCTGCATCACCCTTGCACTTTTATCTGTACCCTTTAATCAACCCACCCTTAACCCACAGCACTGATGTCATTATCCATCAGTTATTTGAATGTCTCTCTCCCCCTCTAGCCTACAAGCTCCTTGTGGATATATAATGTGTCTCCCAAGTGCTTACTATAGTGTTCTGCACCCAGTAGCCACTCAATAAATATGATTCATTTATCAACAGAAAGACAGGTTTGTCTGTCTCAGCCCCTTTCCCCTAAAAGATCCTGAAAAGTGGAAAGGAGCAGGAGTTGGGGGTGTCTAGTTGATTCTATTCATAGAGCCAGAAGTCCAGTTCAGTGCTGTGCCAAGCCACTTTACAAGTGTGACTGGGAGGTCCTCTGCTTTGATTTCCCCCTCCTCCAACTGAGGATTCCTAATGGCAGGTTGAGAAACACTGGCTCCGTATAATCTAAATGGGAGTGAATGCACCTCTCTTGTGGGGAAGCTGTCACTTCGGAGGCCCTGCCACACTAATGAATTTCCTGGCCCACTCAACTGACCTGACCGTGGTTTTGGCCCTAGACCAAAATGACTCAAGAAATGATTTGGCCAGTGATCAAGGAGGAATTACCCAAATGTTTAGTCATTCAGGTGCCTATTTTTTATAATGGTATTTAAGTGCTTCCTTTGCACCAGGCACTGGGGTGGATACAATTTAATTGGGTTGAGCACAGTCCCTGTCCCGCAGAGGGCTCACAGTTTTAATCCCCATTTTACAGATGAGGTAACTGAGTCACGGAAAAGTTAAGTGACTTGCCCAAGGTCCTCTGACTCGCAGGCCCATCGTCTTTCCAATAGGCCATACTGCTTCTCCCATATCTTGATGTGGAAAAGTGAGGAGCTGAGGCTAGAATTCCACAAGTACAAGACCCTGCCATCAGCACAGACCTCCATGGTGAGCTCTTGATGGACGATAATGGTGAGATTCCTGGGTTTCCACCACAGAGCAACAGCAGGGTGAGGAAGCTAAACCCAATTCTGAAGCCTCTTATAGACTAGCTTTACTAGAGGACAGCGATTTGCTGGGAGGGGGGTGCAGAGATATGGATCTAGTTCACAAATCCGATGTTATCCTGTTTACGGTTTAGAGAAATGGATCCTTTTTATGACCTCTTCTTCTTCCCCCTATTAGGCAGGGTGCATAAATCTTGGTTTCTTTGTCCAGTGGCTAGTAGAGTTTAACACTTTAGCATGGATTGTGTCTGTTTATATTGGTCTTTTATGTTGTTTTTTTTCTTCCCTCCAAGCACCGTGCCATTTTATAACAATCATAAATAATGCTGGTAGTGGAGAAATGGTGTGAAAATTATTCCATCCTATTCCGTAGCCCCAGCTCTCTCTCATTATCGCGGCAGTAGATTCATTAGGTTTCTAATGAAGTTAATAAGTGAACAGCATCAAACAGCCCCTTCTAAAAATGATGTTTACAAATGGCTTCATTTCCCCAGCCTGAAAGGTGGGTCCTTAATTTATTCCCCGGCCAGATGTTCTGCACATGAGCCTTATGAAGCTAAAAAAATATAAAAGACCCCACCATAGCGTCCATATATTTCCAAGTTTATAGGATAACGGATTTTTTTGTCGGCCCCACTCCTGCTTGTATATAATCACTATAAAGATTAGGTAGTCAAGCTTTCCTAGTTACTTTCTCATCATTTGGTGGCCAATTGCTTTATTGAACAGCATCTGTAAATGTTGTTAGAAATCTCTGAGCTGCTTTTTCTCAAGGGTCATTGCCCTAGAAATTATTCTGCGAGATGAAAATGGGCAGCTAAACCTCTTCTGCATCCCAGGAGCTGTGGGGAGCCTGCAGAAGGGTATTCCTCCTAGGTGGCTGAGGAAGCCAAGATAGAATGCCATGACTGCAATATCCTAGACAACCAAGAACAGTAGAACAATGTCTAGGTAGAAAAATGTCTAGGAAGGTCAGAAAAATGATCCAGTTCTCTAAACCTTAAATATTAGAACACTGAATTTATGAACTAGATCCGTTTCCCCCTAAATCAGGCCTTTAGTAAAGCTATTCAATGTAGGCTCCACCGTTGGGTTTAGCTTCCTTTCCCTTCCGCTGCTATGTGAGAGAAACCCAGGACTCATACCGTTAATTGTCCATCATGAGCTCACCGAGCAGATCTGTGTTGACAGCAGGGTCTTATATGCATGGAATTCCAGCCTCACTTCCTGACTTTTCCACGTCCAGGTATGAAAGAAGCAGCCTAGTTGGAAGAGCACAGCCTTAGGAGTTAGAGGACCTGAGTTCTAATTCCAGCTCTGCCAATTGCTTGCTGTGGGACCTTGGGCAAGTCACTTAACTTCTCCATGCCTCAGTTTCCTGAACTGTAAAATGGGAATTAAATCCTTTTCCCTCCTACTTAAACTGTGAGTCTCATGCGGGACAGGGACTGATAAACTTATATCTACCCCAGTGCCTAGAACAGTGCTTGACACACAGTAAGCACTTGACGAATACTATAGAAAGTCTCACTGCTTTACTCTTATTTCTTTGTCCTCTCCACTTTGAGAAAAGTCAGTAGTTGGCTTCATCTGGAGCTTTTTAGACCTCACTTCAGTGAGTTTAGGAAGGGTATTTTGGGGTACTTGTGCCTCCTGAAGAGCCCTTTTACTGCTTCACCTGTTCTAAGTTGTATCATGATTTTTTTTCTTGTTCCGTACCAGGAGTGATGCAAGCCATTACTCATACAACAATCCGTAGTAGAGTTCTTAACGTTATCAATGACATTCATAAAGGTTAATTATTAGAGTGAGCTCTGGCAGTTACTAATTAGAACCATTACACAATCAGCACACATTTTGACAGCATCAGGCTTTCTTAGTTATCGTTGATCTTAGAAAGGGCTGCTCAATAGTCAATGTAAATTGTTTTTGCTGGGGTGGGCTGGTCAGGGTGACCAGGTAGCTGGGATCATGGATTCTCAGGAAACAGAATCTGGAATTTGGCGACAGTCAGATCCCTAAGGATGGGAACCTACGTGCAATCCATCTGGATGTTTCAGTAAGTCTTGATTGAATGACTGGCATTAAAAATAAGAAAGTTGAGCACATTTTTCCCCAATTATAATTGTAGTGAATGAGACCTCTCTATAAAGGTTAATAATCCTAGAAGAGAAGCAGTGTGGTCTACTGGGAAGAGCATAAGCCTGGGAGTCAGAGGACCTGAGTTCTAATCCCAGCTCTGCCAATTGCTTGCTGTGTGGCCTGGGGCAAGTCACTTAACTTCTCTGTGCCTCAGATTCCTCAACTGTAAAATGGGGACTATATACCTGTTCTCCCTCCCACTTAGACTATGAGCCCCATGTAGACAAGCACCATTTCAACCTGATTAACTTGTATCTATCCTAGGGTTTAGAAAGTATTTGAAACCGAGTAAGCACTTACCAAATACCATAAAAAAATTGAGGTAGTTAATGGGGGAGGCTTGTTAATCTATGATACCCTTTACATTTTAAAGACTTCCAGGAAACCTTTCTTGTTGGGCCGCCTCCATTTCGTTCGACAAGTTGCATTGCCTTTGTGATACCAATAATAGTTCTTTTTTCTCCCTCACCATCACCAGCCTTAGGTGTTAGGACATTTAGTTTGGACATTGATTCTTTCAGATTGTTGGTAAACTATTCTTCTATATTCTTAATGTGTGTGTGTTCATTTTATCCTTCCCTGATGGACGTTTATTTCCTTGTCAGGATTTGGCAAACTCCTTCCAACCAAGAGCCTCCAAGTGTATTTTATTGATTCCTTCAGTAATGTAAACCCCTTCAAAACATACTGTGCAAAAGGAAACTAACACTTAACGTGGAGTGAATAGAGTAATTTTGTCTTGCATGAGGATAAAAATCAAGGCTCAAAAAGGCAGAATCCGTGGTGGAGTCATAAAGGAGTGGTGCATCAACGTAATGTGTGAGGTTAAAAGAATAGTCATAGGATATTTTACATGAACTACATTTCTAGCAAGTACTCAGTGAATGGCCCATCTTTGAGGGGAAACCTTTGGAAATGGGTAAATTAGCATCAAAAATTAGTGTTAAATTGTTAATTTTAGTTCCCAAGATCCCTCTTATACATCAAACATATATCAGCTCCTTTGGGCTAGATATTAGACTTAAAAGGTCGGCTGTCGTACAAGATTTCTACAAATGACTTCATGAGATTCTTAAATTGGAAAGAGTCAAGGTATGGTTACCAGCTGACTGTTAAAATGAAAAACATACCACCAATAGGGAATTGCCAAAGAGGTAAATTGTCATCGGAAGAATCAATCGTATTTATTGCACACTTACCATGTGCAGTGCACTGTACTAAGCGCTTGGGAGAGTATAGTATAACAGAGTTGATACACATGTCCCTGCCCACAATGAGCTTACAGTCTAGATGGGCTATGTTCATTAATATAAATGAATAAACTACAGATATGTACATAAGTGCTGTGGGGCTGAGGGAGGGCTGAATAAAGGGTGCAAATCCAAATTGTAAAGGTGACACAGAAGGGAGTGGGAGAAGAGGAAATGAGGGCTTAGTTGGGAAAGGCCTCTTAGAGGAGATAAGTTTTTGAAGGTGGGGAGAATGATCAAATGTTGTATATGAAAAAGGAGAGCATTCTAGGATAGTGGCAGTACATGGGTGAGAGGTCGGCCTATCATGGAATGGAGGTGGGAAGAGGAATACTAGGGAGAAAGTGTGCTTACATTATTGGATCTCCTTTTCTGTACCTAAGTGAATCCCCCCAACACCACCTTGGTAAAAATGCCTCTTTACCAGAAGAACGTTTAGAAAGCTAAAGACTAATAGTAATCTGAGTAAAATCACTAAATCATATTGCTGGAAGGGGCCATGAGGTCAATCAATCAATCAATCATATTTATTGAGCACTTACTGTGTGCAGAGCACTGTACTAAGCGCTTGGGAAGTACAAGTTGGCAACATATAGAGACAGTCCCTACCCAGGAGTGGGCTCATCTGGTCCAGCCTCCTGACTCCTGGAAGGTGAATCACTAGGCCATCCAGAACACAGAGACACTTAGGGTTTGCCTAAAGATCTCTGGGGCTGGAGTTCACTCAGCCTCATCTGAGGAATTGACTACTGTGCTGACACAAGGGCATCATCTCAGCCTGCTCCTTTGGAGTTAGTGCTTCTTTGAGAACACAGTCAGAAGCTTTAGTTGCTGTCCCAGCTTTGAGGCTAGTTTGCTTGATAAATTGCTTAAATCCTACACCTAGAAGGGCCCTCTTGAGGTCCTTTGACCCAGCCCTCTGACTCTTATCGATGGCTTAATCACCCTAAAATATGGTGTGTCTAAATTTTTAAATGGCTTCTAAAGTTGATGATCCAAAATCCCCCTTTAGTAGCCTGAAGTCCGGACTGGCACATAGTTCTAAGACAGCATAAGTAGCTGAAGTCTCTCCTCCTGTCCCTGCTTGCTTGCCCTCGCCCTCTCTCTCTCTCTCTCTCTCTCTCTCACCCCCCCATAGCTATCTATCTAATGTCTCCATCCATTGTGAGTGCTTAGTGGAGGAATATTAACAAGCCAGATTGGGTTGTCAGCCTGTTCATAGCAATCACACATGAGGTAATGTAAAGAGAAGCAGCATGACCTGGTAGATATGTATTTCTATGTATCTACCAAGTAAATATTAATCTGAGTAACTCTTAGTCACATTCTTCATGTTCTGTGAGATATATGCTGAATAGACAATGCAAAATAAGCTAATGGGACCTTTCAGGCACTTCAACAGTGGAGGAACCTCCAAGCCTGTTGGGTAACCATCGATTGCCAGAGAATGGCACCCACAAAGGAACAAGGCTCTTCTAGCCCATTTGGAAGATTTTTGGCTTCTCTCAGTTGAGGGTAAATGGAAACATAGGAAAGGGAGAAAGGGTAAATGAAAGACCCTGAGATGTTGCATTCCTATTTGGAGGTATGCAGTAATGTCGGATGGCAGAGAGAGGGACCATGGCATGAAATCAATCTTTATTATTTCACCCTGAATTACAGAATCTCAAAATCATTCAGCATGTAATGGCTCCATTTTCTCTCTATGCCATGTAGAACATCATATGAGCTAATATTATGAAGTTACTAAGCTAATAATCGAAGAAGTCTTGGGATCCTGTCAGATGATGGTGGGAAGAAGTAGCGGGTGGAACTGAGGCAGGCAGAGAGCACCAGCCCAGGAAACTTGGGGAAGGAGAGGTAGCCAGGGTGGTGAGAGATCCAGCTGAGGGTAGCCTGACTTGACTCTTCCAGTCCACTTGCTGAGCCCAAGCTTTCCCTAGCTAGCTCTTTCTTCAGGTCTTCTGCTGATCTTTATGGGGAGACTAGATGGATGCTGATTTTTTAAAAACCATGGTGCAAACTCCTGATCACCTACCAACACGCTTTGAGAGTAATATGGCAGATATATGACTAGTGTTCAACTCATATGTCAAGCGGATTTATCCTTGTGGGAATTTTGGTCTCTGGATTGAAGTGGTGGGACATGATAACGTTTACTTTTTTCAAATTCTCAAGATTCTTGAATAAAAGTGTCTCTGTGCCAATTAGCAGTAGTAATGAAGATTTGGTGAGCTGCCTGTGGTGATAGCAGCTGCACATCAAAGAGACTTCAGAAGCTTTATCAGGGAATGCAGAAAGTTGGATGGGAGTCTGGGGGTGGGGGAAGAGAAAGAGAGAGAGGGACTGACTTTGTGCCAATATTTATAAGTTGAATTTTCCCTGCTCTTGAAATGTTCCTGGTCACTCTGAAAGCAGAAATACCAGAAATCTAATGAGGACAGGCTTCAGAATTCCAGCCACATTTGCTGTAATAGCTGAGCATGGGGAAAGCACTGAGGAATCAGGTGGTCTCACTAGGACAGATTGACCCAGGTGAAATTCATATGTGTGAAAAGCCGTTTCAAATGAGAACCCAGAGAAATATGGAATCTTTTTCCTTTTTAAAAAAGATTGGCATTTGAAGGCAATGCAATTTAGATGTGTGTCATTCAGAGACTGTCTCCGCTTCCAGACTGAGCCCAGAGTAGTGTGAGGTTGCTTGGGCCATCTGAGCTGAGACAGTGCTGCTGGAGTGCAAGAAAGTTCATTGCTGAAATGACAATGCACTGGAAAATTCCCGATGTCTTACGTTAGGATTTAAAATTGCCTTTCAACCAGTTGGAAAAGAATTGAGCTTCTCTGTGGTGGGGTGAAAATTTTGGTTAGAGAGACTGTCCAGAGAAAATGAGAGCACTGAGCTGGGGGCCAGTTACCCCTTCCATATCTGGATAATTGAGTCCTCCATTTCCCAGTGGGCTTAATTTGGGATCAGACTGGTCCTCTAGGATACTGGAAAACCCTGATGGGTCAGTGTCTCTGCTAGTCAGTCTGAACTATTGCTTTGTGCGTAGGCAAATCAGAGGGGTGGGAAGCAGGCTTCTAACAGCCAGAGCCTGGTCCAGAGAATGAACCACTCTGAGTAAGGAAAGAGACAGATGAACAAGAAACCTGATGCTGACAAGGAGGAAGGGAGAAACAGTGTGGCATAGTACTTAGAGCATGGGAGTCAGAAGGACCTTAGTTCTAATTCCATTCCACCACTTGTCTGCTGTGTGACCTTGGGCAAGTCACTTTACTTCTCTGTGCCTCAGTTCCCTCATCTGTTTAGTGGGCATTAGGACTGTGAGCCCCATGTGGGACAGGGACTGTGTCGAATCTAATTACCTTGTATCTACCCCAGCACTTAGAACAGTAAGCACTTCACAAATACCATCATTACTCCCTCAAGCATTTCCAGATTCTTGTAATTGTTCCTTGCTAGTCCTCCCCTGTCCTAATTCTCTGTAGAGCCGTTCATAGGATACAAAGGAATTGAAAAGCGGAGGGCTTTGGATTTTACAAGTTCCATGCCAAATCCTTTCAGCAGTCCATTTTCCTGTGTTTAGAGGAATTGGGGGTCATGGATCTCACACCTACTTATGTTTTCTAACTTCAAATTGGGTCTGGTTTTCAAGAGACCTGGCCGATCCAACCTCCCACTATGTTCTGGTTGGTGCTCTTCATTGGCTTCATGAAAATGATATAAATCGAAAGTGTTAAACAGTATATGATTTCCTATAGGAAATAACATAAAGTGCCTTGATGCATTCCCAATAGAAAAGAAATTGACCAAAACAATTGGAATGCTTTACATGATTAGAAACACAATAATTCTATCACTGTTAGCATACATGACCAATTAGCAATGTAGATATATACTCATGATCGGTAAAATTAAAAAATATTTTAATAATAATAATGACTTGCCAAGCATTTGTATTGACCCCAGAATAGGGTCAGGACAAGTTAATCGGGTTGGACACAGTCCCTGCCCTACTTAGGGCTCACTTCTAAGTGGGAGAGAGAACAGATATTGAGTCCCCATTTTCAGAAGAGGAAACTGAGGCACGGAGAAGTTAAGTGACTTTTCCGTGATCAAACAGCGTGCAAGTGTCGCAGCCAGAAGTAGAGCCCAGATCTTTTGATTCCAGCCAGAAGTAGGGCCCAGCTCTTTTGACTCCCAGGCTCTTGCTCCTTTCTCTAGGTCACACTGATTCCACAGCATTATTATATGAATAATGTATACCTTAAAAAAAATTCCTCCCCAAAAGCTTTGCACGTGTTAATCTGATGCTCACTCGAGTCTAGGTACACCTGAACTTTTAATTTATCTACTAGATTTCACCTCTTTCCCCATTTGCTGCTTACAACCTCCGTGTCTGGGAAGATTGAGAAGTAGTGTAGCCTAGTGGAAAGAGCACGGGCTTGGGCGTCAGAGGACTTGTGTTCTAATCCTGGTTCTGCCACTTTGCTGCGTGACCTTGGGGAAGTCACTTAGTTTCTCTGTGCCTCAGTTAGCTCATCTGTAAAAGGGATGAAGCCCCGCACCCTCCTGCTTAGACCGTGAGTGCCTCTGTGGGACGAAGACTGTGTACTACCTGATTATCTTGTTTCCACCCCAGCACTTAGAACAGTGTTTAGCTCAGTGTGAGCGGCTCCCAAGTACCACTTAAAAAGAAAAAAAAAGCCACCCGATTGCTGTAGACCAATATGTACAGCCCTGTTGCCCCCTAGTGGAGTGATGCTGTATGAAATTATTTAATATTTGCTTTGCGGTCCCAATATTTGTGAGGCCGTATGTTGTGCCTTAGATCGTGAGCCCCCCAAGAGGGAGGGACTGTGTCTATTTCCCACCTGAATAAGCAGCGTGGCTCAGTGGAAAGAGCCCGGGCTCTGGAGTCAGAGGTCATGGGTTCAAATCCCGGCTGTGTGACTTTGGGCAAGTCACTTCACTTCTCTGGGCCTAAGTTCCCTCATCTGTCAAATGGGGATGAAGACTGTGAGCCCCTGTGGGACAACCTGATCACCTTGTAACCTCCCCAGCGCTTAGAACAGTGCTCTGCACATAGTAAGCGCTTAATAAATGCCATCATTATTATTATTATTTCCAGCACAGTACAGTGCTCTGCACGCAGTAAGCATTTAATAAATACAGTTACTACCAATGCTACCATTACTACTAATAGAGAAGCGGCATGGCTCATCATCATCAATCGTATTTATTGAGCGCTTACTGTGTGCAGAGCACTGTACTAAGCGCTTGGGAAGTACAAATTGGCAACATATAGAGACAGTCCCTACCCAACAGTGGGCTCACAGTCTAAAAGAATGAAAGCACTCAGCTACTGGAGAAGGAAGTCTCGACAAGGCAAACTCGACAAGAGGGGCATCTTGAAAACTACATGATCCTCAAACAATTAGGAGAGCCTTCTGTTATCACAGTAATATTTATTTAGTTGATCAGCAAGTTGCCTATAGCATGGAGACTCTAGCAAAACAGCATCTTAATACAGATGACGACGGCTTTGCCTTATATCAACAGTCAACGTGCAGCGTGTGTCGGGTTGCTTCCAGTGGAAGAAGCCCGGGCTTTGGAATCAGAGATCATGGGTTCAAATCCCGGCTCCACCGATTAGCTGTGTGACTTTGGGCAAGTCACTTAACTTCTCTGCGCCTCAGTTACTCCATCTGTAAAATGGGAATTAAGACTGTGAGCCCTCCGTGGGACGCCCTGATCACCTTGTAACCTCCCCAGTGCTTAGAACAGTGCTTTGCATATAGTAAGTGCTTAATAAATGCCATTCTTATTATTAATACTCACTGTACTAAGCACTGAGGAGTAATTAACTGAAGTGTAAAAGACAGAAGCTGCATGTGTGGTGGTACTGCTCAGGACACTCTGGTCTGCTCCCCCGCAGCAAAGGTACATGAGTGTCTCATGGCACAATTGGACCAAAGGGCTACTGCCTAGTGCAAGCAAGCTGTAAGGAGGACTGGCATTAAAATCCAGCAGGGCTACTGTGGAAGAACACAATAATGGAAGATTACTGTGCAAATCTGAGGGCTCAGATTCTAGTCCAGGTTGGGAGAAGTGAAAATGGCATGATCTATGAATGGCATGATCTATGAGCTGCATGTCTAAAGTGGTCAGGGTCTCACCCCTGTTCACCCCGGAGCTGACCACTAGCTTTTGGGTCAGGTGCTTTGTTTTGAGATGCAGGGCACCCCTCTTCTCAGCAAAGACGTAAAATGTCACTCAGCAGCAGGAACTCGCAGGGGGCTCTCGATGGCTGTCGAGGAACTGAGCAGAACTTGTTCAAGACCCTGAAAAGGTTTTTTGGGAGGGTTTGTCTAGAATTTTTCCTTAGGGATTCTAGATGTTCTTCTATTGGCATCAAACTTACAGGGGATGAGTTCACAGTTAGGGGTGGTCGGTGAATCAGTGCTTGATTTATCCCACAATTTTATGCAATAGTCGGGAAAGCAGCGTGAGAGATGCCGACAAAGTTGCTTCCTTTTAACTTTTTAGTTCAATAAGAGAAAACCTCAGAGAATCAAACATTTTCTTCAACCACTTCAGTGGATTCTAACGAGCCCTTTAAGTGGTTGGGCTGGGTCTGCTCAGCTCCAACTCACAATTTATGCTTTCATTACAACTAGGTGATGGGAGGCATAATGATGACGGAGTCTCTTGTTGGGAATGATGGATGAACTTCAAGGCTGAGAACCTGTGTGAAGAAAGGGATTCCAGTGCTAGTGGTTTGTGCACCGGCACTGGCAATTTCTCAATCAGTCCGTCAACTGTATACTTGAGTGTTACTGTGTGCAGAGCACCTTACTAGGTGCTTTGGAGAGTACAGTATAACAGGTTTGGTAGACGTGTTCCCTGCCTGCTAGGCGCTTACAGTCATTTGCTCTGTGGTACACAGTGCAGTGATAAAATTGGGGAGGGGGAAGGCACACGGAAAGTGTAGGACCTATTGAAGACTGACACAGACATAGTGGGGTGCCTATACTGGGTTGAGTTGCCGTGGTGTGGCCTACAGTTGCTTTACTAGGCTCTGTGGCCTTTACCTCCTGCATTAGCCAGCTGTTGCCTGGGACTGTCCTCATATAATGCTGTAGGAATTTCTTGGGTCAGAAATCTTCACCACTGATCAATCAATCAATCAATCAATCAATCAATCGTATTTATTGAGCGCTTACTATGTGCAGAGCACTGTACTAAGCGCTTGGGAAGTACAAATTGGCAACACATAGAGACAGTCCCTACCCAACAGTGGGCTCACAGTCTAAAAGGGGGAGACAGAGAACAGAACCAAACATACCAACAAAATAAAATAAATAGGATAGAAATGTACAAGTAAAATAAATAAATAAATAAATAAATAGAGTAATAAATATGTACAACCATATATACATATATACAGGTGCTGTGGGGAAGGGAAGGAGGTAAGATGGGGGGATGGGGAGGGGGACGAGGGGGAGAGGAGGGAAGGGGCTCAGTCTGGGAAGGCCTCCTGGAGGAGGTGAGCTCTCAGCAGGGCCTTGAAGGGAGGAAGAGAGCTAGCTTGGCGGAGGGGCAGAGGGAGGGCATTCCAGGCCCGGGGGATGACGTGGGCCGGGGGTCGACGGCGGGACAGGCGAGAACGAGGTACAGTGAGGAGATTAGCGGTGGAGGAGCGGAGGTTGCGGGCTGGGCAGTAGAAGGAGAGAAGGGAGGTGAGGTAGGAGGGGGCGAGGTGATGGACAGCCTTGAAGCCCAGGGTGAGGAGTTTCTGCCTGTTGCGCAGATTGATTGGTAGCCACTGGAGATTTTTGAGTAGGGGAGTAATATGCCCAGAGCGTTTCTGGACAAAGATAATCCGGGCAGCAGCATGAAGTATGGATTGAAGTGGAGAGAGACACGAGGATGGGAGATCAGAGAGAAGGCTGGTGCAGTAGTCCAGACGGGATAGGATGAGAGCTTGAATGAGCAGGGTAGCAGTTTGGATGGAGAGGAAAGGGCGGATCTTGGCAATGTTGCGAAGCTGAGACCGGCAGGTTTTGGTGACGGCTTGGATGTGAGGGGTGAATGAGAGAGCCGAGTCGAGGATGACACCAAGGTTGCGGGCTTGTGAGACGGGAAGGATGGTAGTGCTGTCAACAGAGATGGGAAAGTCAGGGAGAGGACAAGGTTTGGGAGGGAAGACAAGGAGCTCAGTCTTCGACATGTTGAGCTTTAGGTGGCGGGCGGACATCCAGATGGAGATGTCCTGAAGGCAGGAGGAGATGCGAGCCTGGAGGGAGGGGGAGAGAGCAGGGGCAGAGATGTAGATCTGGGTGTCATCAGCATAGAGATGATACACTGATGACATCAGCAGACATTTCCCTACTTGCAAAGCCTCTTCTGGGCTCTCAGAGCCACACTATTTCTACTGGACCGACAGCAGGGAGGGAAATAGAGAGAGGAACAGGAAAGAAAAGGGTTATTAGGCGTTTTTTGGACCACCTTGAGAAGAAATTAACATCTACCCTCATGAAGACATACCATGTTCCTCTTTGGAGTAATCTCCCCTTCCCATGACTGATACATTCTTGTAATGATATGTGTTAAATGCTTGCTCTGTGCCTCTAGAATGTAAGCTCATTATGGGCAGGGAGTGTGTCTGTTTATTGTCATATTGTACTCACCAAACTCTTAGTTCAGTGCTTTGCACACAGTAAGCACTCAATAAATGCAATTGAATGAATGTGCCAGACACTGTGCTAAGCACTGGGGTAAATACAAGCTAATCAGGTAGGACACAGTCTATTGTTCCATGTGAGGCTCACAGTCTTAATTCCCATTTTAGAAATGAGGTAACTGATGCAGAAGTTAAGTGACTTGTCCAAGGTTACACAACTGACAAGTGGCAAAGCTGGGATTAGAACCCAGGACCTCTGACTCCCAGGCCTGCCTTCTTTCCACCAGACCACTCTGCTTCTTGTGAAATTCCTGAAGCATTTTCTCATCCTCCCCCTCCAGGGAGAGAGTCAGGAATGAGAACTACATATCAAACCTGATGCAAATAGAGCTCTCTGTGTGTATTTTGTAATTGTTAAAATTGACCCATCAATGTTAAAGACCTTTTTAAAGTGGATCATCAGATGCAGCACTAATGAGAGGTGATATTTGTCTCATTTTACAATCCTGAACGCAAATCTATTCATTAGCACCTAGGATCTTTCCTCATACGTTAACAAGAGAATTACTTTTAAGAACCTTGTGGCAGCATCCCAACTGCATGGAGTTTCTCCAAATCCATAGACTCTAAGTTTGTTTTGAGATTCCTGCTGAGGTAAATTACTACTGCTCACCTCTCCCCTGAGCACTACCCTTTGTATTAGAAAATAGGCCCAGGTATACTTTACAGCCTTGGGATTAGATTGAATGAGGGAAAAGAAAATCTATTTACACCTCCAATCTATGTATTCTCTCCCAGCGCTGAGTACAGTGTTCTGCCCACAGCTCTTAATCAATCAATCAATCATATTTATTGAGCGCTTACTGTGTGCAAAGCACTGTACTAAGCGCTTGGGAAGTACAAGTTGGCAACGTATAGAGACAGTCCCTACCCAACAGTGGGCTCACAGTCTAAAAGGGGGAGACGGAGAACAAAACCAAACGTACTAACGAAATAAAATAAGTAGAATAGATATGTACAAGTAAAATAAATAGAGTAATAAATATGTACAAACATATATACATATATACAGGTATACATATATACATATAGTATTAATGAATACTATATGTCAAGCATTGTTCTAAGCACTGGGGAAGATACTAGTTAATCTTCAAGGGAAGGAGCAGCATGGTTCCCGGAAAGAACGCAGGTCTGGGACTTGGAGAACCTGAGTTCTGATCCTGACTATGCCACTTTTCTGCTGTGTGACCTTGGACAAGTCACCTAACTTCTCTGTGCCATAGTTACCTCACCTGTATAATGGGAATTAAGATGGTGAGCCCTGTGTGGGACAGGGACTGTGTTTAATCTGATTAACTTGTACCCATCCCAGTGCTTATGTTCTTATGTGCTTATGTTACATTGCCAAGATCCACCCTTTCCTTTCCATCCAAACCGCTACCCTGCTCATTCAAGCTCTCATCCTATCCCGTCTGGACTACTGCACCAGCCTTCTCTCTGATCTCCCATCCTCGTGTCTCTCTCCACTTCAATCCATACTTCATGCTGCTGCCCGGATTATCTTTGTCCAGAAACGCTCTGGACATATTACTCCCCTCCTCAAAAACCTCCAATGGCTACCGATCAGTCTGCGCATCCGGCAGAAACTCCTCACCCTGGGCTTCAAGGCTGTCCATCACCTCGCCCCCTCCTACCTCACCTCCCTTCTCTCCTTCTACTGCCCAGCCCGCAACCTCCGCTCCTCCACCGCTAATCTCCTCACTGTACCTCGCTCTTGCCTGTCCCGCCATCGACCCCCGGCCCACGTCATCCCCCGGGCCTGGAATGCCCTCCCTCTGCCCCTCCGCCAAGCTAGCTCTCTTCCTCCCTTCAAGGCCCTGCTGAGAGCTCACCTCCCCCAGGAGGCCTTCCCAGACTGAGCCCCTTCTTTCCTCTCCCCCTCGTCCCCCTCTCCATCCCCCCATCTTACCTCCTTCCCTTCCCCACAGCACCTGTATATATGTATATATGGTTGTACATATTTATTACTCTATTTATTTATTTATTTATTTATTTATTTATTTTACTTGTACATTTCTATCCTACTTATTTTATTTTGTTGGTATGTTTGGTTCTGTTCTCTGTCTCCCCCTTTTAGACTGTGAGCCCACTGTTGGGTAGGGACTGTCTCTATGTGATGCCAATTTGTACTTCCCAAGCGCTTAGTACAGTGCTCTGCACATAGTAAGCGCTCAATAAATACGATTGATTGATTGATTGATTGCTTAGTATAGTGCCTGGAACATAGTAAGTGCTTAACAAATACCATAAAAAAACAATCAAGTCAGACATAGTCCCTGTATGGGACTCCAAGTCTAAATAGGAGGGATAACAGGCATTGAATCCCCATTTTACAGATGACAGCAAGCAACTTTCAGAGTCAGGATTGTAACTCATGTCCTCCGACTCCCAAGCCCATACTCTTTCCCTTAGACCACGATTACTAATTGTGGTATTTGCAAAGCTCTTAAAATGTACTAGGTAATGTAGTAGATATAAGATAATCAGATCAGACGCAGTCCTTGTCCCACGTGGACAAGGGGTTCACAGACTAAGAAGGAGGGAAACTAGGTACTATTACTATTTTGACTACCACCCTATGTATGGTCATCTCTGGATAAGGAGAAAAGTGGAGTGGGACTCTAGTAAGGGGTGAGAGTCATAATATATCAGTAGAGCGCCTGTGCCAAAGTGCACATTCATGACTTACTTCATTTTCCATCATTTTATATTTCTGGGAGATAGGGAGTGTCAGATACCATCCTTGCATTTCTTCTTACCCATCATCAGTGATATTTATTAAGCACTTACTTTGTGCAAAGTACTGCTCTGAGCACTTGGGAGAGTACAGTACACCAGAGTTGGTAAGCACATTCCCTGCTCACACTGAGTTTTCAGTCTAGAGGAGGAGTTGAGGAAACTGAGGCCCAACCAGGGTAGGTGAGTTGCTGGAGGCCACACAGGAGTCCAGAGGGAGAGCTGGGGTTATAACCCAAGTGTCTTGGCTGGCAGGGCTGTGTTCTCTCTACTAGAAAAGCAGCGTGGCTCAGTGGAAAGAGCCCGGGCTTTGGAGTCAGAGGTCATGGGTTCAAATCCCAACTCCACCAAATGTCAGCTGTGTGACTTTGGGCAAGTCACTTAACTTGTTTGTGCCTCAGTTACCTCATCTGGAAAATGGGAATTAAGACTGTAAGCCCTCCTTGGGACAACCTGATCCACCTTGTAACTTTCCCAGTGCTTAGAACAGTGCTTTGCACATAGTAAGCGCTTAATATATGCCACCATTATTATTATTACTAGACCCCAGAGGAGTGACTCCTCTTATGGCTCCCAAGAAGGCATGACTTTATAACTCAGTTTGAAGAATGGGCCTTTTGAACCTCACTGGGGAAACCTTGCTCTGCCCCTCACAGCCTCCTTCTACCTTTCTGCCTGCATATTTTGCTTCTCTATCCACAGTACCCTACAGATTTTTCCATTTATTTTGCGTATCTGTCCATGTCTTTATGTTGTCGTAGTGTTTTATTTCATCTCTCCTTAGTTGCCTTCCTCCAGTCCCCTCTCCTCAAATTCATCTTTAGATTGTGAGCCCCCTGAGGGGCAAGAACAAGGTCTAATTCCCATCTTTGCATACTTTCCCAGCCCTCTGAACACAGTTAAAGCATAATAAATACTCTGGTGGTGACTTCAACTACTACTTTACACTGTCCCTTGGCACCAACCAGACTGGGATTTGCTCCTTTTGGTTTATAGGCTACTTCAGTATGCTAATAAGACTCTCCTCATCCTTACTTATCCTTTCATGAAGACACGGGCTAATGAGTCTCTGGAGAATTGCTTGCCCTTCTCCAGGAGAGTCCATCCCTCAGAGACTCATCCATTACTCTTTTTATCATCTTGCCCTCTTCTCACTTGCTCTAGTCAGTAGCAGTTTCCAAGAGAGATTTTGCCAAACCTTAGGGTCCATGTTCATCCTCCATTTGAGAGCTGCCACCCTCACATCTCATCTCCCGAGTAAAGACCACCCATATCCCTGTCCAGAGCCCTCTGATGTTTCAGAAGTTATCCAGGGTGAGATCAGAGCATGAAGGGTCAATTAAACTGTTTCTCAAAGCCTGTGGAATTTAAGATGATCTGGATAGTTCATTCTGATAAATGTTGGCTCATTGGGGCATCCCTATCCCTCACCCTTCCCAGAAGTCTAGCCCGGAAACCATTCTACCCCATCGTGTCATGTCTCTGGACTTGTTGGGAAAAGTAGATGACCCCTTAAATGTGAATTTCTAGGGAGAAGAGAGAGATGAGAATGGGCTGCCCTATTTAATTGCATAGTCTTTGGTGATGTGTCTGCAGGAGTCATTCTTCTTGAAAAGAGTAATTTTTCTTAGCGTGTTCATCTGAATAAGATTATGCTATGGTAATTACTTTTGAATCCTCAGTTCATTTGATTTTACCAGCCTTACTTTACTCCTTTCTATCAGTGTTAAAGGCTAGAGAGAGGTGCACCTATCTCTGACACAATTTATGACCTCTTTCTTTGCCTTTGAGAAGATAGGTAGATTTGCTCTGGCAAAGGAACGTGGCAATGAACTGGACACAGTGGTAACCTGTTTATCTTTAACCATCTGGGGTGGCATTGGGGCCTGCTGGAAAGGGCACGGAACTGGGAATCGGGAGACATGGTTTCTAGTCCCAGCTCTGCCACTGACCTTGGGCAAGTCACTTAACCTCAATGCCCCAGTTTTCTCATCTGAAAGTTCATTCTTTCATTCATTCAATCATATTTATTGAGCGCTTACTGTGTGCAAAGCACCGTACTAAGCGCTTGGGAAGTACAAGTCGGCAAAGTATGAGGTAACATATGTTGGGGGTA
This sequence comes from Tachyglossus aculeatus, assembly GCF_015852505.1. NCBI lineage: Eukaryota > Metazoa > Chordata > Mammalia > Monotremata > Tachyglossidae > Tachyglossus > Tachyglossus aculeatus. Next base: position 34,669,328 of record NC_052081.1, on the reverse strand, counting down.
AGATCAATTCTGAGCCCTCTGTGGTACAGGGACTTTGTCCAGTCTAATAACCTTGCATGTACTCCAGGATTTAACATGTAGTGAGCACTTAAATAGCTGAGAAGCAGTGTTTCCCAGTGGGTAGAGCATGAGCCTGGGAGTCCTAAGGACCTGGGTTCTAATTCTGCCTCTGCCGCTTGTCTGCTGCATGACCTAGGGCAGGTTGCTTCACTTATCTGTGCCTCAGTTATCTCTTCTGTAAAATGGGGATTAAGAGTGTGAGCCCCGCGTGGGACAGGACTGTTTCCAGCCTGACAAACTTGTATCTACCCCAGTGCTTAGTACAGGTAATAAAAGCTTAACAAATACCATTTTAAAAAGTCACTTATTTTGATTATCATTGTTATTGGTGTAGGGAGCAGAGTTTCCCAGTTTGGGTGACATTCAGTTAGACATCCTAGATATTCTATCCTATTCTATTCTATATAGAGAAGCAGCATGGCTCAGTGGAAAGAGCTCAGGCTTTGGAGTCAGAGGTCATGGGTTCAAATTCCGGCTCCACCAATTTTCAGCTGGGTGACTTTGGGCAAGTCACTTAACTTCTCTGCGCCTCAGTTACTTCATCTGTAAAATGGGTATTAAGACTGTGAGCCCCCGTGGGACACCCTGATCACCTTGTTACCTCCCCAGCGCTTAGAACAGTGCTTCGCACATACTAAGCACTTAATAAATGCCATTATTATTATTCTATATCAGTAGCTAAGTGTTTGGCAACGTTGATGAAAGAGCTCATGGATGTCAGCGCTGTTGTTCCTCAAGAGCAGTGCATCACCCCAATAATTTGACCTCCCCATTTGCCCTTTTCTTTTCCCTAAAATAGTTTACTGCAGCTATTTTGGATTCCCTGTCCCAGGAGAGACTTTTTGCATTTCTATGTAGAAGAAAGTAGAGTGAAAGTGAGCGAGGTCAAACTAAAATGTAGTAAGAGGCCCTGATTATTGCCAGAGGTTTTTATACATTTCTTTTCAGACTCTGTGTTCTCTGAATGGCACACACACTGCTATGCACACTCACCCCCTACACAAGAACAAACAGTGTGGACTGAAAAGTTTGTTTTCTGGGAGGCTCAATATGGACAGCTTCTGGAGGAAACAAAAGATTGTTTGTGCAATGAAAGCATCGTTATTTGCCATCCATGAAAGGGTATGGCTACAAGGGCTGATATTCTATTTGCAGAATGGAATTTATAATCACACACCCATACACACACACACACACACACACACACACACACATATATTCTTGGGCTCACAGACACAGCAGATATGTTAAGAAAAGAGCAAAAGAGGATATTAAAATTTTATGGCTTCTGCCGAGAATGGGGAATGTAAATGTGCCAGTTATCTTGACTAGAAGGCTCTTATTTGTGTATGTATGCGTGTGTGTGTGTGTGTGTGTGTGTGTGTGTGTGTGTTTGAAAATGGAGAGATGGCAAATTGTTGAAACACCAAGCAGCATGCTTTAGATCTAAGGGAACTCTGGGTAGGTTTGTGCCTCTGTGCACTTCTGGGAATAGGAATCTGGTGTTTTTAATAACTCCATCCTAGTACACTAATGAGCCACTCGCTCCCCCTCTAGTCATTTTTGTAATTGTTTTATCAATTGATCTTTACATATCGATTTTTTATTTGTCTGCCTTGTCTCCTCCACCCTTTCTGGCTTTACTCCTGCTTTTCCATCCAAACAGTGTTCATCATATCCCTGGCTAGATTATTGTATCAGCCTCCGCTTTGATATCTCTGCCTTCGGTCTCTCCCCTCTCTAGTCCATACTTTTCTTTGTGGGTCCGTTTTTTTGCAAATATCATTATAGTGTCTCTGTGCCCCTTAAAACATCTCTAGTGGTTACCCAATCCATCTCTGCATCAAGCAGAAACTCCTGACTATTGGCTAATTTAAGGCATTCCATCAGCTCTCTTCTCCCAATATTTCCCCAGTTTGCCCTCTTTTTTTGTTCCTTCTAAACTGACTTTCTCATTGCAGTTCACTCTCGACCCTCTTTGTTGCCAGCTCATGTTCAAGATCATGCTTCCTCTCCAGTTCCATTTGGAATTCCCTTGCCCTTCAAACTTGGGCAATCACAGCTCTCTCTGCATCCAACAAACTCAGCTCTCCCACTCCTACTTTACCTAACTAATTTCCTACTAAAATCTTCCGCCACATTTCATTCCTCTAACGCAGAACTTCTCACTGTACCATGACCTTGTCTATGTCCTCCTTCTGGCCTAGAACCCTCTACCACTTCTGCAGGGTTTAGAGGAGGAGACTGGGAGTCAGAAGTTCATGAGCTCTAATCCTGGTTCCGCCACTTGTCTGCTGTGTGGCCTTGGACAAGTCACTTCACTTCTCTGTGCCTCAGTTACCTCATCTGTATAATGGGGATTGAAACTGTGAGCCCCATGTGGAACAGGGATTATGTCCAACCCAGTTTGCTTGTATCTACCCCAGCACTTGGTACAGTGCCTGGAACATAGTAAGCCTTTAACAGATACCACAATTATTATTATTATTATTACTATCCAACAGACCGCCACTCTGTCCATCTTCAAAGTCCTGCTGTGGTCACTTCTCCTCCCAGAGGCCTTTCCTGGCCAAATCCCTCATTTTCCCACCCCATTTGCCCTTTCCTCTACGTCACCTATACAGTTAGGTGTGTATCTCTTAAGCACTTTAATACTCACCCTGACTCCAGCCTCACAGCACTTATGTACATATCCTTTTACTCTGCCATTTCCCCTATGTGTAATTGAATTTCTGTCCTTATCCCCCATCTAAACTCTAAGCTTCTTCTGAGCAGAGATTGTGTCTGTCGGCTCTGTTGTATTGTACTCTCCCAAGCCCATGGTACAGTGCTCTGCACTTGGTCAGCCCTAAAATACTATTGATTGATCAATTCAATACCCTCTTGATATCCCATCTCCTCCAGGAGGCTCCCCCCAGATTAATTTTCTTCTACACAGAAAAGCAGCATGGCCTAGTGGAAAGAGTTTGGACCTGGGGGTCAGAGGACTTGAGTTCTAATCCCAGTCCTGCCACTTGTCTATTCGGTGGTCTTGGGAAAGTCACATAACTTCTCTGTGTCTTAGTTTCCTCATTGGTACAATGGAGATTAAATCCCACTCTCTCTTGTTTAGATTGTGGCTTCATTTGGAACAGGGATTGTGTCCAGCTAGATTACCTTGTATCTACTCCAGTGCTTAGTATAGTGCTTGGCACATTATAAGTGCTTAACAAGTACCATCACATACTGATGTAAATACTCTACTGTTCAAGCACTTAATCACTTATCTATCCTTCCATTCTCTTGTTATAACCAGTTGTCTTTTTTTTCTTCCCAACTGTAAATACTCTTGTTATCTCTCTTCCATTAGATTGTAAGGAATCATCTCATTTACCTGTATTGCACTCTCCTAAGTGCTCTACATGCCCTAAATACTGCTAATTGCTTTATCTGTAGGTTCCTTCCATGGATCCAGGAATTGTGTCTGTTATGAAATGTGCACCCTGAGGACCTGTAGAGCCCTGTGCTTCCTGCATGTGCACTGAGGCTGGTGTTTTCTTTGTGGGTGCTCTCTCTGTTTTTCACATGCTTGTACAGTATCGAGATATATGAGGGAAGTCTAGGAAGCTCATGTAGTGGAAAGAGTTGATAGAGCACAGTCCTGGGAATCAGAAAGACCTGGGTTCTAATCCCTGCTCCACCACTTGTCTGCTCTATGACCTTAGGCAAGTCACTTTAATTATCTGTACTTCAGTTATCTCATCTGTAAAATAGGGACTATGACTGTGAACCCCATGTGGGACATGGACTGAGTGCAACCGGATTGTCAAAGCACTCAGATTGATTGGCTGAGCAGACATGAATATTGGTCTTTTGTGGCTGATTTCAACAGAAATGTGAACTAAATACTGGACGACCGACTCTCTTGTACACAGCATCCTTCTTCTCCACAGTGATGTGTTGAGAGTTTCCATTAATTCCCAAACCGTTCCCCTCATGAAGTAGCCTAGTGCCAGAACTGGATCCAAAGGGTGGGAGCTAGGTGAGGTTCTGAGGGTATCATGAAGCAAGACATTCACTAAACTGCATTTCATCTGACTGGTTGCAGTCCTCTGCATTAGAAAGAATGTGAAAGGGCACTTCTACACGTTGTTCTTATTCATGGCAGAAGTGTTTGTGCTCACTGATGGGGTTCCAGCCTCCTTGTTTGGGTGGAGCAGTCAAACAGCTAGCATTTCTGGAAGAGTCATCTTTCATTTTTATTTTAATCGTGGCATATCTTTAATTTGCTTGGCACAATGCGCTCAATCCATAATTATAAAATACGCCACTAGCCCTTGGCATCATTATGCTCCCTTAGTATGTACACAAGCAGCTCTGTCTTTTTATTAATTTAACTTTATATGCGCTAACAGATTGCCATAAAGGAAAACAGAGTTTCTCAACCAGTTCAGCTAATAGCTGTGTTTCAGCAAGGGCCCCGTGGTACGTTTTGAACAATAACTACCTCTCCAGCGCCACTTGCAGTTTTTAATTGAATTTCTATCCTGTGGATATCATGTTGGAGCTATTCATCTGCTCCACTAAGTCTTCTGATATTAAACAAGTTCTTCCAAGTTATTATTGTAATACAAATACTCCTTGACAGTTGATTTGCATTAAAAATTCACCACCAAGGTGGGGATAACACAGAGCAGGCAGCTTGCCCTGAACCTGTATGAGCAAAGAAATCCCATTAATATGGATGAGGTTGTATTGCGTTTATTTGGGTTGAATTTTTTTTTCCTCTCTCCTGAATTGAAAGGTAGGATCTAGGCTTCCAGAAGCCCTTAAGGAAAGGGCAGAATACCTAGAATTTTCAGGACTCTCTTGAGCCAGGTGTGGCTGGCTAGGATTGTGAAACATTCAGATTTTTCAAGATGCAATGGTTCCTGAGGTTTTATTCCTTTGTCCTCCTCTTCATTTTCCCCAACCCTGCCACTCCTCCCTAATCCTGTCTGTTACACTTTAAGAACTCAGAGTCCAGGGGCAGGGGGGAATGAGGGAGAGAAACAGCTCTTAGTTAAACTCGCTGTGATTTACTTGTACCACCTATGTCACTGCTAAGTCTGGCTGTCCTTTTGAATGGTTGTCAGAGATTTCCTCAGAGAAAGGAGACACTGCATTTAGACACCCACCCCAAGTCCAGTGTGGCCTAATGGATAAAGCACAGGCCTGGGAGACAGAGGACCTGGGTTTTAATCCCTGCTCCTCCACTTGTCTGCTCTGTGACCTTGGGCAAATCACTTAACTTCTCTGTTCCTCCGTTATCACATCTGTAAAATAGGGATTAAGACTGTCAACCCCATGCGGGACATGGATTGAGTCCAATCTGATTGTCTTATGTCTACCTCAGTGCCTTGCGCATCGTAAGTGCTTAACAAATACCACTGAAACACACACAGAAAAACAAAACAAAAACAAAACCCAAACAAACGAAAAAACACCCAGAGGCCTCTCTTACGGGGAGGTGGAATCTTCATTCTTGAAGACTCTCTTTTCTGTAAAGGATGGCTTGGCTCTCTCCCTTCTAAAATGACCTTCAACCACTGCCTGCCTCTCTGGACATTTTCAGTTTCTTTCCAACTTTTATCATACTTGTTTTAGAGAATAATATTTAAAGCAGATATGCCATACTGCTCATGAGGCTTTTGCCTTTTCCTCTTGTTGTTAGCCCCTGATGCTGCCAATAATTAACACAAAATGGCCAGCATTTCCTGGCCAGTTGTGGAATGACTGCCTTTCCTTGTAACATGGCCCTGCATTTCCTGGAACACAAGGGGAGGCAAAACCACAGGTGTGCTACCAAGCTGGGAGTCCTCCCTATTCAGACAGAGGGTTTACCCGCAGATGAAAAGTAACTGCACTGAAATTTCTTCAATCTGTTATTGGTTTAGGAAGAAATGTCCTGATTTGGGGTGCCTAAAAGTCAGAAGAAGGCCTAGATTCAGCGATGAAGCAGGAACATCAGTCTGGTCATTCCTGATAACTGTCTGAGGGTGTCCATGTGTTGACTGTTGGAGGAAAAGTGAGAAAGCTAAAGTAGCCTGAAGAGTGGGGACTGAATGTCGTGGGAACTGATGGAGTACCTTAAGGTTAAAGGTCAGGAATTTGTGAAGGTGGATGGGTACCCATTGGAGTTTTTTGAGGAGAGAGAAGACGTTTACTGAATGACATTTTAGAAAGATGACCCTGGTAGCAGAATGAAAGGGAGACTGAGGCAGTGAGACTAATCAAGAGGCTCATATAATGGTCTGCTCAGGATAAGACAAACTCCTGGACAAAAGTCTTCCTATCTGGATGGAGAGGAAAGAGCTGTTCTGAGAATCATTGTGGAGAAAAAACTCCCAGGACTTGGTGCCATACAGAATGTGAGAATGGAAAGGCAGAGGGGAATCGAGTTGTAATACCAGGGCACTGATTTCTGATGCTGCTGTTGTCGCCTGTAAGGGGAAACTTTAGGTGGAGGAGTGGATTTGTAGGGGTGTGGGTGTGAAATGGGGACTTGTGTTATAGACATATTGATCTTGAGTTGCCGGCAGGACTTGGTTTGGAGGCAAGGGGAAATGGGAGATTATAGAGAAAGTGAGAGCTTGGGGCCAACAAAGTCTTGTTTTCCCAAGTCAAGGAATTGAAATTTAAAGCACATAACCCAATCCCATTTTGGAAGTCAAATTACCCCCAAACCTTGCCTCTATGTCTTCCATTTTAAGGACACAGAGTGGCTAAATAAGATGCAGTAATATTGATGGGATCATTATGGTGCCAAAGCCAGTTCAGTAGGCAATCCGTTCCATGGCAGACATAGCCAGAAATACACCGCAGTCCAATTTTCAAACAACTTGTTTTGTCGTTCAACATCTGGAGAGATGAGATTAATATTTGAAATCCTCGAAACTAGCCTGTGTGTATCTGACTTGCATAATCCTCATATAGTCACAGAGAGAGTGCCTCAGAATGGAGACCATTATTATTTATTTGCTCCAGTTTCAACATCATTTATGCATTAAAGTATGAAAAAAGAATAATACTTTCCGATAGCACTGCTAAACATGCATTTAATGTAGATTTAAAAGGACATCTGTTGTTTCAGCAGACTCCCCTGATTATTATAAACACACTGAGATTTGGCAGCTGCGTAGTAGCTGTGCACACGGAACAATAAGAAGTAGAAATATGAGTGTGTACAAATTGAGTGTAGATAAGCAGCATGGCTCAGTAGAAAGAGCCCGGGCTTGGGAGCCAGAGGTCATGGGTTCTAATCCCGGCTCCGCCACTTGTCAGCTGTGTAACCTTGGGCAAGTCACTTCACTTCTCTGGGCCTCAGTGACCTCATCTGTAAAATAGGGATGAAGACTGTGAGCCCCACATGGGACAACCTGATCACCTTGTATCCCCCCCAGCACTTAGAACAGTGCTTCACATATGTAAGCGCTTAACAAATGCCATCATCATTATTATCATTATTATTAGTCCTCATAAATATTTCCACTGATCAATTATTGGGGTTCTGAAGTCTGCAATTGTCCTGTATAAATCAAAATGACCTGTATATTTATGACCATAACTCTGATGCTTTCAGGGGAGAAGAGACTGTACGAGAGCATATTATAAATTCATAAAGCTATACTTTGTAATCTTGAGTATTAACATTTTGATTGAGTTGATAGAGCATTTAAATGGAAATATTCAATTGCAAAGGCCAAACACAGTTGGAAAGCTTGTACATGCAAATGGAAGCCGTACAGTTTTCCGTAATGGAACATAATACTAATAACGAGAAAGATAACTCTCACTAGAAAATCTGACAATGCTCAACTTTCCTTGCATATTTAGAAATAGATGAAGGTGTGCCAGCAACTTCAAGGCCATAGCATTCAGGGTGTGTCTACACTGTCAGTGGAAGCCCAGCAAAATAACAGGGAATCGAACCTTTTGCAGTCACCCTGCTCCTGAAGTACATTGTTCCAATTCCCCAACCTGCTGTAATTAGTAAATCTGTTATGGACAGGGAACGGATCTGCTAATTCTGTTGTATTGTACTCTCCCAAGTGCTTAGTACAGCGTTCTGCACATAGTAAGCGCTCCATAAATACAACTGATTAGTATTATTATTACTACAATGTCTTAACTTTTAAATACCCGCATTATGCCTAACGCTGTATTATGAGCTTGGGAGTATACCGGGAACATATAAATTGGGGCAGTCCCTGCCCACAAAGGAGTTTACAGTCTGGAGAATGGAGGGGGGATGGCGGCCGAAGACAAACACGGTGTGGTGGATGGAGCACGGGCCTGGGAGTTGGAAGGTTCTTGTCCCAGGTCCACCACTTGTCTGCTGTGTGGCCTTGGGCAAGTCACTTAACTTCACTGTGCCTCAGTTACCTCATCTGTAAAATGGGGATTAAGCCCTGTGCGGGACAGGGGCGTTGTCCAACTGATTTGCTTGTGTCCACCCCAGCGCTTATTACATTCCAAGTGCTTAACAAATACCATCATTATTATTATTAAGGCAAACCCACAAAATTCACTTTTAAACATCAAAATGAACCACACGCTCCCTTCCCTGACCCAGTCCATGCACAACGACGTCCCCAAATTCTCTATTTCGGAGCTTCCATTTCCTGCTTTTACACTGTAGTAATTCCCTGCTGTAGGCAGGGAACATGTCTACCGACTCTATTATGGTGTATTCTCCCACGTGTTTAGTACAGTGCTCTAAACACAGTATGCGCTCAATAAATAGGGTTGATTGATTGGTACATCCCACCTCCATTCCAGCTGAGGGGCAAATTTCACATCCATCTTCTCTATTGTACTCTCCCAATCACTTAGGACAGTGTTCAGTGCATTGTAAGTGCTCATTGATTAACTGATTGAAGGAAGAGAGGGAGTAAAACAGGAGGGGGTAATGTCAGTTATGGTAAGGGAAAGAAAAGGATGAATAGGGAGATGGAAAGAGAGGGAAAACAAACAATTTCCTTGACCTTTTCAGGCTCAGCTGGTAGCATTGTAAATGACAATGCCTTGTATTAGGCGGTGGAGGAGTCTTAAGGACTCCCCACAGCTGTAACTTTATTAGTGTGTGGAGAAAGGTGGGTGACATTTGCATACACTATATTTGGAAGCCACCAAGGAGAAATGTAGGCAGTTGCTTCTAAAGAGCCAAGAAATATTGGCACCGACCAAATCTTCCCCTTGAACAACTCATCTGAAGACAAGTTACTAGCAAATGGATTTAATGAGGGAGAAGCCTGAAAGTTGGCAAGGGCAAGAGAATTCTGGGGCCGTACAAGTCATAGAATAATAAAACTAGAAGGGACTTTGAAAGATCAACTGATCCAACCCCCTGCTTCTAGACATGTGAGTACACCACAGTGATCTCTTCTGCTTCAGTAGTCAAAGAGAACAACTTGGTCAAGACCCTTTCCATATAAGCTCATCTTATAATTGAGGCAGTTATCGAGTCGCCCTTTACTTTGCCTCCTCTTTTCCAATCAGTCAATAGTATTTACTGAGAGCTTGCTTCTATGCAGGTGATTGTACTAAATGATTAGGAGAGTCAATTAATGGTATTTATTGATCCAGGCATTGTTCTAAGTCCCAAGGTAGATACAAGGTCATCAGATTGGATATAGTCCATGTTCCAAATGGGGCTCACAGGCTTAATTGTAATTAGATATTTGCCCTCCCCCTCATATCACATCTACCAATTCTGCTGTAGCGTATTTTCCCAAGTGCTTATTATGGCACTCGGTATACAGTAAGCACTCAATACCATTTATTGATTGAGTCCCACTTGGGTTGGGAATAGGTCTAATCTGAATGCCTTGTAATTACCCCCTCAACTTCACACCACAGTATAAGCACTTAATAAATACCATTATCCATTGTATTTATTGAGTTCTTACTGGGTGCAGAGCACTGTACTAAGCGCTTGGGAAGGTACAATATAATAGAGTTGGTAGGCATATTCCCTGTCTCTATGGAGTAGTCATTACTACTACTATTTCACACTGGATCTGGCTTAGTGGAAAGAACACAGGCTTGGGAGTCGGAGGTCATGGGTTCTAATCCTAGCTCTGCCACTTATCAGCTGTGTGACTTTGGGCAAGTCACTTAACTTCTCCGTGCCTCAGTTGCCTCATCTGTCCAATGGGGATTAAGACTGTGAGCCCCATGTGGGACAACTTGATTACCTTGTGTCTACCCCAGTGCTTAGAACTGTGCTTGTCACATAGTAAGCGCTTATCTAATACCATAATAATAATTATTATTATCTCTATGGCCATGTGAAAGAGGTGGTAAAAGTTGTCAGGCAAAAAAAAAAAAGTAAGATTCATTTAGATCTGAGGCCACTGAGTAGTGAGATGAAGGGGGAAAGCTTGTCTGCTTTCCCAGAGCCAGTTCTGGCTGAAAGTGCCTCCTTTCCTATGAAAGGAGACCCAGGACAAGCTGCCCGTAACTTCCATTGAATCCCAGTAGATTGGCTGGATCTTGCTGATAAAGGGATTAGAGAGCAGTAGAACTGTTTCCCTTAGACCTTAGCAATGTCCCCTAGTGATGTTAAAATAAGCTTAGGATGACTTCATCTTCTCAACAACGTGTAATTGATCTGATGGATTGGACGATGAAAGGTGGTGGTTTCCTGGATAGAAATAGTCTTTAGACAAGAAGGTGAAGGGCCGTCTTGCTGAAACTGGGAAAAAGCTTGGAGTGATTCACTCCGACTTCACAAAATATCAAAGTCATGAAAAAACTCAATTTAAAACAAAAAGCGAGACTAAGACTTTCTCACGAATTAGCATCACAAAAGACTTCTGAAGGGATTTTTTGAGAAGAAAGACTCCTCTTTTTGGAGTATTCACCTTCTCGGCAAAATAACAGTAATAATACCCCAAGCTGCTGACTGAGCTTTATGATAGCAGGATGTGTAAAATCCCCATTTTACAGATGAGGTAACTGAGGCACAGAGAAGTTAAGTGACTTGCCCAAAGTCACGCAGCTGACAGGCGGCGGAGCCGGGATTTGAACCCATGACCTCTGACTACTGAGCCACGCCGGGCCTGGGGGTCAAAAATAATAATAATACTAATAACCTGGGAGTTAGTCCCGGCTCTGCCATTTATCTGCTATGTGACCTTGGGCGAGTGGCTTAGCTTCTCTGTACCTCAGTTACCGCATCTGTAAAGTGGGATTAAGATTGTGAGCCCTATGTGGGACAGGGACTGTATCCAACCAGATTAACTTGTATCTACCAAGTGCTTAGGACAGTGCCTGGCACATAGTAAGCACTTAATAAATACCATAAAAAATTGGTAATGAAGCTGTCGGCTGCCTCAGTCTAGGTCCTGGGTATTGCCCCTGGTAGCCTTCCTGAAGCCTACCTATGGGGTGCTGGGAGAGCGACGGGTAGGAAATCTCAAATCCATAGTGCCTCAGATCCCCCGCAGCAACAGACAGTTGGATTTTAGCCCGTCTGCCGATGTGGAAGTGGGACCAATGTACCCATCCCGGTGATAAACGGCTAGCATTCACATCTCTATGCCAGCCAATCAAAATGGGTCACTCGCAGAAGCCTGTGGTTTTCCTAATGTCCCACAGGGAGCTGGTAGGGAGGATAGGCAGATCATCACCAGATTATTCATCAGGTTATTAGCAGTCTTTTGGATGCATCTATGAACAAATGGATTTTGGCCAGATCTGTTGCTCTTTACCTTCTATCAGTATTTTTGTCACAATTGAAAATCACCGCCCACTGCTTACCCTTCAATTATTCATTGTCGTATTTATTGAGCGCTTACTGTGTGCAGAGCACTGTACTAAGCGCTTAGTTATTTCTCCTCTTCTTGGTCTGGGAGGGTAGGAAGGTGTCAGGAAAAAAAAGTGTGGATACCAGGGTGGGGAAGCAATAAATTCACCCATCAAGGCTGGTTTTTGGGGGGGATGGAAAGGTTCTCCCGCTTCTCAGGCCTCCTGTGATCATTCCGTTCACAGCAGCTGTCTCTACACAAAGCAAAACCCATACTAATTTCCAAAAAAAACCCCTGAACCTGAATATTTCCTAGTAGGGCAAATGGATTCTGCTCTGTTTCTAGAGAAGTAGTGTTTCCTAGTGGGAAGAGAAGTAGCGTGGCTCAGTGGAAAGAGCCTGGGTTTGGGAGCCAGAGGTCATGGGTTCTAATCCCGGCTCCACCACATGTCTGCTGTGTGACCTTGGGCAAGTCACTTAACTTCTCTGAGCCTTAGTTACCTCATCTGTAAAATAGGGATTAAGACTGTGAGCCCTACGTGGGACAACCTGATCGCCTTGTATCCCCTCCCAGCGCTTAGAACAGTGCTTTGCATTTAGTAAGTGCTTAACAAATGCCATCATTATTTTTATTAAGAGCCTAGCTCTGGGGATCAGAGGATCTGGGTTCTAATCCCGGCTCCACCAATTGCCTGCTGTGTGGCCTTGGGCGAGTTACGTCACTTCTCTGAACCTCAGTTTCCTCATCTGTAAAATGGGAATTAAACACCTGTTCTCCTTCCTACGTAGACTGTGATATCTAAGTGGGGCAAGGAGGGTATCCAATCTGATTAACATGTATCTACCCCAGCACATGGAACAGTGCTTGACATATAGTAAGCACTCGATTAATGCCATAATTATTATAATTATGAGGAGTATAATTATAATTATATTCATGTATATAATTATAATTATGAGAAGCATAATGAGAAGCAGCGTGGCTGTGAGAAGCAGTGTGGCTTAGTGGAAAGAGCCCGGGCTTGGGAGTCAGTAGGTCATGGGTTCTAATCCTGGCTCCTCCACTTGTCAGCTGTGTGACTTTGGGTAAGTCACAACTTCTCTGGGTTTCAGTTCCTGCATCTGTAAAATGGGGATTAAGACTGTTATCCCCATGGGGGACAACCTGTTTACCTTGTATCACTGAGAACAGTGCTTGACACATAGTAAGGGCTTAACAAATACCAGTATTATTATCATCATCATCATTATTATTATTCTAGGTAGACCTTGGGATTGGGCTAAAGCAAATTGTTTTTGTTCATGTATTAGCAGGATCACAAGCCTGGCAAGGGGCCTGCCCTCCCCTCATCTTTTTTTTTATGGCATTTGTTAAGCTCTTTGTGCTAGGCATGGTACTAAGCATTCAGGTAGATATCAGGTTGGACGCAGTCCATGTCCTACATGGGGCTCATTGAATTAACCCCATTTTACAGATGAGGTAATTGAAGCCCAGAGAAGTTAAGTGACTTTCTCAAAGTCACACAGCAGACAGTTGGAGGAGTCAGGATTAGAACCCAGGCCATTGGAGTCCCAGGTCCATGCTCTTTCCATGAGTCCACTCAACTTCTCAGAATCATCTCCCTGGAATCATTTGGAACATTCTAAGAGGAGGTTGGCTCCTCTAACAGTAGGCTGCACCTCTTCTGGGAATAGAGTCAACCTCTCCTGAGGGTAAAGCTAAGGGAAGTCAGGCAGCATGGACTTCCTGTTGGCTGTGAGGTGTACTGCCTGTCTCTTCCCCTGAGACCCAGCCAGGAGAAACCTTTGTGCAGGAAATATCTTTCTTTTTTACTTAAACTGTTCCTGAAGTGAAATGTAAGTTGGAGTGGGTCCATTTGGTTATTTTCTTAATATAGGGCTCTCTTAAACTAAACCCTATTTCCCAGCCAATTCACAAGCATAGCTCTCAGGCATGGCTTAGCCACGTGGCTTTGCCCTAAGCATCAGAGTTCTGTTAATCAAGTCCTCAGCTTGGCCCTGACAGTCTTGATCCTCAGTGGCTTTAAATAATACCATGTAAACCTTGACTTTAACATTTTCTGTTGTGATCTTCTCCCATTTATGGTCCTGATTAAATCCCAGCTTTTAATCTCATCTTGTTTGGTTCAGCCATGATTGCTGGGGTCCCCACAGACCTCTCACCTGCAGCCTGCTGGAAGTTTTTAATCCCATATCTACATTGGATAATTTTGAGCGTAGGGTGGCCAGTAATTTTAGCCCTAGTTCAATGCTATACCGCTGCTCCAGCTTCAATTTCCTGAGGAAAAACTCTGTTGGAGTCTAATACCATGCAGGCTTAGCTGTTGGGCTGAGATTGTGAACTTCAACATGCCTTAATTAGCCCTGGAATTTTCCTGAATGGTCCATCACATCTGCCTCTCCTATCCCCTTTTTAGAAACAGGAACCCAGCACAGCTTAACACAGGCTTTGTTCTCTCTGTGTCCAGAATAGAACAACAGTGTACATTCTAAATTGAAAGGGCACAGACCCGGCCGGTGTAACATTAGGACCCAAACAACAGCATAGAAAGATGCAGCCTCACCGCATTCTTTTCAGTGACCTTTAAAGAGTAAGGAACCAGAGAGAAGCTGCATGGTGTTGGAGAAAGAGCACAGGATTGGGTGTAAGAAGACCTGGGTTCTAATCTTGACTTTGCCATTTGTCTGTTGTGCTTGACCTTGGACAAGTCACTTAACTTCTCTGTGCCTCAGTTTCCTCATACGTAAAATGAAGATGAAATACTTCTTCTCTCTTTGACTTGAGTGTCTCTGCAAGGGGCAGAGGTTGTGTTTGATCCCATTGTCTTGTATCTACCGTAGGGCTTAGCTGCTTACCACATAGCACTTAAATACTGCTAATAGTTTTATTATTGGCAGTAGTATTATCATCATTATTATTCTGATTAGGAAACCCACAGAAGTGTTCACCTTCCCAAAACATCTATTGTTTGTTTTCACACTTTCTGTTTTGTCATATATATAATCCCCTCAATCAACCCATCAATGGTATTTATTGAGCTCTTGCTCAGTGTGTAATTCAGTTGGTCAGCAAGATCCCTACCCTCCAGGAACTTACCGCCCTCCTCCCCAGTGGTCTGCTCTCCAGGCCTGTGCTGAGGGGGAAGAGAGGAAGAAAGGATGCTAGGATAAAAACCACCCAACCAACCACCAGGTCCTTCTAGACTATAAACTCATTGTGGGCAGGGAATGTGTCTACTAGCTCTGTTATATTGTACTCTCCCAAGTACTTAGTACAGTGTTCTGCGAATGGTAAGTGCTCAAGAAATTTCATCAATTGGCTGAGGTCAGAGCACACAAAGCACAGATGGTCAGGACAAGGACAGTGTCTGCAAGAACAAGCAGGCTCTCTGCCCCATGGGAATGCCACGTGGGACCTGGACCCGGCGAGAAGGAGGTGATCTGTGTGTTCAGACCCATTTACATAGTAAGTTCTTAATATATGTCAGTATTACTCATCTTGAATGGGTTGGTGGCTGGGGTTGGGGGGAGTCTTTCTCCAGAATATTGGATTCACGTCAGCAGAAATGGGTCATAAGTTCACAGGCAAAACGTTCACATCCCAACCCAAGGTTGCCCTGCGCAGGCACAGCCGGGGAGTGAGAAAACGAGTAGGAGGGAATTGCTGTGAAACTTGCAATTGAGTCAGTTCTATTTCCATTATAGAGGCCCCAGACTGAGTGGGAGTGTGGGCATCTGTAAATATGGTCTTAAATCCTCAGCAGAACACTTTAAGCATACCTCCCCTAAAAGTTTTCATTTAAAACCTTTCTAATCCAGTTATAATGCTTATTCTTAATCATGCATTTGAGGATTTTTTTGAAACTTGGAATTAATCTGACCAGGAAAGACTTGTTTTTAGTTATGCAGTTTTTCCTGTATTATCTCCTGCAGTGTGACCTTTTGATACACATTTAGTAGATAAGTGACTTGTGTAATTCACTAAGTTCCTGCTATTCCAACATGTAATGTGATCTGTGTGCTTACCTTAGGAGCATTTGGGTCCGAACTCTGATAAAATCCCAAATCCCTTCTGGTGCTTCCAACCTGAACCAAAGCAAGATTTCTTTTCACTGCAAAACCAGAGACAGCTGCCCTTCTTCTCACTCCCTCTTTACCAGCTCATTCCTTGGGGAGCTTTTTACTTCCACTCTCCTTTTTAAAGGCCATGTTAACTATTGACCCACCACCCGTATCACTTCCAGATCGTTTGTTCCCTTTTCACAAGGCATTTGGGCTTGCTTAATATTTGTATGCTTCCTGGGGAAGTGGGTCAGGGAAAGATTTTTTGAGAGGAATATTAGTTCTGCAGTGGTTTTTCCTGAATTCAGGTGAGAGGATTTGGACTGTGAAATGCAATTCGTGGTCAAAAATGCTTTTTGGCCAAAAAGTTCATTAGAAAAGAGCATGAAGACACACGTTGGAAAGAAACAAGTATACTTTCAGTATGTGTATGTTGCAATAAGAATCTCTTTATGTTGACTCCACTTATTTGGCACTGTCCATGTGGTACTGAGATGTCTTTTATCAACCTCTTGAAAAACAGCTTTTTTTCCTCTTACTCTCATATTTTAATGAGCTTCTCAAGCATTTTCCTTGCTCATGCTAATATGCTTTTACCACTAAGAATGGAAATAGAAAACTAAATGTGAAAGAAAAGCCTTAATCAAGCCTGCCACTGCCCACGCTAGGTAGCCAATATAGTAGAGCAAAATCCTAGATGGCCACTGCGTCACAGTGGATTTGAGAGAATGGATGCTGCCCAGCTCCAATGAAAAAGTTTGAATAGAGTTTCCTGCTGGGTATCAGATCACTGTGTTTCACTCCCACAAGAAGGCAGTTGCCCTTAATTCCCCAAGAGGAGGAGCTTTAAGAAAGAAGTGGTGCTCTTTGATATAAAGATGTGCAACAAATGAGGAACAAGGAGGCCAAAGAGAACAGCACCAAATACGACAAACGTTGAATATGATACCCCAACATAAAACAGGTTTTTTTGTGTGCACAATGTGGCTAGGACTGCAAAGGGCCCCGCATGGGCCTTTCATCCAGACGTACATTTGGAGGTGAATTTCACAGTCAGCAGTGAATATGAAAGACAATTACACACTGATCCTTTTTCTCCAACAACATGCACAGAACACATCATCACTTCCTTTGATCCCTAGTCTTCTAAATCCTATCTGCCTCTTGAGTGTCCAGGAATTATCTGTAAGCCAATCAGAGCTGAAAGATATAAATCTGAAAGGCCCAACTCTTTCTCCTGCAGCTCTTCATTTTGTGCTTCTAGATCAAATTTCCATCATACTACTTTTGGTTTAGTATTGACGCACTTAATCATTGAACAGCAAGCATCAATCTGCCAAGTGTCAACCAAACCTAAGTGTCTCCCTCTAAATCCAGCTCATACCCTAGCCCAATCTTAGTCCTTTTCCTAACTTCAGAACTCTCAGTAACTGCAGTTCAATGTCTAATTTTAACCTTGCTCAAATCCCAGCTTTAATATGGTTTTTCAGTGATTGACTGTATTATGATTGAACTCGATTTTTGACATTGTTGATGGCACTTCCTTGCCATTGATCAACTTTGAATTATTTTTTTATTTTTCACTGTTTGGTACTCCGTGCGTCTTTGCTGGCTACTTCTCCGGTTCCCCAGCTGGGCTGCTCCCAGCACTGGAAGAAAACACTTGGCTGTTATTGGCACAGGGCCCTGAACCCTGCATTGCAAGTCATCATTACAGGACTCTCTACATGTTTGGCCTAACTAGCAGGAGAAAATGTACATCATTTTTGCCTCTTTGTTGCCTTTAACATTTGTTTTTCTAAGATTCACTTGCTTCCATTATAATGCCTTGTTGATTGTCTTACATGGCCTTGTCAAGATGCTCTGCAATTATTCACTAATGTGTCACAGTTTGGCATCTTTGCAGTGATGTGTCAGGTCAGCTATGACCATCTGGAAGCCATGTTGCTTCTGTCAGCAGTTGCCAGTCCAGTCTCTTCAAAACAGTTTGTACTGAATGTGTCATTCTAGGGAAATCTCAGTCTGGCCACGGTTCTTACCCTGTGTACTGTTGCCTTCCTCTTGCTTCTGTTTGACTTGTCCTCAGAAACAAGGCTTAAGTATTGCTTGAAGATGCCTAAGTGGAGCCTATCAGGAACGTCCAAGAGTAAAAAGTACTCCAAGAGTAAAACATTATAGGCATTGTCTCTTTAAAGTCATTTAAAAAAATTCTCTCTCTCCTTAGGTGGACCCAATGATACCCCAGTTTGTGGTCAGTGCTGTAGTATTCTTGGTGTTTCCTTCACCTGTTTGATAAAAGCCACAGATTTTCCCCATCTGCCTTCCCTCCTACAGAAAGCCTAAGTCTCTTTCCGGCACAGATTCTCTCTCTGCCTCTGGGAACACACCCAGGTGACAAATTCATTTCACTGTATAGCAGTGTCTGAGCCCTTGTCAACAAATTACTTCTGCTGGCTCTCCTAGGGCCTCTTTCTGCCTCTTTTCCAGACCTCTTTTGTCTTTTAATTACTCCGGCAGCTTGCAGACTTGAATCTCTCCCTGGTTGTTTGTCATGAACCCCAATGCCATCTCCTTTCTTCTCTCCAAGCCCTGCTTTTCTTATCATTGTTTTACACTCTTGTAACTGTCAAATGAATTCAATTACATCACCCCAAGGGCTCTCTTAACTTCAGTGTTTCTTAGCAAGGAAATGTTTCTGTCCAAACGAGATACACAAGCCACACCTTTTCCAAAACTTCATCACTTTTCTGGCTGTTCCCTCTTTTCCAAATTGAATTGGTTTCCTTTTTTCTTACTCTGTCTCTCCCCTATTTGGGCTTCAAAGAGATGCTCTTCTGGTTTAGCTTTAGGACCCAGGAAGAATCCAAGGAAGGGGGTCACTCCCACACCTCTTCCTAGAAAGCTATATCCAGATGGGAAGTTCCAGGCACACTTTGCTCCTTGTCGTACAAACATCCTGAAGCCTATGATCTTCCCCAAAGCTGAGCACTCAGGAAGATAAATCAATCAGTCATATTTATTGAGCACTTACTGTGTGCAGAGCACTGTACTAAGCGCTTGGGAAGTACAAGTTGGCAACATATAGAGACAGTCCCTACCCAACAGTGGGTTCACAGTCTAAAAGGGGGAGGAACTTGGAAAGTTCTGTTCTAAAAAGAACAGAACTTCCATTCGTGCCTATTCGGCCTGTGTACACAGAAATGAGGGGGAAAAAGACAGATGAGATAAGGTGCACAGCCGAATTGTTCAGCTTTCTCTGACCTTTGACCTTTATTAACCTTCCCTCTTCACCCCCATTTTTTTCTTTGCCACAAATCTCCTTCCCCAATTTCTCTCAATCAGTCATATTTATGGAGTCCTTAATTGTGTCCAGGGGACTGTACTAAGTGGTTGGGAGAGTACAATATAACAGAGTTGGTAGACATGTTCCCTATCCACCAGGACCATACAGTCCAGAGGGGGAGTCAGACATTAAAATAAGCTAGGGATATATAAGTTCTATGGGGCTGCGGGTGGGTTGAATAAAGGGTACAAATCCAGTTTCTCGTTGGTAGTGTTCTCCCAGCACAAAGGAATTTGGTTCATTTAATCATTGGACATAATCAAACCTGGAGATTCAGGGCCCAAAAGATGTTTCTTGGCCTGAATGATTTGATTTGGCTGTCATCATTGGTTACATTACCCACCTCCTCCTCAAATCTCTGCTTGACTTTGTTGCAGCTAGGGTCAGCTGCTGCTTGCCTTGCTCTGGATGGGTCCCCTCATTTGTTCTCTTAAAAGTGAACTCTGATGTGTTCTTGGTCCTGCTCATTTTTCTCTGAGGATTAGGGAGTGAAATGTTTATTAGCATAAGAAGAAACTCTTCTAGTTCCCAAACATATTTTGCTGAGTTGGGACTGAGTTGGCAAACAGGACTTCCTTCCTGTGACTATGTCACAGGACTTCATATGTCCTGTGATCCTGACTCCATATGTCACAGGACTATGTCACAGGACCCTTGTGCCGCCTAGGATGGGAGTCCAAGCTATGAGGAGTTCCTTCTTTTAATGGCATTTTTTTAAACTCTTACTACATTCCAAACCCTTTACTAAGCGCTGGGATAGGTACCCCATAATCAGGTTGGACACAGTCCACGTCCCACAAGAGGCTAACAGGCTTAATCCCCATTTTACAGATGAGATACCTGAGGCCCAGAGAAATGAAGTGACTTGCCCAAGGTCACACAGCAGACCAGTCGCTAAGCCAGTATTAGAACGCAGGTCCTTCTTACTCCGAGGCCCATGCTCTGTTTATTAGGCCACACTGCTTCTCAAGTTCCTTGTAACTTGTCAGTACCACTAGATTAAGCAGGGAGTTTTCTTTCCCTCCCTCTTTCCTGAAGTATCCCAGCCATATGGCTTAAAGAGGAAACTTGGAATCTAAATATGAAGGGCCGCTCATAAATTCTCATTTTTCCGGTGGGAATAAATAGTTTTCATGGCTTTGTAACTTCAGGGGAAGTTGTTTGATAGGAAGGAGGATCTCTTTGATTATGCTTCCTTTACAGAGACTATCCTCTACCTTCATTTTCTGTGTCAATTTGTGTTTTATGACTGTTACTAAATGCACAAACATCCTTATTCTGTGGCAAATTGCTCCCTGAACATAGGCGGCCTTAGGCAAAGTTTGTATATCTGCTGCATGTGCTCAGCCCAGACTGAGTGGAGCAGATGTGCTCTAGCATATCTCTCCTTTCTTGGGGGTATTTCCCCAGATAATGGACATGTATTTCTATTTGTGTAGGGCTTGGGGGAAAGGGTCGTCAGACGGAGGAGGAACCTACTAAGATATTTTTTGGCTCCATAAAAGCTCTGTAATGAAAATCTCTACACTTATTGTTGCTCTCTTCATCTTGTTTTTATTCACAGCCGAAGGACTTTGCTTGTAGGTAGGGTATGGATTTGTAAGATTTTACCTGATTTCTGTCCAAAAATGTTGATTTAAAAATTTGAATTAACCCCCAATTAATTTTTTAAAATCAATTTTTCTTGATGTTCTTACTTTCAAAATGGGACCCTGATGTTGATTAATCTACCCTGATTCTTCCATGATTGACCTAAGGCGATGAAGCACATTTGTGAGATGATACATTAATACTCGCCACTGCTATCAACAAAATCAACCCCATCTTCAAATGGCATATCTTGAGGGCTGGGACATCTATAAATTAATGATAATTTTTATTATACCTAGGTATTTCCCTTCTCCCCACCCTGCAGAGTCGAGTTTCAGTGGGCAACTGGTGCCAGTGTCCATTTTTGCTTATCGCTGAGTGTGTTTCATGGTTCTCCTCCCTCCAGTGTGGAGCACCTCCCCATAAAACCAAAGTCTGGATGTTGAGTTGCATACAGATGGTGGAGTGTGATACACTACAGTTAAACAAAGTTGTGTTATCACTCTGTATGCTGAGTTTAGGGCTGACATTGAACATTCGTTTAGCCGTTTACATCATTCACAAATGTAGGAAAGGGATTCTGTTACTGAAGAAGCATGCACCATGCAAATGTTGTTGGTTAGTCATCAAAATAAGATCAAATCATTAAATATTTGAGTTGAAACCCAACTTTTACTCTAACTGCCCTGGAAACACCTCCAATTATATATCGTGTGCATATTTTAACTATATATACACCCAAAAATATATAGAATGTATATGTGTATAGAGAGAGAGAAAAAGAGAGAGAGAGAGAGAGAGAGAGCTAGAATATGGATTTGGGAGGTTTAAAAGATACAGATATACATATATTGAGTAGCTTACTCAGGTGGAAGGAAGTTGCCCTTATATTATCCGTTACAAACATAATCTCATCTGCCACTCCTTTCCATTATCCTTCTTTCTTCTCTGCTTGGCTTTTTTCCTTTCAACCATTCTTTTCTTCACCACCTTGCCACTCTGCTGTTAAGGGAGGGTATGTGGTTTGAAGGATAGCCATTTCTTGAAAAATGAAAATTCTTTGATTCATGCTTCAGCTTTCAGAAGAAAGGGCTATAAAAGTCTAGCAAACAAGTAAATAATAATATCGTTATTGCCACCCTGAATAATAAGTCTGGGTCTGCCTTGGCTTCAGCTTTGCTTTCAGCAGGGGGCCAATTTTGACTAATGCAAAAAGCAGGTGAAAAGTCTTTCTAATGCATCTAATGCAGCCAATTAAGGAATGCTATACGTGGAAAAAAACAATCCGTCCTGCCCAGTGGAGCTGATCAGCTTTGGGACTTGAAGCGTGAAATTTGATTACTTGTATTATTTTAGCTTGCATCGCTGCAAATGGATATGGCTGGGAAGAGGGAGGAAAATACAGCTCTCTGGGCAAAATTACTCAGAATAGGTTGTGGTTTTGGTGCTTCTTACTGAGGGTCTGTACCAGTACTGAAGCAATGCTCACCTCAACCCTTCTCTGGATAGGATAGCAGGAGTCTAAATGACTGACAGACAGCAGCCCTAGGTAGGCAGGCTGAAAAGCAAGCAGGATAGAAGAGCCTTCTAGAAGATTGTGATTCTGAGAGGAAGAATAAAACCAATTGTTTGGTGCTGCATATGGCAAATGTAATAGCCTAGCAAAGGACAATCTTTACATATGCGTGGTGTGGAAGGAGTTGCTGTTTGGCTCTCTGCTTCTTGGGGTTATGATCTTCTTGCAGACTGTGTTCCAAATAAGCACAGTACTTCCACAATACTTACGTGCAAAACTTTAGTTTATATTAGGATTGTCTCTCCCTCTAGACTGTATGCTTGGTGTGGG
This sequence comes from Tachyglossus aculeatus, assembly GCF_015852505.1. Lineage (NCBI taxonomy): Eukaryota > Metazoa > Chordata > Mammalia > Monotremata > Tachyglossidae > Tachyglossus > Tachyglossus aculeatus. Next base: position 34,646,636 of record NC_052081.1, on the reverse strand, counting down.
CCAGGAATTGTTTCCCAACTCTGTGGTATTATCCTCTCCCAAGTGTTTAGAATGCTGCTCTGCAAAGAGTAAGCTCTCAGTAAATTCCACCGATTGATTAAATAAGGCCACACTATTTCTAATTGGATTAAGCACAACTAGTCTGTTTTCTGCTGTTGTTTCCTAGCTGCCCGCAGCTCTGCCACATTACATAAGATTTTTGGCTTCTCTGTTCCTTTCGAAACCTTTCTTTTGTCTTCCTTGTTTATGGTCCTCTCACTGCAGTTCACCTTATTCTACTGGGGCTCATTCTCCTTGAGGGCTTTCCCCATTGCAGATGTGCTGTGATGAGCATTACTTTGAGGTTATGACTGTGCATTTTGGGGTGGTATTTTTTTTTGAAAATGGCATTTAAGCGCTTACTATGTGCCCTGCACTATACTAATTCCTGGGGTAGATACAAGCTAATCTGTTTGGCCACAATCTATAGCTCACATGGGGCTCACAGTCTTTATCCCCATTTTACAGATAATTTAACTGAGGCCCAGAGAAGTTGATTTATCCAAGGTTATACAACAGGGAATGGTGGCGCTGGTATTAGACCTTGGGTCCTGCTGACTTCCAGTCCTATGCTTTATTCACAAGGCCGTGCTGCTCAGTGTTGCTGATCTGTGATAGAAGTTGAAAGTGGCATCTGAGGTAAAGCTGGCTTTCACAATTGCTCTTAGAGACATTCAGTTTGGTCTCGAGTTTGATACCACATTGGCATCACATTCTGCCAGTCTCCTCCCCAACTGTCACTTCACCACTTCTGCATCACCTAAGTACTTGGGTACTCACACCCCACATCTATTTTTTTACTCTCTTGATTCCTTCTGCTTGTAATTCATTTCTGTTGCTAGATCTTAAGTTCCTTGGGGCAGAGATCATAACTCTTAAGTCTATTTTCCTCTTCCAAGTCCCTGGTATGGTACTCTGCACAGTAAGTGCTCAATAAATACAACTGCTTGTTGATTGAAGGATTTTCAAAGCTCACTTTAGCCTCTGCGGCTGGAAGAGTTCCCAGAGGACTCCAATCAAATCCTAGCACCATCTCTCAGATCGCTTGTTATGTCCTTAAGGGTGGTCTAAGTTGAATAAGACTGGCTTTAATACTCAACCGGATCTTAACTTTGGTGATGAGGAAAGGATCACACAAGGTTTCCTTGATTCTAATAATCTGTGAATCAAGCATTTATTGAATGCTTACCATGTGCAGAGCACTCTCCTACGTGCTTGGGGGAGTACAACAGATTTAGGTACGTGCAATCCCTGCCCACAAGTAGTTTACAGTCTAATAGCTGATAGTGTTGAATCCTTCCATTATATCTATGAATTCCATACAGAAGCCTGGAAGCTTTCCTTCCTACTCCTTCTGTCTCTGACTACAATAGTGAATGTGTCTGTTGTGCTTTCTGGGTTCCAAAATGATATTGCAATTCAGGTGTTTGGATTTCCCAACATATTTTGGGTCTTTGAGGAATTACACTGGAGATCTATTGATTCTTCTTCACACTTTAGATGTGTGACCCCTTTAATCTGATGACGGATTTCATCAAAAGAGCATATATTTCTCAAAAAACCTGTACAATATGGCAAAATATGTGAGAGCAGGGGTGTTCTTCTGTTGTGTGTTTCCAGGCACTTAGTACATTATCAGCACTAAGCTGTCGGTATGTAGCCTTTAGTACAGTTAATGATGGCATGAAGCGTTTTGACCCCCAGGACGAGAGGTGGAAGTCTGAAAGAAAAGTAGCAAACCCTAGGCAAATAGTGCCCATATTTTACCGTTATTTTGAAATTAGCCCAGAGCTCAGTCCATGAGATGCTGTTTCCAAATCCAACTGTAATTTCACAGTTCTAGAGGTAACACTGGTGTCTGTGTCTAATCCTCCCCAGAAATTTAGGAGGGGCACTAGGTTTTTAGGGCTCCAGGATAATGATTCACACATTGGAGCAGTATATCCCTAAATGGCAATTTGGTAGTGGGAAGAATTCATATCCTTCCAGATTTATCAGTTGTTTTACTGACCCTTTCAAAGACAAGGTGCAATGGAAATAGGTACAATTAATTTGTCTTCATGTTCACAGGCTATTATGATGAGTCACAACCAGCTCTTTAAATAAAGAAATCTAAGGGAGGGACAGGACTGTTTAATCAGGCTGCGGCGAACCAGGTCTAAAGCTTTAAACTTCCAGTCAAAGATCTTCCATATGCCCATGACCACTCTCTCAACTCAGGAAACATAAGATGAGCCTTTCTTGAATGTGTTCGGTACCCTCTATGGGCCGTGGGACAATAGATGTACTCCTTTCACATCTGGTCAGGAGGGGCTCAGGAACAAGAGGCTAAGGGAAGTGAGTCTGCAGTGGCTAAAATGCCAAGGAAAGGGTTGTGTCTCTAGGAGAACTGGGGCAGCCCAGTGCTGGTGGTCATGATGGCAAGATGGTAAGGAAAGTTGCTGAGTTAAATTTTCCTTTTGACACCCAGAAACATTCCCTGTATAATAGTTCCACTTAGTCAGTATGGCCTGATTGCCCCGTGTGGTTCCCCGCAGCACCCTGGAAGACTTCATTCACCTCCCACCAGCAGGATCCAGCAGGCCGCGTGGAGTGCATGGGCACCCTTTTCTCCCATTAGGTGACAGAGTGTCCTTGGGAATCTCTAAGGGATCTCCCGCATTAGAGCTAAGTGACAGTATGTAGATTTAAAATGCTGTAGAAATTAAATCACTGGCAAGTTTTGTTGCTCCAGTGGTTTGGGCTTGGATATTTCCTTTCTTGGGCCAATTTAGTGAGATAAGGATGCCTAAACATGTTCCCTAGACTTTATTTTACTGTCCTTTCCTAACTTTTGCAGCCTCTGATGCTCTCAAGTCCACCACCCCACTCCCCCCGACCGCATCCGTTCCCCTCAGTCTTCCTGTGCTCCTTTCTCTCCCAGACAGATGATAATAGCAGTAATGATGGCATTTGTTAAGCACTTACTATGTGTAAAGCACTGTTCTAAGCTCTGGGGAGGATTCAAGATCAGATTGTCCCACGTGGGGCTCACAGTCTTAATCCCCATTTTACAGATGAGGTAACTGAGGCTCAGAGAAGTGAAGTGACTTGCCCAAGGTCACACAGCAAACATATGGTGGAGCTGGGATTAGAACCCACAACCTCGGATTCCCAAGTCTGTGCTCGGGACTGAGCCACGCTGCTTCTCATGAGATCTCACCTTTCAGGGTGATGAGAATGGCTCAGTATACTTGGGAGCTACATAATCTGGACTTGGGCTGCAGCCTTCTGATTTCATTTTCTGCACACCTCCTCTGAACAAACATTTGTGGGTCTGAAGAGAAGAGTGGCAGTTATGTGGGAGTAAAGTAGACTGGGCTGGTGACTCTTGCCGCCACCCACCCTGACTCCCCATGTATCTGAAGCCACTGGCTCAAACGGAGCTCCTTAGGCCTTGGAGATATTTCGCGTGGCCTAGCCTGGGTTCTAATCGTGGGTCTACCATTTGCCTGCTGTGTGGCCTTGGGCAAGTCACTTCACTTCTCCGGGCCTCAGTTTCCTCCTCCGTAAAATCTCCATTTTTTTTTAAAGATGAGGAAACTGAGGAACCTTTTCTCACTCCCCATTAAACTCTGAGCCCTGCATGGGAAAGGGACTGGGCTGATTCTACATATAGTGTTTTTAAACCAGTGTTTAGAACACTGCTTGGCACATAGTAAGCATTTCACGAATACCCCAATTAATATTATCATTACACCTGGGGCCCCTGGCCATTGATTCCCATAGAATAAAATAGGAACCAAGCATCGTGGCTTCTCACCTCTGAGCTCCCCCTTAAATAGTTGAGCTCTTGGACAGCACTGAGTACAGCTGAGACAGGTTCTCTGGATCTGGAGTGAGCATGGACACAGTCATCGGCTGGGCTGAGGGCAGTCAGCCCCAAGCCATGTCCCTCCCAGTCATGCAATTTAGGAAAGCCTCTTTCATTATGACAGTGGGAACTTGAAGAGATAAAAAAAAATGATTCTATTTCCTTTGTACCTGCCTTTGAAAGGGTAAGTAATATAACTGGTAAATCAGATCAGGAGAAAAGGCCAGTAAGAACAGTTCTCTCCCTTTGGAAATGTGCAGTGTTTTGGAAGATGGTGTGTGATTTGGAGAAACCAAACCTGGCCCAAGGAGATATTTCAATAATAATTTGCTTTCTATTTGAAGGCTGAGATTACTTATGTGCCTTATTATTTGCGGTCGAGAAATAACTGGTCTTGCCAGTCTTGTCGTGTAATCTCCCAGGTTTGTTTGGCATGCCTAGCCACTGAGGAACTACTGCAGGATGGGCCAAAAGGGCATCATGGCTCTTCTGATTTACATTACAAAGCCCCTCGAGGAAGCCATTCATTAGGTTTCTGCTTGGATTGAAACTTTTGGCCCTGTAATTTTGATTGTCACCTTCTAGGCACCTAATTGTATTCTTTCCTCTTAATTGTTGGCTCTATTTTGGTAGCTCTGTCTCCCATCCTGAAGTTGGGAACAATGTTTTTTCCAAAGTGGAGCGCCTCATTTCATTAGTTTTCAATTTTAACCCTGGGGAGGGTGGGTAGGTAGAACTGGATCTTCTGGGTTTACGCCATCGAAGCAATACTTTAAAATGTATTTAATCATGGAGTAATCATGTGCAAAGTACTTGATCATGGACTGTCATACTGGAGACAAGGTACTTAGGACTTAGGCTGGTTAAATGGGACTTTTCCAGGCTAGTGAAGGAAGTTCTCCTTTTGTAGATGTAGAACCAAAAAGGTGGTGGGAGAAAGGCGAGAGAGAGAGAGAGAGCAAAATTTATTTTGGTGATTCCATGTCAGCACAGTGAAAAACACTGTCATTTCAAAGTGAATGCCAATTTAAGTCTCTGCGTATGTGAATTCAGAGACCTGGCACATACCTAACACAGACTGCGGCTTCCACCCCCACTTCCTTCTGATGCCCTGTGGGCCTTCTGCCTGGAGTTGTGAGAGCGGAAGGCCTGAAGTCATCTGGGCTGGGTTGTGAGGAGAGCAAGCAGTGGAAGAGGAGGAAGAGAGAGGTGACCAGGGGGTTAGATGCTCCAGGGCTCTCCTTCCCACCTCCTCCCCTCACCCAGCACCTCTGACACTGCCACCAGTGGCTTTCACCTCATCTTGTCCAAGTTCAACCTTTGCCCACTGGTTTCCCTGCCTGAGAAGGTAGGGAAAGCTAGGTGTGAAGGTCCAGGGTGGCAGTGACAACAGCAGCAGTGAGATCCAGGGCATTAGGGCTGTAGAAAACAGATTCAAGAATAGATATAAAATAGGGATATGGAGGGCCTGGAGAGATGGGTCAAGTTTGGTGTGTGGGAAGGAGAGCTGTAGGACATCAGGGACATGTGCCTCAGAATGGGGGACCTAGATTCATTTAGCTCTTTTTTAAAAAGAAAAATGGTATTTGTTAAGCGCTTGCTATGTGCCAAGCACTGTACAAAGCACTGGGGTAGCTACAAGTTAATTAGGTTGGACACAGTCCCTGTCCCACATAGGGCTCACAGTCTTAATCCCCATTTCACAGATGAGGTAACTGAGGTCCAAAGAAGTGACTTGCCCAGAGTCCCCCTTCAGACCAATGGCAGAGCCAAGATTACAACCCAGCTGCTTCTGACTTACACGCAAGTGCTTTATCCACCAGGCTATGCTTCCTGTCTGTAGTCTCTGAGGCTCCTAGAGCAGGGAAATTCACACTTCTGGTGAATACGGAAGATAGCTAGGGAAAACGGATGACTCCAGGATCACACAGGCCATAAGCCAAGAACTCACTTGTCTGCCCACTCACATGCAACATACACTGGGTGACTTCACTGATTTGTGTCAACCATACTGCAAAGCCGAGAGCATTCTCTGGGACAACTCATCTCAGTCCTGGACTGCATCTGGCCACCAGCTGGACCTTGGGAGGATGGAGTTTATCAGGTACCAGGCCCAAGGGAATGGGAATCAAGGGAGGGCACATCACAGGTTGTGATGATGGCGATGCCAGGGAGCCAAGTCTCCGTTCTTCCTTGCCACCGCCACCATTCCGTTCTGTGTCCTCTGATCCTCTTCCTGTACAGACCCTGGAAAGAGGGCCTCTCTGGTCACCCAGTCTTGCCGGGTTCAGTGTGAGTCCCATCAGTCACAGGATCCCCTCAGAGCATCCCCAGCCTCAAGGGTCAGGTGAACAGGATGACAGTTACTGGCTTCTGGAAAGTCAGGAGTAGGTCTTCAGGGCCCAAACAGAAGGGCAGATGTGCAACCAGGTTCCCAGCAAGATCCATCCCCACCCTCCATGCCAGATTCCCGGAGCTGAGGCTGGGCTCCTCGGCCCTCAAGCTCCTGCTTGGCTCGCCATGTTCTGCAGCCCCCTGCCCTCCCCACTCACACACCATCCCTTTCTTCATTCTCCACCTCTGTCCACCTCCCCAACACTGTGCCACTTAACATCCCTGCCCGGATCTCACCAGGTCTCAGCGAAATTATTTAAAATTTAAACAAACTTATGGCAGAAACGTTTACATTTCAGGGGACAGAGGGAGGGATATAGGAGGGATGAGGATAACTACCACAGATGCACACTGTAAAAGGGGGAAGTGGGGACTCAGCACATGTGTGGCAGCATTCTTAATGGGGTCTCAGGAGTGGGGGCTATCTTGAATATCCCAGGGGCTGGCCATCTTGAGGGCATCAGGAGAGTGGCTACTGCTGCTCTGAAACACCCGCTTACCTAGTTCACCACGTAAAGCTGGCCTTGGGATGGAGGTTTGGGAGGTGGTTGGGGGTGAAGAGGAATTGAACGACGTTTCACTTGAGCTGCTGGTTTCATTTCTGTGAAAATAGAAGTGGGGAGGTGATACTGAGGTGAGAGGAAAGGAAGCAAGCAGCATCCAGAACAGAAGGTTTGGGTAAAGCTGGAAATGACCTGGTGCTTCCATTCGTGGCTAATCCTCCAAAAGCAGCTGTTAGGCACCGTGAAACCCCACAGAACCACCTCCTTATAATTCTCTTACCTCCAGCGGAAAAATGAGATTCTGGTTCAGGCTGGTTTCAGGTAGTAGGGAAAAGAATTGTCTATGCTCCATGGAAATGTGGCTCTGGCTCCGTTTATTGACTTTTTTCATTTTAAATTAACTTTCCATATGATTCCTACCACTTTTTTTGCCATGAATAAAATGGGAGAAAGCCTGGAGAGATGATGGTTTTTGCCCAGAATAAACTGCATCCCGAAGCCCAGGCACACTGGAGGGGAAGCCTGAGGATTGCAGCTTTTCTGTGTGAGGGGGAAGCTGCTTGGCAGCTTTTACAGGAGGGGCCAGAGATGCCTTCTCAGTTCCGGATTGCTTTTTGCGGAGCTGTGAAAGAAACACATTTGTAGTTGATGGGAACAAAATGAGAGCACCAATAATCTTTCCACCCTTTCCTCCAACCTGGGGGAATTGCTTTTCAACCACTGGTGGCAATTACATTTTTCCCCTTTAAAAAGGGCTCTGCAGTATTAGCCAGTTATCTTAGTTTGTGATGGAGACAGCTTTCTGACTACTTATAGATTTGAGTAGTATTGGTTCCACGAAGGCCGGGAGGAGGTGCACTGTGGTCAAAGTAAAAACTGTGGTGTTTGTACAGCATTTACTATATGCCAAACTCTGTACTAAATCCTGTGATAGATGGAAGACAATTAGGTTGGCCTCTGTCTCTTTTGGGGCTCACAGTCTGAGGGAGGGAGAGCAGGCATTGAATCCCCATTTTAATGATGCGACTCATATGACACTATGGACCCTGTAAAGTCCTTTGTGGTAATATTTTTTGAGTGTTCACTGGGTGCAGAGAAGTAAATCTCAAAGAAGTGGCTAGTTGTGAATTCATAAGGAGCTTACACTCCTAAAACAACCAGGCGACAGCCTCTTTTTATGCCCGATGGGACTGGAACTGTGGGTCTTACACTGGCTTTTTTAGCCACTCACACATTCAGGTGGATTTCACCGTCAGTGGTTGTGTCTTCGAATATGGAGGATAACACTATCTATTCTGAGGTAATGAGCACCTTGTGGGCCAGGGACTGTGTCTAATTCTCATCTGAGTAATTTTTTTTCCTAACACAGTGCAGTGCTTCATATGTGGTTTTATTTTTGTGGTATTAAGCACTTATTATGGTTCAAGCACGCTTCTGAGCACTGGGGTACGTACAAGTTAGTTCAGACACAGCCCATGTCCCATATGGGGCTCATAATTTAAGTAAGGGGGAGGACAGGCATTGAATCCCCATTTTACAGGTAAGGAAACTGAGGCTCAGAGAAGTTAAGTAAATTTCCCAAGGTCTCAAAGCAGGTGAGTGGCAGAGCCAGGATTAGTACCCTGGTCTTCTGAGTCCCACCCCTGTGGTTTTTCCACTGGGCCATGCTGCTCCTTAAATACTAATATCATTAAGCGTGGTGAGGGGTAAACTATTAATGGGAATTCAGGTGTTCTGAGGTTGCATTCAGTTGCTCTTGGTGACACACACCTCCCATTGGCTTATTTTTCTAAGCTGAAGATGTTTTCTTTCCTTTGATTCAGCCAACACAACTTGAGCTCTAGAGGCCAATTGGGCTCTTTCTGACTGCTGTTCCATTGCCTGGGGTTAGAGTGCAGCCTGAGGAATTCCTTTATTGATGGAGCGCAAGAGGAAATGGATATAACTTAGATCTTCTCTTGGTTTCAGTGGCACACGTGAGTGTCATGGCTCCCACAAGGGGAAAGATTTGTTCCTGTCTTCAGTAGGAGCAAACCCTTCCCAAGAGATATGTGGAACTCAGGAATGCTGTGTGTCATTTGGCCTTGGGTGTTTTTCCCAGCTGTTGCTGTAACCAAGTAGCCCTTGTAAGTTTCATGGCAGACTCTGGTGCTCTAACAGGAGTTGCTCCACACTGGATTGTGGGGTCAGCATTGATCTCCCCTCTCCTCCTTTCATTCATTCATTCAATCGCATTTATTGAGCGCTTACTATGTGCAGAGCACTGTACTAAGTGCTTGGGAAAGTATTATGCAGAAATCAAAGGTGACAATCGCTGCCCACAGCGAGCTCACAGTCTAGAGGGGGGAGACAGGCATCAGTACAAATAAACAGATATCAATATAAATTACTAAAATAACAGATATATGCGTAAGTGCTGTGTGGCGGGGAGAGGGGGAAAGAGCAAAGGGAGCAAGTCAGGGCGACACAGAAGGGAGTGGGAGATGAGGAAAAGTGGGTCTTAGTCTAGGAAGGCCTCTTGGAGGAGATGTACCTTCAGAAGAGCGAAATGTCCAGCAGTCAGACTTTAATCATTCAGGTCAGACCTCGATCTCTTGTTAGGATTCCGATCACTCTCCTTTGTAAGAGAGAAAGGATAGTAGAGTCCATGTTTAAGAGACAATTCAGTGTTTAACAAATGGACTTCCAGTGATCTGCTTTTTGGTAGTTGGATGATTTAGTTGCTTTATTTTCAAGGACTTTTGTCTACACCATTATAAGTCAAAGATTACTCTGGGATCGTGATAAATCAGGAGTCAAGCCGGTGAAAGCAAAAGACAATGTCATTTTGGTTCAGACTAATGGTGGGTTTATCCAAATATTCTGTGTCTGACCAGGGCAATTAAATATGCCAGGGAGAAGAGTGTAATGGTTATTCTCCTTTGACATCCACTCTTTGGTTATAGATGTTCCATGGAACATCATTAATTTTCTCTCTAATAACCCACTGGGGACCGATCATCCATGTATAAATTTCATGCAATTAGAGCCTGCTAAATTTACCTCTAGCATTTCCTCTATTTACTCATTATAATCATCATCATTGACATTATTATTCATTATGAAGCTCTTGTCCATCAATTTATCCAAACCCTTCTTGAGCCTTTTTTGCATATTGCCTAGAGGATAGAGCACAGGCCTGGGAGTCTTAAGTTGCTGGGTTCTAATCCACTTGTCTCCTGTGTGACTTGGGCAAGTCACTTAACTGCTCTGTGCTTCAGTTACCTCATCTGTAAAACGGGGATTAAGACTGTGAACCCCGCATGGGACGTGGACTGTGTCCAACCTGTTTAACTTGTATCTGCCCCAATGCTTAGGACAGTGCTTAGCATATAGTAACACATGCCATTAAAAACTACCAGTACCAGCTTAAGAAGTACCATTAAAAAAACACCTTCTATGAGTTCCAGTGCTCATCATTCTTGTGTGAGTCTTTCCCACTTTGTTCTGAACCTGACACCTTCAAGGTTTAATGGCACCTTCAAAACCTCCTGCTCTAGGGCTTGATGAACAACAGTTCTGGGTTTGCCCTGTTGATACCATCAAGATTTTGTAAACTTCAGTTATCTCCACTCAATCTTTGTCTTGTGGGCGGGGAACATGTCTATCAACTCTGTTATACTCTCCCAAGTGCTTACTACAGTACTCTGCACACAGTAAGTACTCAGTAAAGATGATTGATTTCAAGGCTGAAGGGTTTTCATCCTTTCATTCTACTCTGAAATGGGAATAGCTCCATCATCCCCCTCAGTCTGTTTTTGCTTCTCCACATCTTCTCCAGTTTTATTCTTTCTTTATTCAGAGTAATAATGATTATTAAGCACTTACTATGTGCCAGGCACTGTACTGTACGGGGCCAGAGTAGTGATCTGAACTACTCCTGGTATTATGTGTATGGACTTCTAGGTTTTATATCGTGCCCACAATGTTTGTTTTTGTCTTCTGTATACCTCTCAATAATGCCCAGAATTTTGTTGGCCTTTTTGGCACATCTGAAAATGAAGGATCAGTTGATAATGATTCCAAGATCTCTTTCCTGAACTGGGACTATTATTCAGAGACCATCAAGAGGGCAGTTTTACTTAGATTTTTTTCCCCTTGCATTTGCTCACATTGAGATGTTGCCAGAGTTTATCCCAAACTGTGCAGCTCTGGAAGAGGTAAAGTAATTGTATTTACTATCCATTTCACTGTGTGCAGAGCAATGTACTAATTGCTGGGAAAGAATCCAGAGGGGGAAATTTAAACACAGTCCCGGACCCTCAGGCAGCTTACAATCTGAAAATATTAAGGGGAGAAGGGACTGGGACCAAACGCATAAGGAGAGATGAAACAAAACTGAGCAACATGAAGACATTTGACAAATGTGCAAAATAAAAACAAAATTCAGTAGGGTGCTGTAGCTAGAGGAGCAGAATTTCAGGCTCAGCATCCAACAATCACAACTGCAGCCACAGTATCTGGTCAGAAGGAGAGCTCAGATTCATCCTCAAGCTTAGAGACTTCATAGTGAATTCCTTCCAGGTCATTTAGGAAGGTATTAAACCAAACAGTCCTAGCACTGATGTCCCAAACTCCCCATATTAATAATTATGATATTTGTTTAAGCCCTTATTTGGCAACCACTCTACTAAACACTGGGGTAGATAGAAGATAATCAGGTTGGACACAGTCTCTGTACCACATGGTGCTCACAATCTAATTATTTTTCCTCATCTCCAAAGCTTTATTTCTGCCCTTTGTTTTCTATCTCTTAGCCAATTTTCCATCCATGACAGAACATTATTTCCAATCCCGTGATTACTCAGATAAAAACAAACAAAAAAATGGGTGGAACTTTGTCAAAGACCTTAGAAAACCTAAATACGTTTTTGTCTATTTATTCCCCTCATTCCTGCTACATGTTGACCCTCTTAGAGTACTCCACCCAGACTTGAGGCATGATGTTTGTGTAAATAAACTTTGTCTTTTGCCAAATAGGTTGTGCTTGACTTGCTGCTCGTTGATCCTAAATTGAATGATATAGTCTAACAACTTACTAGGTATAGACGTGAGTCTCACTGGTCTATTATTTACAGGATCACCTCTTGGAACCTTCTTTTAAGCTACCAATCCTCTGGTTCAGTGGCTGTTTGTAATGATAGGTTCTATATTCTGGATGACAGGTCTGCAACTGTCCTTTTGAATTATTTGAGAAATCACTGTCATTTGATCCTGGTAACTTATTAAATATAATTTATCAGTTTGGTCTAAAACAACCAAATTTGATCCAGTTCCTCTGACCTATCTACTTCGAAAAACAATTTGCATGTTGGCTTCTCTCCAAGATCTCTCTTGAAAGAGACTGAGCTAGAGTTCATTGAACCTCTTAGCTATCTCCTTTTCATCCCAGAGAGCACCTTTTCATCCCAATCAAGTGGCCCTTCTCATTCCTAAAATAGCATACTGTCTTTGATATAGCTGAAGAATCTTTTAACTCTTTTTGTCCCTTACAAAAGTTTTTTGAAACTCCTTTTTAGCCAGTCTAATTTACAGTTTACCCCTGACTGCACATTTTAAAATCATCTTTCTCTTTTAAGTTAAAGGATTATTTTTTATTTCCTTCAAAGCTCCCTTTTTACTTTGCCAATTAGCCTATGGTGTTTCATTTTAGTCACTTTATTTTAATTTGCTTCATTTTATAACCAACTTTTTAGCCATTCTACTGCTTACGTAAATATACCTATCCTTAGCATTTATGTATGTTTACATGTGCATTCAGTTATCTATACTGATATTTCGTCCTGGAATATTCAACTCCCTAGCTGATTGTTGTCCTTTCTACTGCTCCACTATTGGTAAATAATTTGTTTGTCTCCCTGTTTAGATGATAAGCTCCTCGTGTGCAGGGCATATGACATCATTTCATATCTCAAAGGCCAAGTACGATGCGTCACATTCCATAGGAGTTTACAAATCTAGTACTTCCTCCTGGGCCTCAAAGCCTCCAGGGTACTTATTGATTGCTTTAGAGTGACCAATCAACCATATTTAGTGAGTGCTTACTGTGAGCAGAGCACTGAACCAAGTGTTTGGGAGAATACAATATAACAGATGCATTTCCTGCCCATAATGAGCTTACAGTCTAGAGTCTGCAACCCTTCACAGGAAGGAAGTTCTTCTCCCTCTTCCTTCTTTTGTCTTCTTTCCTCCATTTTCCTTCCAACCTCTATGGTTAGGTAGAGAACAAAATAAATAATAACAAAAAATGTGGCATTTAAGTGTGTACTCCGTGCCAAGCACTGTACTAAGTGCTGGGTTAAATACACTAAGTATAGTGCTGGGTTAAATACAAGATAATCAGGTCAGACACAGTCCCTTTCCCATATAGAGTTTATAATGTGAAGTGGAGGGAGAACAAATATTGATTTGCCATTTTACAGATGAGAAAACTGACTCAGAGAAGTTATGAGTTTCCCAAAGTTACACAGCAAGCAAGTGGAAGAAATGGAATTAGACTCCAGGTCTCAAGAGCCCCAGGACCATGCTCTTTCCACTAGGCCGTTCTGCTTCTCTAAAAAGCATTCACCACATGGGAAGGAGGCTTTTGAGCATTGTTGTCTCCATTTTAAAATGCCAAAAGAAGTGAAATAGGCTTCAGTGAGAATATGGCAAACAAAGGATAGTTGTCACAGGCTGAGCGGATAAGGTAATTGTTCTGCTAAAATGAAAAGTCTTCTCTTTGAAATGCTCTGTATAATTTTGGAAAAAGATGTGGACAAAGGTTCCTGACTCCCATTTACACATGATCCAACTTTTTCTTAAAACAATTTTCTCTTCTGCTTCCACACAGATCAACAGACTATGGAACAACCTATGAGAAATTAAATGACAAAGTGGGCCTGAAGAGTGTCCTGAGCTATCTTTATGTCAGCCCCACCAACAAGAAGAAGGTAAGGGATTGGTGGGGCAGGGGTGGGGATTGAGAGTGGATGTGAATGAATCACCGGAATACAAAACTAGAGAATGGAAATGGCCCAGCCCAAGTTCCTCCTAGAAAGAGATTTCAATCTGCAAATAAGAAACAGACATACCCATTTCTGGTCTCCCTTTAGAAGGATGATGAACAGTTTGCATTAGGTTGCAAAAGCATTTGGCAATGGTGGAAAAATTGTAGTGTTTTCTGAATATTTCCCTTGTAACAGGTTTTGTTCTGAAGAATAGCAGGGGGAAGGGCGATAATGAATATCCCAGATGATATTGAATTTTTTTCAATCTTAGTCCCTCTCTCTTGTCTCAGCCTGTCTGTTTCTCTTTCTCCCATCCTGTCTCTTTTTCTCTCCCCCTTGTCTAGGAGGCCCAGATAAAATCATGTTAACAGACATGTTAAGTCTGTTATGCCACTTAAGGGCAGCTCTGACATGAACATCTGGAAGGCATGATGTCACAGTCTCCCATCTTTCCCCTGGGGGACATTAATACTTTGATGACTCACAGGGTCCAGATTTGCCATGATTTATGGGTGGGGTCTGATTTACTGTCTTTGTTTCACTGATAATGCCCAGAAGCTTTTGGCTGGCCATGGCAATCCCTGCAGTTACTGGTCTACCGGCCAGAAAAATGCCACTGTCCTACATCACCTCATATATTCTCCCTTTCAACATGGGGCTTTACAGTCATATTTTGCTGTGGTTAAATACTGCGCTGTCCTTTGCCACACTGCTTACATTATCAGAGTTGCAGAACCAATGTCTAATTCCCTGCTTGAGAGCATGAAATGGGAATGTGGCATTATAGGATGTAGTATGAAACCCAAAAAATGGAAGTGTGTGCTTTAGGTGAGGTGAAGAGTGACAGGTGCATGAGGAAAACCACTTGAATCTCTTGGTGGATACTGAATCAAGGGTGTGTTCCAAGTGACAGACTAGACCTGGGGTCCCTATCAGGATTTTCTGTGGGGCCTCATTCAGAAATATGAAGTATTTGAGGGGCTATGTGTATTAGCATGTAATTTGCATGTGAGAATAGAGATGTTGTAACCATGTTCTTGGGCAGTTTTCAAGTTTCAAATTTTATCACTGCTCACTCTGAAACATTTTGTGTTTTAATCTTTCTCCTTTTCTTCTCATCCTGTCCCACTGATTCTCAGCTCTGCTTTCTGTTCTGAGAAGTAGATAGTAACTAAGGGGGAGGGGCTTACCGAGAATCACATGCAATTTGTGCCAGGCCACCACAGCCTCTGGACCCTACGCTGGAGATCATTGCTCTGGACGGAGCTTTACCATTCCCTGGAAGTTATCGTCCAGCTCAATTGTCACTAGAGAGCCAACCTCGTACATCCACTTTTTAAAATTAACCTCTGGCCAAGAATCCCACTTTGGACCTTAGTGATCCAGTTTCTTTCTACTGAACAGATTAGCCCTGCAATCTAACTACCCCCTTGATTCATCTGAGCTGGCTGAATATATAGTTGTCCTTTGTATTGTTGTTGTGCTTCAGTGTTTGCAAGTTGTGCACTGTCTTCTCTTTTGCCTCCTTGTCTCTCCTTCCTTAGGAAGCTTTTACAGGGAGTGAGCCACTCCCTTCTTGATGGCAGAGTGCTCTACAGGTCCATCCCCAGCCACTGACTCCCAGGTTTTCACTTGGGATGCAGCATTAGCAGGGTGGTTCAGTGAGAAGAGCCCGGGTTTGGGAGTCAGAAGTCATGGATTCTAATCCTGACTCTGCCAACTGTCAGCTGTGTGACTGGGCAAGTCACTTAACTTCTCTGGGCCTCAGTTACCTCATCTGTAAAATGGGGATTAAAAGTGTGAGCCCCACGAGGAACAACCTGAATACCTTGTACCCCCCCAGTGCTTAGAACAGTGCTTGGCACATAGTAAGCACTTAACAAATGCCATCATTGTTATTATTATTACCTGAGATTTTGTCATACTATGGCCTTAAAACATTTCTTCTATCCTCCTTGCATACAGCTCCCAATTTCAGCTTTCCATGCAGCAGCTGTTTGGGTATCCCTTCTAGACTGTGAGCCCACTGTTAGGTAGGGACCTTCTCAATATGTTGCCAATTTGTACTTCCCAAGCTCTTAGTACAGTGCTCTGCACACAGTAAGCGCTCAATAAATATGATTGAATGAATGAATTAATTCTTTCATCACTCATTCTCCTCCTATGCCCCATTCAGCATAGTTGTAATGCTAGGAGACTAAGAACATTCCAGGACTTTCTTTGTGATCTTATCTTGTCATAGGATAATGAGAAATGCTGAATAGTTGAGGTCAAAGTGTACTTTTAGGGCCTGAATACTTAATAATTTTGAGAGAGGCTCCATTTTGATGATAAATCGTGCTCCGAACCCCGTGGCTTCTGATGGAACAGAGATAATTTTTGCTCAAGCTGATGAGGTGGCCTGTGACCAGGTACTCTTCACAGAGAAGTGGGAGAACTTCCTGCCCTTCCCCAAACCTCTAAGGAACCTTCTAGAAATGGCTCCAAATATTAGAATGACAGCCAAGACGCCTGGGTTACTATCCTGATCAATCATCAAGCTTCTTCAAGTTCTGGTTGGTCATAGAGACCTGCAGATACTGCCATTACTTTAATAGTTTTAACACTGTTTCCTACCACTTTGTACTCATTAGTGTTTGGAGGATTAGCAGTTTCTTGGAGGAGGAAAAAACTGTTAGATCTATACGTTCCTAATTGATTTACTAGTGAGAAGGATAATTACTTCTCTAGTATCCTGCAGAAATACAGTGGGAATTGCCTGTCAGATTTCTTTGAAGCACAAACTGCCTCAGCTCAGCTGTTAAATGTGCTGTATGCATTCAGTTGAATGATGCTGGTTATACCAGCCTCCTTTTCCCAATTCAGAGTGGTAACTGTAGGCCCAATCTAGTGGTCAGGCAAAAATGTTAAATGTGTGTTTTCCCTCTTTTTCTATGGGACCTCTTGGCTGGTTAGACAGCTTCAACTATTCACAAGGAGGAAAGTGGATATTAGGGGAGTATGTACCCTCCCAAAATGAGTATATTGGGCCAGAATGCATTTGGTGAGTAGATCAACAGGTTGATACGATTTGTAAGTGTATGGCCTAATGCACACCTGACAGTTGAAGCTGGGTATCTTCACTAACCCCACAGGATACAATGTTCACACTCTGAGCTGGGCCTACAGTGACTTCCCAATGGATGACTCCCACATCTGTCAAATTGGTCCAGTGCTACACTGATCCTTCCCCATCAATTGGCTGCAGTGGCAGTTTCTTCTTGACTAAGGGTCCCCACCCTGGAACCCTTTTGGGATCTATATATGGACCTGCAGAAATCCCATTTCCTGGTGGGAGATGAGCCAGTACCTGCCATACCAGAGCCATCCTGGAACCAGTATGTGTGTTTGCAGTGGGGATGTAAGAAGGAGAGGGTCTGGATGTGAAGATGAGAGAATGTAGGTAGGCAGCAGAGCCTAGTCAATAATAATAATAATGGTATTTGTTTAATGCTTACTATGTGCAAAGCACTGTTCTAAGCACTACAGAGGTTACAAGGTGATCAGGTTGTCCCGGGGGGCTCACTGTTTTAATCCCCATTTTACAGATGAGGTAGCTGAGGCACAGAGAAGTTGTGACTTGCCCAAAGTCACACAGCTGACAGCTGGCAGCGCCAGGATTTGAATCTATGACCCCTGACTCCAAAGCCTGTGCTCTTTCCACTGAGCCATGAGCATGGGCCTGGACGATCAGGGTTCAAATTCTGGCTCTGCCACTTGTCTACTGTGTGACCATGGGCTAGGTACTTAACTTCTCCATTCCTCAGTTACCTCATCTGAGAAATGGGGATTAATAGTGTAAGCCCCATGTGGGACATGGACTGTGTCCAAGCTGATTAGCTCTTAATGCAGTGCCTGGCACATAGTAAGTGCTCAGTGGAAAGAGCCCGGGCTTGGGAGTCAGGGGTCATGGGTTCTAATGCCTCTCCACCACTTGTCAGCTGTGTGACTTTGGGCAAGTCACTTAACTTCTCTGTGCCTCAGTTACCTCATCTGTAAAATGGGGATGAAGACAGTGAGCCCCACGTGGGACAACCTGACCACCTTTTATCCTCCTCAGCATTTAGAACAGTGCTTTGCACATAGTAAGCACTTAACAAATGCCATCATTATTATTATTATTGACAAATACAACCACCACCCCCAAACAAACAAACTGGACAGGCAATAGGAAGTGAGGCTTACAGACACATTCTCGCTCTATGAGTACCTCAACTGTTTTTGAAGATGGTGCTTCTTTTGGTGAGGTTCTGCCCATGTGTGTGATTGAAAAGAGTTATGTGTGTACATAAAGGTAGTTCCTTGCTGTGCTTTCACATCTGCCACTTGCAGAGCCTATCTGTGTTTTAGAGCCTCCCTCCTTAGGATCCTGATCTTCCCGAAGTCTTGGCACAAGGAGAACCATCCCGTTTTCCTGATTGCTGTCTGCTACCTGTAGTGATCTCCCAACATCCCCCTTCCCCTTTACTGTTTTGTGATCTCAACAAGGCCACTTTACCTCTTGCTTTTGCAAAATAGAGATTAAATATCTGTATTCCTCCCCGTACCCCCAGGCTGTAAGCCCTGTATGTGGGAAAGAGACCTTGTCGGATCTGATTATCTTGTCTATACTCCAGGGCTTGGCACATAGAAAGCACTCAACAAATACCACTGTTATTAGTATTAGGGCTTTCACAAGGCTGGAGCTCAGGAGCCGCAGAATACAGTGGGGAGGGGATCCCTCAACCCTCCACAATGGAGCCCAACTGGGAGAGTGGTGTAGCGGATCCAGTGTGGCTTTGGGAGAAAATTTAGCTGGGATTTAATCTGTTAAAGTAGAGAAATGGCTTCATTGTCATCATATGCAGTGTAATGTTGTGTCCTGTCAAATAGGGACCCCCACAAAATTCATCAGCCCCAGGTAAATGGGATGTTAACACAACTCTTGTAGTTGAGTGGCTGAAGACAATGCTTAACTGAGCCTTTAAAACCTTTATTTTCCCCTCACTGATTGTAAATGTTCCCTGTCAGGTCACCATTTAGTCACCACAATCATGCTAATGTCCATTCTCCAGGCATATTCTAATCCCTTCCAGCTATGGTGCAGAGAGCATTGCCTCAGTGCAGGTGAACTAACTGTGTTCAGAGACTTCATTGTTGATCATCTTGTCCTCTGCTGTTAATGCTGGCGACCCTGCTGAAACTGCTCAGAAAGCTGAATAATAATGATGTTAGAGAAGCAGTGTGGCTTAATGGAAAGACCACGGGCTTGGGAGTCAGAGGTCGTGGGTTCTAATCCCGCCTCCGCTACTTGTCTGCTGTGTGACTTTGGGCAAATCACTTAACTTTTCTGTGCCTCAGTTACCTCATCTATAAAATGGGGATTAAAAGTGTGAGCCCCATGTGGGACAACCTGATTACCCTGTATCTACCCCGGCGCTTAGACCAGTGCTTGGCACATAGTGCTTAACAAATACCATAATAATAACAATGTGCCAAGCACTGAAAGGGTCTTCTGTGATAGGGCCAGATTTCAGTCTCATTTAGGAGGTTGGATCCCAGCACAGATTTCCGGACCTTAATTTGAATATCACTCAACTCTGTTGATCTCTTGAAGCTATGATTGCTTTTTCAATTTTCTTCTACTTGGTCAATGCAGTGTTGGAAAGGCTACTGCTTAGGGAGCTAGAATTTGGCAAAAGCTTTTAGTTCTTTGTCTGAGAAAATTTTTTATCTGTGCATAGGGAGGCTGGTTTATAACCTTGGATTTCTCCAGGCTTACTATCAATCGATAATTCTGTGCTACAACCACTGATGGTACATTAACTACCATGGTGATGGTGCATAAGGATTAGCAATTGCAGTATGTATTTTGAGAAATAGTTGTGGTACTGCGGTCTGTGGGAATAATTGGAGACAAACTAATTTTCACATTTGGTGCTTCTGGTAATTATGAAATGCCTCCCTCTAAAGTGTATAGTTCCAGAACTAGTTCTCATAGGTTTTTGACTTGTGAACCTCTGTAGTTTGTATGGAGCTGTCAGTTTATCAACAGAATTTATTGAGGCTCACTTGGCACAGGGAACAGTATGCTAGATCTATGGGGATTACAAAGGAAGAAGAGGACACAGTTCTTGACCTTGGGAAGCATACAGTCTCGTGGAGGATATGGATTGGTTATAAGAAAGCAAGTTAAAATCCTCTCCCATTGATGGAAAATAAGCAGATGCCCCTCAATGACAAAAGAACAAAAATCAATCAGTGGTATTTTTCAAGTACTTACTGTGTACAGAGCACTTTACTAAGCACGTGGTAGAGTATGATAAAACAGTTATCAATCAATTGTATTTATTGAGTGCTTACTGTGTGTTGAGCACTGTCACTTAACGCTTGAGAGAGTACAGTATAAAAGAGTTGGTAGACACATTCCCTGCCTACAATGAACGTACAGTCTACTGCTAAACTGGAAGCAGAGACGATGTGATAAATAATGGAAGGTGACCATTACCACACTGTCTCACTAGCTCAAGAGCACTTTATTCTCCTCCCCATTGTTTTTTGATCAAGGTGAAGCATTCGCCCAAACTCAAACAGCAATTTGTGAGCAGACATGGGTAGATGAAATAGAAAACGGTCAACTCAAGTGTGTCCCACATTCAGGGCAAGAAAAGGAGAGCTGTTATTCTTAAATGTCATTTTCCATTGTGCAGACATAAAATGAGATTTGCCAGCAGAAGGGGATAAGCTGAACAGGAACCAGGGCTAGAAGGTGTTACGTGATTGACCTATTTCCTCCCTCTCTTTGCAGCTAGGTAAGATTTAATCTGCAGAGCTCTAAGTTACCTGAAGGACCCTCATTCCCATTAGGTGGGATATTTCCTATTTTACTGTGCTGGTGTGGACCCTTTACCCTGTGTTAGATACAGGAGGAATTGTTCTGGCTGAATAGCAGGCTGATGTATAATAATCCCACCCAGAGAGATGGCTCCCACAGTCTTCAGTTGGTGAAACCGGGCTCATTCCTGTCTAGGACTAGGGTGAATTACTCACAGCAGGTGTTTAAAGTTTTGCAGAAAGGAGAGGATTTTACCAAATGACATCCCAGTGTGAGGGGGGTAGTTTCTAATTCACACTAGTGTGTGGATTGCATCAGGGATGATGGATGAGAGGGAAGAGATTGTGACAAGGTCAGAGTTTTCTGTTGGTGTGTCTGCGTAATGCTTGTGTGTGTGTGTGTGTGTAATTCCTGTTGATCCCTTGATTGCCTCCATCCAGGACAGCACACGAACATACCCTAGACAATATTGACAGCTCTCTGAAGGGATTTAGTGATGGACTGGCAGGACTGAGTTTGCTCCCCACTGATGTTTCCCTTTATGATTTATTAGCTACCAGAATGTTTTCCATCAGCTGGGATTTAGAACAGTGGAACATGGGTTGCTGGGGTTTGTTCTTATTGCGCTGGATTTGAGAGAGTTTAACGGGCTCCAGACCTTTCCCCTTTCTCCTGGGCCTCGGCATTTAGAGGTTGAAGTGGGGCTCACCCTGGGAGCCAGGGAGGCAGCTTAGTAAGGAATCGTGGGAGTGGGTGGTGTCACCCATTTAATAATAATGATTGTATTAAGTGCTTACCATGTGTCATGTGCTGTTCTAAGCGCTGGGGTAGATACAAAATAATCAGGTCAGGCACAGTCCATATCCCACATGGGGTTCAGCGTCTACGAGGGAGAACCGAAGTTTAATTCTCATTTTACAGCTGAGGAAATTGAGGTACGGAGAAGTGAAGTGACTTGTCCAAGGTCACACAGCAGGTAGGTGGCAGTGCCCGGGTTAGAACCCAGGTCCTTTGACTCTCAGGTCCCCGCTCTTTCCACTGGGCCACTTTTCATTGATTTTTATAGAAGTTCTCTGAAGAAGAGGGAAGATCTGGGACAGGAGAAAGTACTGGTTTCATCCATGACTCACCTAGGAGAGATATGCTAAAATTATTCTGGACTCATTTACATAATCCATAATAACTTTGATTAAGTGATTACAAAGTGCAAACACTGTACAGGGATGGCCTCTGGCCCATGGGGGAGTGGCAGTATAAATAATACTTTGGGGAAGAGGGGGAAGGACTGACACAAGGAATCAAAAGAGGAGTGTAGAAACAGGCCAAATTCCAGCATTGAGTTGCCCAGAGTTTCTGCTCCACCAGGCCCTGGGATTTATGAGGCTGCTTATCAAAATCTTAAATATGCCCTAAAACACTGAAAAATCTCAAAACAGTACTCAGAAACCAGGAAGGAGCAAACTTCTTCCTGTGTACTGGTTAGAGCATGGGACAAGGAGTCAGAAGGTCATGGGTTTTAAGTGCTTAACAAATACCATAATTATTATTATTATTAGTAGTAGTAGTAGTAGTGGTAATATAACCCAGGAGATTGGGCAACTTCAGTCCTGTTTTTAAGGCCAAGAGGGACTCAAAACCTGGTATTGTTATTGAGTCATAGGCTCATCAATGGTTGAAGGAAGCCAGTGAGGTCATCCAATTTGTTCATCCCCTTGCTGTCAGGCAGATCAGTCATAAACAGCCTGAGACAGGTGGGAATATTTCTTCTTTTGAAAAAAAAAAATTCAGAGGAAGAGACTCCATAACCCCCTAACTCAGTCACTGGACAGTGCACAATACTCCCCTTGAATACGGTCTTCCTTATAGCATACTAATATTTCTCCTCCTTCCATTCCAAGTATGTTTCCTCTTCTATTTTGCTGGGGTAGCGATTCTTCTTCAGAGCCTTAGGCTTGTACTCTTTGCTGAATTGACAGGGCACTGCACGGTTCCCCCTCCATCCATACAATAATCCAATAGCAATGCTGATTCACT
Organism: Tachyglossus aculeatus; assembly: GCF_015852505.1. NCBI lineage: Eukaryota > Metazoa > Chordata > Mammalia > Monotremata > Tachyglossidae > Tachyglossus > Tachyglossus aculeatus. Next base: position 34,623,932 of record NC_052081.1, on the reverse strand, counting down.
CATGGGGAGCATAAAAGGAATAAATTAGGAGAAAGGGATCCCACAATCCTGAGTTAATTAAAACAGTGGGTTTTTAAAATACATGTGCAAATCACCCAATAAGTTGCAAGCTATCCATGTAAAATGGTAACATCTTTTCCCTTCTGACTCTTCCATAAATTTTTATGTATTTCAAAATACCCTATGTTAAGTTTCCTCAGAGCAAAAAAGAAAAATCCAATAAAAATCGAATAAATGTAAGACAAATAAAGGGTCCCTAAGAAGTCTGCAAGTGGCTGATTTTTATTGTTCCTCTAAAATTCACAGTTATTGCAATTCATGCATTTATTTAAAAAAGAAATAATTTGATGAACATCCCAAAGGAGGATCAGAGAGAAGCCAATTCATTTTCTCCCATTCTCCAATTTTGAAATAAAAATTACAACACTAAAAAGTCCCTGACAGAATCTAAAAGATGGTCCCATGTTGCAGTATTTACAGGGCTGGGGCGGGTGGTGCGAGGGGGGGGGGGGGGGGGGGGGGACTTTTTTTGTTGTTGTTGAGAGAAGGACTCTGTGTTCCAGAGACAAGTTAATTTCCATGAAGGTCTTTGAATTTACCAAAGGGATGGGTGTGGTTGAAAAGTGTCCTGGTTTTATTGTTCCACAACCCTAAGGCTGCACCTGAAAATCAAACCTGCCCTTTTTGGGTGCACTTGGAAACCCGTTTCACTAGTCCCACTCAGTCATTTCCCTCATGATCACTCTTTCAAGGTTTTGGTTGTGTTGAGCGTGCTGCTACAGAAAGATGTGGACTGTTCAGGCACTAAACCGATAGAGGCTGATCTTTGTTATTTTCCTCTTTTCCTTTATTTTCTTTGGCACCTTCCCTAAATTAAGCTTCTGCAGTCGTGGTTTAGTTTCCCCATAAATTTATTAAATTATGAAGTATGAAAAATGAGGTAGTTGAGCATTAACAAGAGGGGAATTGTTTCCCTCCATCAGCAAAAGAATCAATCAGGACCAAGAAGTGAGCAGGTTTATTTTAAATGCAAAAGGAAGACAAATAAAAGGGGACAAGGTGGTGGCCCTGTTGCGGAGTGAAGTAGGGCAGCATCAGGGGCTCTAACAGGGCATCGCTCAACAGTGTCGGACCATTTACTTTGTGCCAGGCACTGTCCTAAGCATTTGGGAGAGTGAAATACAGTTGGTGAACACAGTGCCCAAGTGGGTCTCCCCATCCCACATCCTGGGCAATTCTTCCTTGGCTTTGGTGTTGCCAGTACCTGTGGGGAGCAGCTGTGTGAACCAAAGACTGCGATACTCCGCTGATCTTCCTGCCTCCGACTTCTTCCCCCTTCAGTGTATACTGCAGGATGATGCCCAGATCATCTTCCCAAAGCAGCATTCAATAATGGAATAATAATGGAATTTATTAAGCGCTTACTATGTGCAAAGCACTGTTCTAAGCCCTGGGGAGGTTACAAAGTGATCAGGTTGTCCCTCTGGGGGCTCACAGTCTTAATCCCCATTTTACAGATGAGGTAACTGAGGCCCAGAGAAGTTAAGTGACTTGCTCAAAGTCCCACAGCTGACAATTGGCAGAGCCGGGATTTGAACCCATGACTCCTGACTCCAAAGCCCGTACTCTTTCCACTGAGCCACGCTGCTTCTCTGCATTCCACATACTTGTCTCCATTCCTCAAAAACCTCCAGTGGCTACCCACCTCACTCTTCCTCAGGCAGAAACTCCGGATAGTGGACTTGAAGGGCTCTCCACCAGTTCTCTTTGTCCACTACTCTTCAACTGTCACTCTTCGTTCCTCTCTAGCTCCTCTTACGGTGTCTTTCTTTCAAGCCCTTTAGTCATCAACTCATTCCTCAGGTTCTTTCTCTGCTTAGAGATCCTTTCCCCTTCAAATTCACGAGACCATTGCTCTCGCCATTTACTAAGCCCTCCTGAAAATCCACCTCCTCCGGGAAGCATTTCCTGAATGAATTCCACCCACCACCCTTGGTCTGCTCATCTCAGCATCTTCATTTAGAACTAATGCATATATTCACATACTCAGTTTATTCCATTTTTCCATGCTCCTACTACAAATTGTGTCTCCCTTCACTCTTATTTTTTATGTATATAATATATGAATGTCATGTCACCATCATTAAATGGTAAGGTGCTTGGAGGCAAGGACTTTTAATGCGCTTTCAAATGCCTAGTACAGTGCTCTCCAAACAGCCCTCAGTAAGTTATGTTGAATACATGAATGTTTACTAGGCAGATCTCACTAACGAAGCACAAGTGGTTACATGTCATGGATGATACGATTTAGAGGATATTTAAAAATTCAAGATAATTGTTGATAATCTAGCACAATTTATCAAGTCCTCACTCTCTACAAAGCTCTGTGATTGGTTCTAAGGGAAGTCACAAAGGAAAGACTAGCAAGATCTCTGACCTCAAGAAGGTTCCAGCATTATGGGAAGGGTCAAAAATACACAAATATTCAGTATAAATAAACACAAGTGACAGAAGCATAAAGCCAAACAACAGAAAGACATGCACAAATTATAGAGCTATGCAGTAAGCATCAAAGGGTAATTGGGAAGACTGAACCTGATGGGGTTAATCTAGGAAGACTTCTCAGGAGAGGTGGGCATTTAGGAAATTCCTTAAGCCAAAGTAAATGCTTAATAAATAGTGTTTGATTATCAAAATAATGTAGCAACTGATTTTCTTTGCCAGTCATACTCTACGTCTTCTCTCCCTGTTTCCCTTATTCTTCATATATATTTTCTCCCAAAATGAAAATAGTAGTAATAGTATTTATTAAGCATTGTGGGGAGAGCTCTTGACACTGTAAACACTGTAAAGCTGAAAATTAGAACCATCTGCGGTTCAGGTATGGCCTCAGGTGTCTTGATTCCTGATATCTTTATTTTCAGTGTGCGGTGACTCAGAAGTGGTAGCTCTGGAGTAAAAGAGTGGGGATAGGAATCCCCCTTGGAGAAACACTCTAGGTTAAAGTGGACTTGGAAGAATTTTGCAAAATGTCATCTGTGATGCTGCCCTGGCCCATGGGGTGTTCATAGCTTATAGGGGAGAGGTCAGTGAACAGTCACATAGAGGAAACACCAGCAGCTAAAATTCAGTGATTAAGAAACAAAGCATTAAAGGTGACATTTGGTTCACGTTTAGAGAGTCATCCTCTCCTGGGGCTTCTCACTACTGCAGGCTGAGTCGGATGGGCCTACCTCCCTGGCTTTCCAAATGTTAGGCAGGTGGTTCTTGCCCACCCTCAGATCCTTGGGAGGAGAACAGCAGTTAGAAAAGTGCTGGCCTCTCACAGAGCTCTGCAGTCCGGGGCTAGGAAGTTTTGGAGAGTGGGGTCTCTACCCCTCTTTGTCCTCTCCTGCTGCAGGGGGAGGTGGGGCAGGGCCCTCGGTGATGAGCAGGGAGATGGAGGCTCCCTTTCTTGAGTGATACTGGTACTGATGATGTAAGGGATTCCTTTGTGTTTTCATATTAGATCTTTAGTTCTCTGTGGTGGTGCCCTGGCCTGCCTTTATATGTGTTATCAGTGGAAATGAAGAAAGCACAGAGAGCTAATTTGCAGTTTTCTTCCACCTCTGGATGAAATTCTCAGACCCCCTGGAGAGTGTGATGGAAGAATTGTCATGGGGCTGATCTGTATGCTCATGGCTGTTCAGTTCTCAGGAAGCCTAGCCCAGTGGCACATACTTTTCCTGAAGCCCACCTGCAGGGTGGACAGTCCATTTTTGCTCACTTGGAAAACGTAACACCTGGCTGAGATGTCATGACTAAATGTGAGTTTTTCTCTCTTAGCCAAAGTCATGTTTTTGGATATATCATCCTAGATGCATACTCAGTTAAATTTGTTTGCATGGCTGACTAGTTAACTAGGTATGTGTTGAATAGCAATGGGTGTGTGGAAAAGGAGAGCATTAGAACATAAGCAATGCTGTTAGTGTCCTATCTGTAATCTAGCCTGCTTAGTGTTCAGTCTCCAACTGTAGCAACATAGGATTAATCTACTTCATTCGCAGTGAACTGAACTCTCTACACTGTTAGCTCATTGTGGGCAGGGAATGTGTCTTTTTACTGTCTTATTGTACTCTCCCAAGTGCTTCCTTAATGCTCTGCACACAGTAAACACTCAATAAATACAGTTGAATGAAAGAGTGGGGTCACCAGGAGTGCCAACGCAGTGAGGTGCATGAAAATGCACCCACCTTTGGGTGGAACAGAACAGCTGGCCAACAGGTTTCTGTTACTTATTTTTAAAATTACTTTTATGGTATTTAAGCACTTACTATGTGCCAGACACTGTATTAACTGCTGGTGTAGATACAAGGTATTTGGGTTGGAGACACTCTCTGTCACACACAGGGGTCAGTCTTAATCCCCATTTTATGGATGAGGTAACTGAGGCACAGAGAATTTAAGTGACTTCCCTGAGGTCACACAGCAGACAAGTGACAGAGCTGGGATGAGAAGCCAGGGCCTTGCTCCCAAGCCCGTGCTTTTTCTCAGTCTGTTTTTGGTAGAAAGGGGAAGAGTTCCATGAAAATGAGGAGGGCTGGATTATAATTATCCAAAGTAGAGTTTGGCCAGAACCTTGAATTTGCCCACTTGAATTTAAATGCACCTAATGGGTGACAGTACATGTTCTTGAGGAGAAATCTAAACCCTATCCCTGGAGAGAAGAGCAGAGATGGCAGATGGGATATTAGAGATCAGGGTAACAGAAGCAGTCCTGGCAGTGTGCTTGCAATAATGAAGTATCTGCTTCTTCACCTTAGTTACCGCAGCTTGATCCAAGATCATGTACCACTTGCATCCAGTGACTTAAGGAGATCAGTCTGGCAGCCCAAAGGGGGTGGAAAGTTATTTCTCCAGAAACATTTTCCTCTGTATTCATGGCTTTTCAACATGTCAGGAGAACAGTCTCTAGTGTTGGAAAGACAGCCAATTCCAAATAGAGAAAATGCATGTTACTGTCTTTCCTTCTACATTTAATAAAATTCTTTTTTTTTGTTTAACAAAGCTCTGTGATCCTTCCTGCATATCCTGCTGAAAATGTATTTGTATTCCTTTTGTAGCCCTTTTGTCCTCTGTGTCTAGGGGCTGTTCAGATGTCACAAACCTCTCAGCAATATTGAATGAGACACAGGTAGCCAAATTAAAAGATATTGGGTAGCACACTGTCCTTCTCTTTAAAAAGGAATGAAGAATAAGATCAAGGAACTTAAAGTGTAACCATGTGAATAATAATGCCCAGAATTTATAATGCATTTGAGCATCAAATATTTTATTTTCTCCCTACAGTATTCCTTTTCGATGAGAGGGATTTTTCACATGAGAAAACTGGAGACTCAGAGAGGTTAAGCAACTTATCCGCAGTCACACAGCAGGGCAGTGGCCAAACTAGGGCCAGAACCCAGGTCTCCTGACTTAGAGACCCCCGTGCTTGTGTTTCTCCCTCTAGGGAAAGCTGCCTCAAGTGCAGAGGGCAGTTAGCTTTTGGTAGGCAGAGCCTTTTGATTAGAGACTCACTAAGATGGATGAGTTAGAAAATTGAGTAGCAGGGAACTTTATTTTCAGAGCCTCCACGTTTCTTTTCCATGTCACCCACCAAGGGGACAGGCAGACATTCCTTGTAACGTTGAACTCAAATCTTACTGTTGGATTGCTCCAGAATGGTCACTAGTTCAGGAAAACCTAGCTGTGTTTTGTTGAAAAGAAAGCAAAGGAGTCAACATTGCCTTGAAATGAACTCAGGAAAACAGCAGAGTTTAGGCTGATTAATATCAATGATTTTGGTGAGACGAAATAATTATGACAGTGTTTATTAAACACTTACTAGATGCTGAGCACAGTGTGAAGAGCTGGGGTTGGGGGGTAAATGCAACATAAACAGATTGACACCGTCCCTGCCCCCGGGGGGCTTGGGTTTGGTTCCTGTAGAAGCATGTAAGTGTATGTGCATTCAATCTCACTTAACCTCCCAGCCCCTGGGTGAGGCTGAGCAAAAGGAATTCAGGGAGAGGAGTGGGGAAAATGGTATTTTCCTTATTTTCCATTAGGGAAACTCAGCTGGGAGAAACTGAAATATCTCAACTACTCTAGCTTCCAAGTAGGTGAATGCCCAAGCCAACGGGGGTATTTTCTTTTTTAGAGAGCTATTTGTGCTCAGAAATGGCATGTGAGTTATTAGTGCAAGGCCCGAGAGTCTGGTTGTTCCCTACTCCTCTCCCTGTAGCAGTTCTGGGAGTGGTGCACAGTCTTGGTACTAGTGATAGCTGATTGTGACTTTGATGAGAGGTTAATGGGCCCTGCTAAAGGTCAGAGAGCAAGTCAGTGACAGAGTGGAAAAGGACAGAGGATACCTGATCCCACTCACAGCTTTGTTCGCTAAGTCCAGATTGTGCTAGGGTACCAAATGATGTCCCCCAGTTTTTGCTTAGATTTCTTGGCATGCCTACCAGGCACTTCCAAGTTTAATTACAAAGCCCTCTCCTCTCTTTCCTCCCACCCCCTGCCATAAACCCCACAGAATGAGTTTGTTAAGTTTCAGGTGCCAGTGAGAATGGAAGCCAGCCAGATGTATCTATTGATCCGGTAAAGAATGACTGATTGGACAAGACAGGTGCTTGGTTGCTTACCTGTGTTGTGTTCTGTTCCTTCCTATAGCCCCATTTCTTACTGCTTGTCAGAATCCCACACTATGTTGTTCATTCCCTTCCTTTCACATTTTGTGGTGGAGTATGGCTGTAGGTCTGAACAGTTCAGAGGAGAGGAGACTAAAGGCACAGATATTAGTTGTTGACATTTAACTTTGCAGTCATTTTAAGCAGTGGCCTGAATAACTGCCTCAGTATCCTTCAAACCTGAGGTACTTGGTTACCTGCGGCAGGATTTCAGGTGGTTAAAGATAAGTGGGGGTTGAGAGAGGTCTGGGGCCTGGGGCAGGGGAAGTGGTATATGGGTTTTTCTCTCATGGAGGAGCCATGATGCAAGGGTAATTCCAGGCAGCGATCTGCTACATTGTAATTGTCATTAGGAAATTTATCTGAAGACCAAACAAAAGGAATTTTTCTTTCAGCAACTTAAACCAAATTCAAGCAGAACCAATTTCTCTGATACAGAAGATACCTCCAGCTCAAACCAAGGGCCAAAAACTCACCTTCTGTTTTCAGTTTTCTTTTGGCACTAACTGCCCCCAAATGGGTAGGGGACTAATGGTCCACTTCTACTTTTATCAGTTCCCTGGGCGCACTTTTACAGTCTCATATTTGAAATTGGTGGTTTCTGAGCCCCTCTTTCCTCTTGAGATCAAGGTTTGGAACGTATTTTGTGTGATTGAGTGGAATTCTGATGATGATAAGTGGGTTTTTTGGGAACACATTCAGAACTTTTGCCTTATCCGTTGCTCCCTTATTCATTGATTTCCCACTTGGTTTTTCCCTATATAAGGCTAGCTTGCTTTGCTCTCCCCAGAGGGAAAAAGCACTTTGATTTTGCCACCTGAAAGACCCGAGGTTTCCAGTGAAAAAAGATGTTGCCATGTGCAGGGCAATTGAGAATGGATGTGGTAGGAGGGTTTCAATGAAGAAGAAAGCCATGCCTACCAATGCAACCTAACAAGTGGTCATCCCCTTCTCTGGCCTTCTGACTTATAGCTCTTGTCCTCTTGTCATTTTCACTGGGGATTTCTCCCCCTCTGGCTAATGGTCCAATTCCACTCAGCTGAATTGTTTTTCTGCCTCCATTGACCTCAGAGTGATCTGTTGGGTTTGCAATGGACTTAATCACTTTTCATGATTGCATTGGAAGCTGAAAATAGATAATTAGGCTCTTTGTCACAACAAAACTATCACTGGAGTGTTGACACAGAGCCTAGGCTTTTAAAACTCTCCCTAACCCCTAGAGCCAATCTCTCCTCTGACAGCCAGTTGCCCAAAGTTGGCAGAATTGCTGATTCCATAGTTCCAAATGAAAATAGCAGGTCCTTTTCCACTGGCAGTATTTGCACATTGCTGGAAAATGTTGTGCTTGGTTTTTATGGGAAAGAAGGGGACAGTAAAAGATGTCTTCGTTACTTTGTATAGTTGGGAAAGAAGAGAAAAACAATCACAATACACCTGAAGGGTAAGAAGTGCCAGCACTTTCTGCACTTTCTACGCTGGGTTAAAATCATTTGAATTTCCTCAGAGGAGTCTTCCCAGCCCGGTGGGGAAGGGAAACGCTCCAGTCTTGGCGGGCGCACAGTCTAATCTGCTATTGTGGTTCTGAGCAGTGACTTTCCAGGTCTAAAACTGCTGCAGGTTTTGTGATGAGGTTTAATGACTCTCTACTAGTCTTTCCCCATCTCCTGGCTTCTCTCTTTTCACTTCCCTCTCTGCTCCTTCTACTTCAGGCAGGCAAGCCTACCCATTTCAGTTTTCATCTGGGCCTCCTTCCATCATTTTCTCCCTCTGAATTCTCTCTCCCTCTGTTTTCCTTCCTCTCTTCTCCTGTTTTCAACCTCCAATTCCCTTCCTTTTCCCCTCCTGTTGTCTCCTCGTCTTCCCTCTTTGTCACCTATTTCTGTTTCTTTGATCCCCAGCCAGTTCTCAAACTATGCCCTTCAAATTCCTCCTAGTGGAGCCTTCCAGTTGAACTCCAAGTGAGAGATGTCTTCCCCTTACTCCACCCAACATCATTTCACATATTACTGCAAGATAAAAAGCTTTTTTAGATTTTTATGCATTTCTTGCTATTTATGTCCATATCTGTGTTGTATTTTTATAGTAGAGGGCAAGAGCTTCATCTTACTGACACAAATGGGAGCTCATGAGTACCTGCTCAAGGGACCTTGATCTCGACTATCTTACCACCTACTTCTTGCCCACGTCCTGTCTCTGGCCTGGATCACCCCTTCCCCCCAACTTTTTATCCGACAGACAATTACTCTCCCCCTGTTTCAAAGCCTTATTAAAGACCCATCTCATCTAAGAGGCCTTCCCTGACTAAGCCCTCTTTTCTTTTTCTTCCATTCCCATCTGCGTCACCCTGACTTGCTCCCTTTATTCATCCCCACTCTCACGCCTTATGTACATATCTGTTATTTATATTAATGTCTGTCTCTCCCTCTATACTGTAAGCTCTTTGTAGACAGGGAATATGTCTCTTATATTGTTATACTGTGCTCTCCCAAGCACTCAAATACAATTGATGGATTGATTGACACCTCTTAGAGAACCTAACAGGGAAAAAAGAGAGGAAATGGAATTCAACTCATTCCGAATCTTTTCTCTTTAGTGGGTATTTTTTTAATGGCATTTGTTAAGTGCTTATTATGTGTCAAGCACCATTCTAAGCGCTGGGTTAGATACAAGCTAATCAGGTTGGACACGATCCCTTTCCCACATGGAGACACAGTCTTACCTCATTTTACAGATGAGGTAACTGAGGCACAGAGAAGTCAAGTGACTTGCCCAAGGTCTCAGAAAAGGTAATATGGAGAAGATTGTTATAGTACACACTCCTCTCCCTCTTGCCCATAACTGAGAATAATTGAGTGTGAGCTGGATTTTAGGTTGCCCTTTGTGTCTTTAGTGCTGGGTGTGAGTATAGTGAAGCAATGGCAGTAGTTGTGGGGCTTCTGTTCACTTACTAGAGAGAAAGAAAAATTGGTTTGAAAGTAACCCAAGAGAGAAAGTCAACTCTTGAGTCTGAATTGGCAGTTCAGGGGAATGATAGATGTACTGAATTATTTTTCTCAATGAAAGCAAAACACTAGCAGAGGAAAGCGTTCAGCGCATGTTGTGTTCAAAAAAAAGCAATCTAAATGGGAGTTACAAATGTAACTCTGACCTCATCCTCACTGACCTTATTTTAACCTATTTCATAGAGTGTGAAAACTCAGCTTTGGCTTTGGTAAGCAAGCTTGATTTATGAAAAAGCAAAAATCATTAGCATTCTGGGTTGCTCTCATTCATATTCAGGAGTTTATTCCAAAACAAATACTCAAATACAAGTAGCAGTGCAGCCTACAAGAAGCAGTGTGGCCTAGAGGATGGAGCCCAGGTCTGGGAGTCTAATTCTGGCTCTGCCACTTGTCTGCTGTATGACCTTGGGCATGTCATTTACCTTCTCTCTGCCTCAGTTACCTCATCTGTAAAATGGGGATTAAGGCTGGGAGTCAGGGACTGTGTCCAGCCTGATAAGCTTGTATCTACCCTCATGTTTAGTACAGTGCCTGGCACAGAGTAAGTGCTTAAGAAACACCATTAAAAAATTCCAATATCTCTTCTGCCTTTCAGCTTTTCTCTCCCCTAATTAGCCTAAACATCGATATTTCAAATCTTTGGCATAAATCTACTTCTCACAGTGGGTAGGGATAGAATATGAAAGGTCTATGTTGCCTTCTGTAGGAAGAGACCTGTTGTTGGGTAGGGACCGTCTCTATATAATAATAATAATGGCATTTATTAAGTGCTTACTGTGTGCAAAGCACTATATGTTGCCAACTTGTACTTCCCAAGCACTTAGTACAGTGCTCTGCACACAGTAAGCCCTCAATAAATATGATTGAATGAATGAATGAAAGAGGAGTCTCAGAAAAATTTTGCACACATAGCTGACCTTCAATCTACAGTCTGTGCTGGAATTTAAGCTTTCCCTATACACAATTTGTATTGAAAAAGCAGAAATACAGACATTTACACTAAATCTTTCCACTTCTTTCCCTGAGCAACGTTTCCTAAGCTAGGCAACAAGGGAGTTTTTTTAGAGTTGGACAGACAGAATGTCTCAAGTTTAGGAATCAAAAATGTTTACTGCTAGAGGAGAAAAACAAACTGCCAATTAACATTTGGGAAACTAAAATAGGAATGGGCAGAAGTGGCTAATTGTTCTATTGCTTGTGCTAATTATTTCAAATTGATGGTGTTTGAAGATGCACCATGTTTGGGGCTTCTAAATTTAGACATAGGAGGAGAAAGGGTGAACTTTATGGACCTTATGTTGCAGACTGTAGGAAAGAACAGCTTGCTCCTGGGAAGACCCTGCCCACTGAGCTTAGCAGAGTTCATTAGTCTTCCTGCTAAAGTAGTTTTCTCTGACTAAGAACTTTGCTTCTGGTAGAAGCATATCTGAAGAATTGTAAGCTCCTTGAGGGCTAGGATCATATCTACTAGCTCTATTGTAGTCATCCAATCACTTGTACAATGCCCTGTGCACAATATGTGTTCAGTAATAATTATTATTATGGTATTTGTTAAGCACTTACTCTGTGCCAAACACTGTTCTAAGCACTGGGTTAGATACAAGGTTATCAGGTTGTCCCATGTAGGGCTCACAGTCTTAATCCCCATTTTACAGATGAGGTAACTGAGGCACAGAGAAGCGAAGTGATTTGCCCAAAGTTACACAGCTGACAACTGGTGGAGCTGGGATTAGAACCCACATCCTCTGACTTCCAAGACTGGGCTCTTTCCACTAAGCCTAGCAGCTTCTGTGATGGAGAAATGCTTAGGGTGACTGTTGAGCTGACATGAATTGGAATTACTCGAGAAATAATGTGACCAAATGGAAATAGCATGGTCCTGGGACTCAAAGCACTTAGTACAGTGTTCTGCACACAGTATGCACTCAATAAATATGATTGAATGAATCAATCAAAGGATCTGGGTTCTAATTGTACCACTGCCATTTACCTGCAGCGTGACCTTGGACAAGTCATGTAACTTGGGGTACCTCAGTTTCCTCATCTGCGAAATGGAGATTAAATGCCTGTTGTCGCTCCTACTTAGAGTGGAATCTCCAGTTGGGACAAGGATTGTATCCAACCTGACTAGTATCTACCCCAGCACTTAGAAGAGTACTCGACACAATATAACTGCTTAACAATACTGCTATTATTATTACTAGAAGTAGTATATTACTCATATGGATTGCCTTTATCTACAGTTGTTTTAACTTTATCATTTTGAAATGAAAATATTTTAAACTGTCCTGAAGCAAGGAAACTTAATATAAGGCAATGTCCAAGAGACCACCGATGTCTGCTTAGCTCTTCAGAAACCAAGAGTTTGCGGGGGCCATTACTAAAAGCTTAGACTGTACCTGCCAACGTCATTGGTGTTCATGGTTTCTATGGCTAGCTGTCCCATTTTTCATTATCCAATAATAAATATAGTCCTGAAAGTCACCTTTAACACTTAAAAATTGCTTGGATTTTATGAGACTGTATTGAACTGACTGCCAAGGTGTAAAAGCCTTATGGTTGAGGTACTTTTATAATGCACGCTTCATAAACCCTTATAAAGTGAGTGATGAACACACTAGCTTTAAAATGGTTGTATTATAATACCAAGATGGGGTGCTCAGTCCCCCAGCTCATCAATTACATCTGCTATTAATGCTAGTTTCCAAGAAATAAGAAATGGCGGGGAATACAAGAAGCTGAAATAATACTTTAAGGTAGGGATTCCTTCCTCTGGAAAGCTTGATACCAAGAGTCAGAAAGCATGTTCACCTTGTATTGATTATACATAAGAACATAAGCAGTGCCATAGTAGGTCAGACCAATGAACCATCCAGCCCAGAATTCATGCTCAGAAGATCTGTCACCTTCTTTGACATCCATTCTTCTGACTACTAGCACACCTGACCTTCTTACCTCTTAAAAACTCTGGTTTCTACTCCCCTGCCCTCCTTTACCAAGCTCTTCAACCTTTAGCTTTAACTTCTCTAGCTCGTGCCCCATCTCCCTCCTCCCATTTTTGTCCAACCTTCTCAGAAGCATAGTCTACAATTTCGCTTCCTCTCCACTGCTCTCTTCTTGACCCACTGCAATCAAGTCTGTGGCCCATTCACTCCAATTTCCAAGCTCACGAATGGCCACCCCAGGTCAAGTCCAGTGAGCTGCACTATGTCCTAATCCTCCTTGATCTTTCTGCCACCGCTATTCTGTGGGCCATTTCCTCCCCCTTGAAATGCTTTCCGACTCTGCTAGCATAGTACATGCCGGGTTCTCCTACCTCATGGGCCACGAGGAACAACTTAGTGGTGCATTACATTTGAGAGCTGAGGGTCAAGGAGAAGTTGATAACACCAAGGGTGCGGACTTCTGTGGCAGGGAAGATGGTGATGTTATCATCAGAGGGAGGGATAGATTTGGGAGTCACCCACACACAAGTGATAGTGGGAGCAGATGAACTCCCAGAGAGAGTATGTGTAGACTGAGCAGAGTAGGGGACCCAGAACAAAGCCTCGTGGAGCACCTGCAGTTGAGGAGAAAGATGAACTAATGAATTCATCTTTAAAGGAGCAATTTCTTTATTCAGCTATTTAATCCTGATACGTTTGTTACTCCTCTTTCTTATGGTATTTAAGTGCTTATTATGTGTCAAGCACTCTTCGAAGTGCTGGGGTAGATATAAATTTTTCCAGGGTGGAAACTGCCCCCGTGCCACATGGGCTCACAGGCTAAGTTGAAGGGAGGTTCAATCAATTGCATTTAGTGAGGGCTTACTGTGTGCCGAGCGCTGTAATAAACACTTGGGAGAGTACACTATAACAGAGTTGGTAGACATCTTCCCTACCAACAGCAGGCTTACAGTCTTCCCAGACAGTCATTAATATAAATAAATTACAGATATGTATGTGAGTGTTCTAGGGCTGAGGCAGGCATGAGTAAAGGAAGGGTGCAAATCCAAGTGCAAGGCGACTCAGAAGGGAGGGGAGCAGAGGAAATGAGGGTTTACTTTTTTTACAAAAAAACACTTTTTTTGTTGTTGTTTTGCCCTCTCAAGTATTCTTCTAGACTGTGAGCCCGCTGTTGGGTAGGGACTGTCTCTATGTGTTACCGACTTGTACTTCCCAAGCGCTTAGTACAGTGCTCTGCACACAGTAAGCGCTCAATAAATACGATTGATTGATTGATTTAGTTGGGGAAGGCTTCCTGGAGGAGATGTGCCTTCCATAAGCCTTTGAAGGTGGGGAGAGTGGTCATGTGTAGGGCATGAAGATTGAGGGTGTTCCAGGCCAAAGGCAAGACGTAGGCCAAGGATGGGGGCGACATAGATGAGATTGAGGTAAAGTGAGTACGTTGGCATTAGAGGAGCGAAGGAGGATTCAATCTCCATTTCATAGATGAGGTAACTGAGGCACAGAGAAGTTAAGTGAGTTGGCCAAGGTTGCACAGCAAGCAATTCACAGAGCTGGAGTTAAAACCCAGGCCCTCTGACTCCTAGTCCTGTGCTCTTTCCACTCTGCTTGCTTCTCTTATATCCTTGCTCTTCCTTCTGCTCCCACTATTTGTCAATACTTTTTGTCTGTCTCCTCCATTAGATTATAAGCCCTGTAAGGGCAAGGAATGTATATCCAGCCTCTGTTGTACTCTACCAAGATCTTAGTAATAGTAATAATAATAATGTTGGTATTTGTTAAGCGCTTATATTGGCCAAGCACTGTTCCAAGCTCTGGGGTAGATACAAGGTAACCAGGTTGTCCCACATGGGTCTCACAGTCTTCATCCCCATTTTACAGATGAGGGAATTGAGGCACAGAGAAGTGAAGTGACTTGCCCAAGGTCACACAGCTGACAAGTGGCAGAGGCGGGATTAGAACCCACAACCTCTTAGTCCCAAGCCCGTGCTCTTTCCACTAAGCCACACTGCTTCTCATATGCCTTCAGTAGATAGTCAGTAAACACCACTGATGGATTGATTTTGTCCAAACCCATGTTAAAGTACATTTATTACAACCCCCTTTGATAAAATATCCCCTTTTGGTTGGATTTGAACCTTCCACGTTCAGGTGTCAGTGACTTATCCCGATTTTTGATCTTGTAGGATGAACCAATAGTTCTTATATAGTGAAAGGCCATATGGTTCTCTTAGCATCAGGGTGCTGAGCCATAGCAAAGCTCCACAAACAAGAAAAAATGCTGCAAAGACAACGGGAGTCAGCCCCAGTTGGTTACTGGGAGGTGGCAGCAGCCCACACCTTCCTAATAGCCTGAGTGGAGCCTTTCTGCTTGAACCCAGATAGTCCCAGACTTGTGACTGGGAGAGGCATGTTGGCAAATCCGCAATAGGCCCTGCAAATAGTGGCCCTAACAACCTTATGTGTGCTTAAAGTAAAAGGGTGTGGCCTAGTGAAGAGAACACCTGGCTTCTAATTGTGCTTCCACGCCTTGGGCAAGACACGTGATTTATCAGTTTCTCAGTTCCCTCATTTTCAGAATGGGGATTCAATACCTGTTCTCCCTCCTACTTAAAACTGTAAGCCCCATGTAGGACCTGATTATCTTGTATCTACCCAGGTGCTTAGTTCACTCCTTGGCACATAGTTAGCACCTAACAAATACTATTATCATCATTATCAAGGGCTCTCAGGCCAGGCCCCTGTCTCTGGGAACCAAGTAGCGATACTGCTAACTGGACCATCACAGGCTACGGTTGAGAATGAAATGAATTTTCAGGTCTTTGCTGGCCCCCTTAAGGGTTTATCCAATCTTTCTGAGTAGCGAACTGTCAAAAAGAAGCCAAGCTTCCAAATTCTCTCCTTTGACTGTAAACATCCCATGAGCATTTAAGAACTTGCTTCCAATCGGATTGTCAGTACTGGATGCCCGTGAATCTTGGAAAATAGTCTACTCACACCAATGACAAATTGTCTTATTTGATCTGTGGAACTAAACTTCACAAGCAGCCTTCAGGAATCATTCCTTCAGGAATGGAATCACCTCTGTAGATCTTTGAAAAGAGAATTGACAACTCCCTGCCTGGCTGGTTTAGCCACTTACTTGCTGGAGATCCAGGGCTGGACCAGATGATTTTCTAGCTCTGGACTCTGGGTCTATAACCTTAAAATTTTAAGTCTGATGTCTTTTTCTTTCAGTTTTGACAATAGGAAGGACTTCTCTAGCAGGATGAAGTTTCCTGATACTTGAAGATGAGGGGTAGTAGTAATAAGGGTGTTTATCACATGCCCGCTGAAGGCAATGCATTGTATTAAACATATGGGAACGTAAAGCAGTAGCACATGAAACATGTCATGCCTTCAAAAAGCTTACACTCTAACAAAGGAAACCTAAAATATTTGCAGTTAGTGGAATCAGAATAAATTGATTTGTGTGCACATAAATATATATATATATATATATATATATATAAAACATTGCATTCATATGTATGTATATATCCAATTGATTTCATAGATATGTAAAGGGTACCTATCCCTAATTTTTTATGTATATAAATATATATATATATATATACACGTGTGTTTATATATATATATATATATATATGTGTGTGTGTATGTATATATACATGTGTGTGTATATATGTGTATAATATATACACACATGCACATGTGTATCTATCTCCAGCATCACCAAGGTTAAGCTTCTCCCAGGACTGCTGTGTTCCTCCATCCACAAGAGGAAGCGTAATTTGTGTCTGGGCTGCTGTCCCAGTTATGGCCCTAGTTGATTTGAACAGAGCTGTTCCAATTCATCCCTAGCTTGGTGTCATTGGCTGGATGGCTGGCTGCAGACAGGGATCCACCCGAAGTGTTTTAGGTAAATCATTTCACGGACATTTTCAAGGACTTTTTCTGGCCATGTGCCAAGGGATTAAAAAAGGAAAAAGAGGGGGAAAAAAGAAGGTTTTTAAAAAAATCTCAAATTGGAAAAAAATAAAAAAGGAAGGTGAAATGTAATTTCCTCTTTAATAAAGGCTGTCATTCAATCTAATATTATAGAAATGATTAGATCTTAAAAACCTATAAATTATATTTGACAACTCTCTGGTGCTCCTTTGCAATTCCTTGTGGCAATTATAAATGGCAACAGTGGCTCTGGCAGAGAGGTGCCTTCTGACTGGAGTTTGTTTATTGGTTCTTAATGAAAAGCGATTAATCTAAATCACTACTGGGGCGGATCCTTTGCTGGGTCCCCATAATCAGAAGTGGCATTTTTACCTTTTGACAAATGTGCTTCTATTCCCCTAACCTCCCCCAAAATAAAAGTTTTTATTTTGGAGAAGAAAAGCAAGCTCAGGGGGGAATAATCCCCTTCAGCCCTCCCCACCTCTCCCTCTCTTCCCAACATCCTTCCTCCACCATTCAAAGTTTGAACAGTCCTCATTATATTGTTATCCAAGAGGCCCTCGCCATGGTTTATTACTGTTATCGAAGCTGTCTCCAAACAGCGTGTTTGGGGCCAAGCCTGCATGGCATGTTGGATCATTACTGAGAAGATCCTGCCTGACTAAATTGCTACCAACCCACATTGTTCCCCTCTGCCTTGTTTTGAGAGAGTGAAACATAAAACAAAAAACTATTCGGCCAAAGCGATCGTAGGGGAAGGAGGGAGAAGGAGAAAGGAGGTAGAGTTGCGATTGTGTTCTTCCTTCATTTCTTCACTTTAACCAAAGTGCCACTATCAGAGCATGTTCGACAAAAAATTCTCAACAATTTCCCTGCTTGTTCCCAAGGTGGTATTTCTTTAGCGCTTTGAAAAGTAAACCTCTGCCTTGTTTCCTTCGAGTTTTGGTTCCACTGGTGACTTTTCGTTCAGTGTGGCATATTGGGGTAGGAGGTGGGGTGCCAAGGACAAATAGTTGTCTGGAAGCAAGTTGCTTCAAACATCTTCTATCATTACACAAACCTAGCACTGTTCATTTACCTAAAACTCTGGACTTTCTCATCTCCTACCTGTCATCCATTAAAAAACAACAACAAAAGGTTCTGTTCTTTTCTTCCTCACTAGTGGTTCTTGGTTGGGGGAAAAAAAAGGTAGTCTTTAACGCTCCTCCCGCCACCCACCGCGGCCAGGAGTGGTGGAAGAAAATGACCTTTTCTCAATCTAAAACATTAAAGTTGCTTGTAATTGCACTCAATAGATACCACTGATCGATTAATAATTCAAACTATAGATAATTAGATTGAGTCTCTTGTGGTTCCAAATGTTGACTATTTTGTATTAACCCCAAGCACATAGTGCAATGCGTGGCAGAGAATATAATTGCACAATGAATGTCATTAATAATAACAACTATGGTATTTGTTAAGCGCCTACTATATGCAAGACACTCTACTAAGTGCTGGGGTGAAGACAAGCAAATCGGGTTGGGCACTTCCCTGTCCCATGTGGGGCTCACAGTTTCAATCCCCATTTTACAGATGAGGCAACTGAGGCAGAGAGAAGTAAAGTTATATCCAGAAATGTTAGTCCAGAAGGATCCCAGTTCGTAGTACAATCCTGAATGCTCATAAAGTAGCCATTTGAGTCTAGTTGGCTGGTTTGTTGAGGGCAGAGTTGCCATTGCCTGCCTGCTTTCTACCAATCTGGGATCTTTTCTAGGTGGCCACATATTTGTAATACGTAAGCTCCCCTCTAGACTGTAAACTCATTGTGGGAAGGGAATGTGTCTCTTATATTGTTTTATTGTACTCTTCCACCCAGTAAGTGCTTAATGAATACAACTGACTGGCTGACAATATTGAATTCCTCCCTCATTTCATGCATCTGCCTGCGGTCTGGGTCCTTACTATCAGGCATTTCTAACTTTTGAAGAAGTCATCTGAAGAATCCTTTCATGTCTGAATCTTATCCTTTAACAGGAGGATAATTGTCAGTGGAGGAATAGACTCCAGTGACCAGATGGCCATAGAAGTAGAATAATGCCATCAGGATTCTTGGCTAGTCAGAGCTATAGGTGAAAAACCATTGTGTTTAAACAAGATTTGGAGGATGAGTGGGTATCCTTTGCTTTTCACAGTAGGTAAATTTTGGTATTCATTCTTGAGATTCCTGGATAATCTGGCTGTCATGTCAACAACAGCTCGACAGCAGAGTGGTTTGGAAAAAAATCTATAAAAACCTGAGCACACATCACTTCCTGGTTAATCACTGTCACAGTCCAACCCTCTAACAGTAACATTGATGTTTATGCATGGTTAGCCTTAATAAAACTAGTTGGGCTTTTGGAGAATCAGTAGGTTGGGCCTGTTTCCTTGTTTATGCCTCCCGATTGGCTGGGAGGAGGACACATTATTGGCCATAAAATGGGAATGCATCTCTAAATTGGAGTTAGTGAAAATTGGAGTTAGTGACCATGTGTAAAACTTGAAATTGGCAAGGTGATAGCTATAAAAAGAACCCCTGAATACCATAGGGAAGTAGTAAATTTAAACTTCCCCCTAAAGAACGATTTGTGTTCAGATGGGACTCAGTCATGGAAATTAGGTATAATTCTGGAGCAAAGGCAGCTTTGGAAGAAAATTCCAAAGAACAAGTATGTGGTAATAATATCAGGCAAATTGTCTGACCTTTGGAACTGAGAAAGGCTGTTGCAAAATCTTTATGGAGTGGATATATGTCCCATAAGCACAGGATACAGGAAATACGCCTCTGTCACCTGAAGGGTCAGTCAATCAATGGCATTCATTGAGTGCTTAGTGCGAAGAGCACTGTACTGAGTGCTTGGGGGAGTACAATGTAACAGAGTTGGTAGACAAGTCCCCTCCCCACAACAAGCTTACAGTAGAGGCCAAGCTATATTATAAAATCATGGATTTTAAAACCTATATGATAAGGGTGTTTTGGGTAGCATTTCTTCAGTGTTGGAGGAATTGTCCTCTCTGTGAACTCTCACTTGGACTGTGGGCACGGCCCTGATAGAGGATGATGGAAAGGAAATGGAAAAAGTAGAAATGACCCTGACAAGCAACTGATAGACTTGTGGGCAGGGGTTAGTGATTAGATATCCTTAATGGCCTAAAGACTAAAGTGGAAACCAGGAGTTCAGTGCTTGCTGACTGGCCCTGAATGCAAGTGGTGATAAAATAGAAATCTCTATCTTAAAATTCAATTGTGGGAAACATTAATTGTAGTGTAAAGAGCACTGGAAGGTCGGGCTTGCATTGCACAAAATGAAGTCCAGAGTTGTCAGTTTTCCAGTGTATTTATTCCATGTAGGCAGCTAATTGGATTTTTTTTTGTTCAGAAACAACTAGTTGGGCTAAGCTATTTGGAGCAAATTGATTGAAACAGCACTTCTTTCCTTATGTACTGTACCAGTCTATTTATTCCGTCTGCCAAAAGACAACCTCATTGTCCATACCATTATCCCTGTGAAATTTTATAGATTGGGGGAACACATACAAAGGGTAGGGAATTGTAGCAAATGCTCATCGTAAGGTAGCATAGGATCCAGGTTTCCTGACAGTGTGGATTGGGAAGTACTAGGAATTAGAGATTGAGTCTGTCTGCACAAACAGTTATCTGGATGTTGAGGCCAGAAATATACCATAACCCCTGCCAAAGTTGGGAACTGTCATTTGAAAATACCTGCTGGATCTGGCAAATCTGTTTAGATTGGTATATAGATATTGGGTTGTATAATTCCCATTTCTCAGAATGTTCATAGGGAAGGAAGCAATGCTAAGGCTTCATCCATGAATCTCTTATACATCTCTTTTTGGAGGGAATAACTTTTATCAAGTATGCTGTAACTGATGGTTTGTAAAATAAGCCAATTTATGATATTGGT
Organism: Tachyglossus aculeatus; assembly: GCF_015852505.1. Classification (NCBI taxonomy): domain Eukaryota; kingdom Metazoa; phylum Chordata; class Mammalia; order Monotremata; family Tachyglossidae; genus Tachyglossus; species Tachyglossus aculeatus. The sequence continues at coordinate 34,603,377 of NC_052081.1, read as the reverse complement.
TTTATCTTCTAATTAAAACCAGAGGCTTGAAGGTATTTTTATATCTACATAAAATAAGCAGTTTCATTTCTCTGTACCTGGGGAAAAATGGTGCTATTAACTTCTCTGTGTACAATTAGTGGTGAATATGACACAGGGCAGTAGCATTAACACATTCTTCCTCTTATTATTTTTCAGTTGTTGGTAACAAGCATTAAACTCAAAATCTGCAGATGACCCCAGAAATGACACTCCTGCAGTGTCTTAAGAAGTCAAAAAGGCGACATAATTCGTTGAAATCCATTAGCTAGTGTTATCATGAAATTGCAGATGTTTGCAGTCTTCTTTCAGTGCTCTTGTATTTTGAAGTGAAACATGACTTCTAGAATTCATTGTGACATTGGTATAAGGCAGCAAACAGTATCGATAGCCCTTTGCCTCGAGTGGACCTATTTTCCGGGATAAAGAATGCGGGCTGAGTTGATGTTCCCATGTGTGTATGCAGGTTTTGCTTTCAGAGCTGAGCCAGTACAGGAGAAAACACATTATTGGGTACTGCCAATTGTTTTTCCCTTCATGTCCAAGGTTGCTTTAAGATGGATTTTCAAACTAGAATGGTCAGGGATGAATTCCAACATGGTTATAGAGGTTGGAAGTTTGGAGGTTATAAGCACCTTGGATGGCTGTGACTTTTGTTAGCCTAGAGTGTAGCATAGTATTTTGAACACAATAGGTGCTCAGTAAATGCTGTCAATGATGACATCTGCCTGACCATTAATGGTGATACACAACGACAAATCAACATTTCCGCCCACAAGGTCACCCCCTCATCATTCTACTCTTTTCCTAGCCCCTGACCATTCCTCTACCTCATCTCCCACTGCTACAATTTGATTCTTTAATTTCATGACACCCTCACAGATAGCTTCTTCACTGCTGGATGTGGGGAAATTAGGAAAGGTTTTTTCACAGTTTGTTGCTTTTCAATAGCAAAGAAATCCAACTGAAGGCAAGGTGCTTTGATACCTCCTTTCTAGAGGTGGACAGACCTGTATGAGGAAAGAAAGGTCTTAGAGATAAGAAAGAAGGGATTCAAGAATATGTATCCCTTAATTTAAAAATTGGTGATGAAGATTAATGAAAATAAAAGGAAGGGGTGATTGCTACAAGCCTGGGGGCTTGTCAGAGTTTTAGATGATTAAAAAAACATTTTGTAGCTCTTTCAGAGAGAAAACCCCCCTTTGGCAGTCTGTCCTCATCCTGCAATGTTTTAGCTCTCTGCATCCCCGAGGAAGAGATAAAGAAAAAATAACCCCCATCTTTCATGAAGAGGAACCTTTTATAGCTCTGTAGACTGCAGTTCACAAATCGAGATGACTTCATATTTGAATTTCACATACTTAATGCCTCCCTTCTAACTCTTCTTTTCTCATTTCTTCTCTCCCAATTCTCTGTTTTTCAGATCATGCTTCTCAGCGACCCAGAGATTGAGAGTAGCATTCTCATCAGCTCTGATGAAGGGGCCACCTATCAAAAGTACCGGCTTAACTTCATCATCCAGAGTCTACTCTTCCATCCCAAGCAGGAAGATTGGATCCTAGCTTACAGCCTGGACCAAAAGGTGAGGAAATGAGCATCTGCTTCACATCCTTAAGTATTTATCTGCCTCCATACTTAGAGAGAGACTATCTGAAGTCCTTAGATCGTTAGTTTGAAACCCAGAAGAATTCTAAAAGTGACATTTGTGGGAGCTCCCCTCTTTGCCCGAACTCATGACCCATTTTGGAGGAACCTGGTTTGCTTTTGCTTTCTCCCTTTCACACATCAATTAGTTGTGTGCTGTCAGAAGATGGGATGGTGTTAGAGGCGGTTTCACATCCAGGTTCTTGGGTTTGGAAGCAAAAGCACAAACTCAAACCAGTGTCTATTAGGTTTCTTTGATTCACCAATAACAAATTATTGAGTGTTTGGAGATATGATTATTCTCCACTGGGCAGCTTTGATCCAGTTTCCCACAGGACAGTGGGGTGGAGATAATTTCTGACCCTCTCTTTTGTGATCTTTGTGCTTCAATATTGCAATGGCTTTTTTCCTGTAATTTCTCTTATTCAGCCGACTCAGCCTACTGCTCCTCCAATAGGTTTGAATATGTGTCAGAATATTCAGTCTCAGCCACTTTAAACAATAGCTTCCACATAACCTTTCCATGTCTTATTATCAGAAGAGTTTGGTGGGTACCAGGTACTTATTGCTATTCTCCTGAGGGTGTCTGAGTGACATTTACAGACCAAAAACCATTGTAAATACAGTTCTTTCTTGGTACCAAGTGGACAGTGTATGAGAGACTTAGTCAAATGTCAAATAGATTTTGAGCTTAGGTGATAAGTGCCAAAAGGAATTTGAAAGAAAAAAATATATACTTTAGATGTGATTATACGTCTAGATGCCAATGAATCTAAAACTTCTAATTGTACTGGTATTTCCTTAAGAGCATCCTGAATAGCAGAGACTGGTGATAAATTGATAAGTCTTCTAGACTGTGAGCCCACTGTTGGGTAGGGACCGTCTCTATATATTGCCAACTTGTACTTCCCAAGCGCTTAGTACAGTGCTCTGCACACAGTAAGCGCTCAATAAATACGATTTGATTGATTGATAAGCTATGGGCAGCATGTCATGGCTGTATCTTTTGAATAGGTACTGCTTTCTTCTTAGAGTTCACAAACAGTATCCAAACTATAGCTCATGTAAGTGTAAATGTGATGTATTCCCCAAAATCTTGGTCTTTTATTTTTCTTCTTAGAAATATGTGGATATAAGGGAGTGGGCAGAGATGGATTTTCCTAATCTAGCTTCCAATCTCCGGAAAAGGTTTATTCCTTGGGCGCTCCTGCTTCTTGACAACTTTGCATAAAATGACTGTGTGCCTGAGCATTGTTTGTGGCCCATAAAATTTCTACCCGATCCCTCTCTTAAATAAATGGCCATGGAGGTGGATAATGACATGGGAAGGAGAGGTGGATAATTTATTTGGGGGAAGAGGATTTTCTTTTCTTGAGTTGGAATCTATAGGAAAAAGAACAGCACTATAATGCTGCAGATCAAAATGCAAGAGTGGTCTTGACAGTAGATACCTGAATGTGTTGTTCTCAAGCTAGACATCTTAATGTGCATAAATGGAGATGGCTTTTTGCTTCAAGGGAAATGAAAGCTGCCAGTTTTTAAGTATCAGAGGGAAAGATTGTTTATGCAGACAGGTCTATTGATATTTCCATAAAATTCTGTTGCTAAAACACACTGCCAATATTTTCAAAATTCACATGACTACCTTGTAATGATTGGTTTATGAAAAAAATCATAATTGGTGGAACTCTCAAAATACTTATACCAAAACTGAAAGCGATATTCCAGATTTTGTGGATCATGAAATATCTTGATTTAAAGCACAAGAAATAGAGTATAAAGAATAAAAAGGGTAAAGAATGCTCTTTAAATAGCTTATCAAGCCATGTGTGGGTGCACACAATGTGGAAGAAAGTGTAGTAATAATAGTATTTAAGTGCATACTGTGTAGAACAATGTACTAAGTGCTGGGAAGCAATATACAGTAGAAATTAGACATGAACCCTGTCCCTCAAGGAGCTCACAACCTATGAAATATGTCTCGTGTTGTTCTTTTCAGTCACACCTCCTTGCATGTGGAGGTTCTCACTGTCAGCAGGGTGATCTTTAAAAACAACAGACAGCTTGTGTTTTCTCTCTCTGAATTACTAGTATTATTTATTATTTTTAAGTGCTCATTGTGTAGTCTAAGAGCTGGGGTAGATAAAAGTTAACCAGGCCAGACATAATCCCTGTCTCACAGGGGGCTCACAGTCTAAGTTGGTGGGAGACCAGGCATTGACTCCTTGTTTTACAGATGAAGAAACTGAGGCACAGAGAAGTTGAGTGACTTGCCCAAAGTCACACAGAAGTCAACTGGCAGAGCTGGGATTAGAACTCAAGTCCTGTGACTCACAGGCCTATGGTCTTTCCATTAGACCACACTGCCCCTCTGCATATATTATTATCTATCTTTCAATTTACTACATATATATTACATTTTACATATGCCAAATGCACACATATGATTCCTTGCCTATTATATCAATTTTCATTTTTTATGAATGGCATATTTGTCCTTTTATTTCTCCTGTCTTTGCCCATTAGAAGATGAAACCACTGAGGGCAGAGATCACAACTCGGACTTATTTAGAATGTTTCACTACGTGCATATTACAATGCACTGCTCAGAGTTAGGTGCTCAGTAATTCAATCAATGACATTTATTGAGCACCTACTTTGTGCAGAGCACTGAACTAATTGTTTTGCAGGCTACAATTCAGTGGAGTTGCCCAATGCCATTCACACTGATCCTACTTTCCAAGGGACCGGCCTAGCCCCAGATATACAGGCACTGCACTGCTGAAGTGTGGAGATGATTCTTTCCTCTTCAGAAGGAGAGACTCCTGGGTGAAGGGAGCATTACTTCAGAGTTCTGAATCCACCTGTTACCACTGAGGGGGAGGCTTGCTGAAGTAGAGGGAGCTGGCTCAATTCACATAAGATCACCACCCCAGTCTAAACTATGAAAATTGGGAAAGCACCTGAATCTGTGACATTCCTTCAGTAATCTATTAGTAAGAAGAGAACTTACTGCTTAGTGATCTGTACAGACTTCCCCTCAACGTATGAAACACCGAGTGCCATCCTAACCATTATCTTCAAGATGGGAGGTGAGTGAGCTCACGGGAAGCTATGGGTTTAGCTCACTGCTCTGGCAAAACCATAGCCAGAGTCCACTGCAACAGATTGCAGAAAAATATTAACTGCATACGACCCAGATCACAGTGTGTCTTCATATTGGAAAAGAGCCCAGTGGGCATTGTCTTTGCAATGCAGTGGATTTAACAGAAGTGCAAGCTACGTTACCATATGAACATCTGATAAAGATAAAGTCCTGGTAAATATTAGACCAGCTTTGCTGGCCTGTGAAGTTCTCCAAGATCCCAAGAAAACTCCAGAGTCGGTTGAGCCACAGTTAGTGATGCTCTATATGATAGTTTTTCCATCACCACGACCAACGAGGCCAAGTTGGGCTGGCTTTTAGCCTCCAAGCAGTCCATGTCTGGTCTCCAGGATTTGAGGCCGAGTCTCGCTAGCTCAGTGGATGGATACTTTCTCTAGTTGAGAATTACGGGAGGGTCTCAGTCCTGAGGCATCAGAACACTGCATGAGGGAATTGGTTAAGATCAAAGTAGTTGGTGCTGTACCATGTGCGTTCTTGACCTGTCTAGTGGGATTCTCATTTGGGCATGGTACGCACCAAGGAAGCAGCATGGCCTAGTGGATAGGGCATAGGCTTGAGAGTCAGAAGGATCTGGGTTCTAATCCTGGCTCTGCCACTTATCTGCTGGGTGACCTTGGGCAAGTCAGTTCACTTCTCTGTGCCTCAGTTAACTCATCTGTGAAATGGGAATTAAGACTGTGAGCCCCATATGGAAGAGGGACTGTGTCCAACTCAATTACCTACAATTATTATTATTATATCTACCCCAGTGCTTAGAACAGTACCTGGCACATAGTAATAATAATAATGATGGTATTTGTTAAGCACTTACTATATGCAGAGCACTGTTCTAAGCGCTGGGGGGGATACAAGGTGATCAGGTTGTCCCACGTGGGGCTCACAGTCTTAATCCCCATTATACAGATGAGGGAACCAAGGTACAGAAAAGTTAAAAGTGACTTGCCCAGAGTCACACAGCTGACAAGTGGCGGAGCTGGGATTTGAACCCATGACCTCTGACTCCCAAGCCCATGCTCTTTCCACTGAGCCACTCTGCTTCTTACCAAATACCACAGTTATGATGATGATGATGGGCAGGGGGGATAGTGCATTTCACTGTGCATGCAATAGACCCAGTACAACAGATGTAACCCCAGTATAGTGCCAGTTTGTTGCTGCTCCATAACTCAGTAGCCAGTTGCCTTGGTAGCTTCCAAAGTCTTCTCCACCCACATTAGCCAGCTGTTTTTCAAGATTACCCTTGGGTCTGCCCACCCAGAGGAATGCCGTAGGTGGTTTTTCGTTCAGAACCCTTCATTTGTTTCATTCAGAACAGGCATTGTGCTAGTTGAGGAGCTGGGACTAAAGGCCAGGTGTCCTGACTGTGAGTGGTGCTCTTTCCACTGGGCTAACAAAATAGTTCTTAATAAGGGTTAATTGTCTACTACCATCATTCATTCATTCAATCATATTTATTGAGTGCTTACTGTGTGCAGGGCACTATACTAAGCGCTTGGAAACTACAGTTCGGTAATAGAGATAATCCCTACCCAACAACAGGCTCGCAGTCTAGAAGGGTATTTATTGAGCGCTTACTGTGTGCGGAGCACTGTACTAAGCGCTTGGAAAGTACAATTCGGCAACAGATGGAGACAGTCCCTACCCAAAAATGGGCTCACAGTTTAGAAGCGGGGAGACAGACAACCAAACAGAACAAGTAGGTAGTGTGACCCCCACCTGCCGGCTCCTCCTCTGGTTGGGGTCCCGGGGCTGAGGGGTGGGGAAGGGGCTGTCCTTCCGGCCTCCCCTGCAAACTTTCCGGGGTTCCCCCGGGGAGCGGCATCGAGGAGGGGCTCGGCTGTTTCCCCGCCCCACAGTTGGCCACTGGCCAGGCCCAACTGAGCGGGGCCTGGCCTGCAGCAGCCGGGGCAGCCGAGCCGAGTCGAGCCACGCTGAGCTGAATCCAACTGAACCGAGCCATGTTGGGTCTCCCACCTTGTGTCTCCCAGGTTCCCTGGCCCAAAGATAAGTAATTCCAACAAATTCATCCTCGTTCCCTGGTCTAAAGTCTCATCTCTGTTACCCTCTTCCCCTGCTTTCCGCCTCTCAGCCTATTCTGGCCTTGACCTTCCCTCTCAGGGACTGCCAAACACACTGCTTTTGGTGTCTTATTTTCCTCCATCTCTTTTTCCTCATCTTCATCCTCCTTTTCCTCCTCTTGCTTCTCCTTTTCCTTCTCCTCCTCCTCTTCCTTCTCTTCCTTCTCCTCCTCCTCCTCCTCCTCTTCCTTCTCCTCTTCCTCCTCCTCCTCCTCCTCCTCTTCCTCTTTCTTACACCATACAACTCAATGTTAAAAACAATGTATCATACTGCGGTCATGGTAAAGTCAATATTTGGTCCAGATTCTCCTGGTGAGGAAGCTTCTTCCTGAATTGTGGGCATTTGGGAGGAAGCTCTAAGTGTTTCAGGTGGCTAAGATAGTACATCAGAGAAGGCTGCCTAAATTGGGATACATTTTATGCAGATCGTTCCCTTACCAAACTTCTAGAACCCAATTTGAGGCACATGTAAATGTTGCTACAGGTATTTCAAAATTGTGAAAAAACTTGTTTTCCTGGGAGTTTTGAGGGCCAAAATAATCTAGAAATCACATTGGAAGGCATCTTCTTGAAATACTTCAAAGTCACTTGTGTAGCCCTTCAGTGGCTAGATGATCATTCAGTGGGCAAGTTCTTGTTCTGATCCTGTGGATCGTGTAGAGTTCACAAATCTGTTATTTATGCAAATGACTTGTGATAGCTTTTTTGATAATCCATGGGGTGCCTGGATATATTCATCTAAACCAAGTGGCATTTTGTGAAAGAGGAAAAATAAGGAGAAAATAGCTATTTTTCCACATGAGTGGCCAGATTGAAAAACTCCACATTATCGTCCATCTTCTTTCTTGGCAAATGAAACTTTAAAAAATATGGCAGAAATGGGAATGTAGAGAGTGAAAAACTCCATGACATGTCTGACTGCATTTTTCGCTACTCAGCTACTTTATATCAAAGCTGGAATGTGAGTCGTTCTCTCTTAATGTACATTTCCCGGAGTTCCTTATTGGCCCAGATTTAAGTGGCTGTTGTAGAAACTCATGGCCACATACTAATGAAGAGATACCATTAGAAACCTGGAATTGGAAGCAAAAGAGAAGTTTAAATCTATCCTTTTGGCACTTTACGTGCAAATGAGATTCCAAATTCTTTGTAATTCTTGTTTTAGGCCTTTAGATGAGAAACCATAATTGTACCTGTAGCTGATCGGATTAATGTCTGATGATACCTTGCCGTACTTGCTATTGTCAGCTTCAGGATTAGTTACTACTGACTTTGGATAAATCAATTGGGGATTAACTTGGTGTTGCCTCAGTTTGGAAGTTTAGTCTGAGAGTAAGGGGAAGTACTAGGGCACCTCTGCTTTCTATTAAAAATAAGATTCTACTAGATATTCAGAATGAGGCAGAGACCTAAATTGGTCCTAACAGAAATAAACGCTCACCCTGCCTGCCTAGAAAGAACCACTATCACCAGGCACAAACAACTCCCTAACTGGGGCGGTTTTCACACAGTGGCAACCATTTCCAATGCTTCTGTCAATCTGATCCTAATGGGAGTCATCATGATGGTGAAAATAAAAACTGAAATAACACTTTGCTTATCTCGAGTGATTCCACTATATCCCTGTGGGAAACAGATATTATCTTGGATTTGGGCAGTTCCTTTCTTCCAAGGAGCACCAAGTGTTTTCACAAATCATTTTGACTAACTACATCCCTATAAAGGATCCACAGGATGGGCTATATTATTCCCCTCCTTTAAAAATTGGGAAACTGAGGCTGAAGCACCTGAACAATTTAGCCAGAGCTGCATAACTCCTCCTTTGAATGCCTCTTATAAGAGAGTTTCATCCCCATAGTCAGGGTGAGAAAAATGAAGCCCAGAGAGGTTAAGTAACTTGCCTGAGGCCATACAGTAAGGGGAACATAGGACCCGGGATTTAGGATTCCTGACCTTTAGGCCTTAGAGTTGTCCTGTAGATTGCAGTACCCCACACACCTAAAAACAATTTAGGATGAATGTTATCATAAGGACAATATGAAGTGACATTTTTCTCTAAGTGTTCAAGAACTGAAAGAACGAGTTTGCAGTGCAGAAGGATAAACAGCTTATAACATTATAAAATATACTTATTTGAAAAATATCAGTTTTCATTTCCTACCTGTATCTACAATTCCATCCAGGGGTGCAACTAAAACAGCACTGGATCAGCCCATAGTATTGAGAGTTTACCAGAGGCAGATCTTGGTACTAAGCACTTGGGAGAGTACAACAAAAACAAAAGTAATGATCCTCATTCTAAGCCTTTAAATCCTGGGAGCAGCTGGTAACATTTTAGGGGTAGGCAGCTTCTCTGCACGGAAGCTTTGAAACTTGGGAGGTTCATTTAATACTTCTCTGATTCCATGTCTAATTTCCTAATGAGAACCTGAAGTCTAATAGTTCAGGGGATGATTCATTTTAAAGCCTTTGTCCATGCTTATCTCAGTATGATTGTATCTCCTGAGAGTAAGGGGAAGTACTAGGGCACCTCTGCTTTCTATTAAAAATAAGATTCTACTGGATATTCAGAATGAGGCAGATAGCTAAATTGGTCCTAACAGAAATAAACACTTGTCAAGCAAAAACTTGCCCGGGACAGCTCCTGATTGTTGAGGAATAGTAACAATGATAATAATAATAATAATGATGGTATTTAAGTGCTCACCATGTGCTAGGCACCGTACTGAGGGCTGGGATGGTTACAAGCAAATAGGGTTGGACACAGTCTTTTTCCCACATGGTGCTCACAGTCTAATCCCCATTTTACAGATGAGGTAACCGAGGCACAGAGAAATGAAGTGACTTGCCCAAGGTCACACACCAGACAAGTTGAGGAGCCGCGATTAGAACACAGGTTCCTCTGATACCCAGACCCATGCTCTATCCATTAGGCCACGTGGCCAGCACCATTCCACAATTAGTGGGGACTGGCTATGAGAAGGTGCTCTCTGCAGGGCTGTGCACACCTCTATCTATCTATTCCAGCATTTAATCAATAATATCGATTGAGCAATTACTGTATGGAGAGCACCCTAGAGTCCTTCTCTTGGGAGGGAGGGAGAGAATGGACAGATTGACAGTTTAGAACTTGTTTGCCTTAAAGTTGCAGCAAGATGATGACCAGCTGGTTTTGTTCAGAGGGTCCTGCCCAGCTGACCTTCAAGGCTAAGTTTGTGGGGACGTGACCATGATAGGACCCTCTGTTTTAGGATTGATTTTGAGGCAGCGGGGCACACTGCTGGGCATTTCAACTTGAAGTTTGGTGAAGAAAGCAACACCCAGCAGGTCCTTTGTGCTGCCTATTCTTAATCCCACTCCCCCTCCAGTTGGGAGGCTGATTTTTCCATCCAATTTGTAGTTGTAGTAGGGCCAAGGGAAGTTGGCACAGGGTTCAAAGGTATCGCCATTTCAGTAGTCTAACGTCAATAGCATATTGAAGCAGCATGGCCTAGTGGAAAGAGCACAGGTCTGTGAGTCAGGGGACTTGGGTTCTTATTCCAACTTGGCCACTTGTCTGCTGTGAGATCTTGGATAAGTCACTGAACATCTGTGCCTTAGTTTCCTCATCTGTAAAATGGGGATGAACTATCTGTTCCTCCTAGACTGGGAGCCTCACCTGGGATAAGGACTACGTCTAACCTAATCATCTTATTTCTAACCCAGCACTTAGTTCAGTGTTTGGCACATACTGAGCCTTAAATACCACAATTTTTTTAACATTAAGGATAAGTTTGCCTTCAACAGAGCCCACCAATCGTCATGGAGTAGTGGAACCCTAATCATTTTTCTTTCCTTCTGTTAGATGTTATTTGTTAAGCACTTAATATATAATAATGATGATGGTATTTAAGTGCTAAGTGCAAAGCACTCTTCTAAGCGCTGGGGGGATACAAGGTGACCAGGTTGTCCCACATGGGGTTCACAGTCTTAATCCCCATTTTACAGATGAGGTAACTGAGGCACAGAGAAGTTAAGTGACTTGCCCAAGGTCATACAGCTGATAAGTGGCAGAGATGGGATTAGAACCCATGACCTCTGACTCCCAAGCCCATGCTCTTTCCACTGAACCACACTGCTTCTCAGTACTGGGGTAGATAAATTATATTTGGGTTGGATGCTATCCCTGTTCTAGCTAGGGCTCACAGACATAATCCCTATTTTACAGATGAGGTAACTGAGGCATAGAGAAAGAAGTAGGACGTGGTGAAGGTGTGGTGATACAGAAGAGAAAGAAAGGAAAAATAGGCGAGGGAGAGGGGTGACTCTCAGAGCACCAGGGTGATAGTGGCCATAGCATGGTTTCCAATTGGATGACAGCAGGTCCAGCAGGAGCAGGGGCCTAGCTATCAGGCCTATCTGGGGCCATGCTGATTTCCCCACCACCCAGATACAAGCAATGACGGAGCAGGTGGCGGTGGCATTTCTGGCAGAAATTGTACTTCACGGAGCCATCTGGATAGCTCCCATTGCTGCTAGAAATGCATCCTTCCAGTTGGGTTACATGCTCCGGCTCTGGCCGAGGATGGGCCAGTTCAATCTTAAAAGCGGAAGGGTCTGGTAGTGGCAGAGGATGCTGCTGCCAAAAAGGAAGCGGATGTGGAGACAGGCCACCCTATCACCTCCTCCTCCTCCTCCTCCTCCTCCCTGGTGCTGTGCTACCAGCCTGGTAACTGTCGAGTTGTAGCCGTTTAACACTCCAGCTGAAATATGGGGTCCAGTGAGCCCTTTGGATGACAGTTGGAACCCCCAAAATGTGGACATCCTAACCAAAGTGGCCACTTTGTTCTGGGCTGGCATGAGTGATGTCTCCTGAGCCTGGAGCCTCATTTATGTGTCTTGCTAGTCTTGTGTTCTTTGGGGTTGGCTGAGTCGCTGGAGAATGCACTAGTATTTTGTGAGTGAGGCAGCTAGGGATTCTTTTCCACCCAGCTCTGGTGACCTGTGACTCTGTGCAGATTTGCTTCTGTATTCCCATCCTGGGAATGAGGTTCCAAACAGGGGCACAACAGAACTGTGAGAGCTACCTGGAGGGAACCAGTTGACCCTGGTGCTTCTGAATGAATCTCTAGGTTTTGCCTTAGGCTTATTAAGTTGTCAGGAGTTCAAGTCCTAATTATTGTAGCTGTTGCCTCTCTCTCCCTTCATCGTCATAGTGAATAAAATGAACTGGAAACAGGGTATCTTATTTTTTTGAAGTATTTTCATCAAATCTCCAAGCAAAAAGTAAGGACTCAGAAAAAATGTTCCAACCCACTCCAACTCCAGGGGTTTAGCCTCAGTTGAGTTTATTTGCAATAAGGTGAATTGCCAATGAGAGTCTCTGGTAATGTGAGCAAGAGATCAGAAAGGTGTGAATTAGCATTCTGACCTCGAGTTAGGGAATGAATCAAAAACTCTCAGGTAAGTAGACAGCAATCACCTGACTCTAGACCTTCCTCATATTTGTGCCACTGGGCAGCTGCCACATAAATTGCATTTCTTCACAGAGAATGGTGCATCTCACATTTTTTCAGGGTGGATGTGACCAGATTCTGGCAGTGGCAGAATGGAAAAATCAAGGCATTTTTATGTCATGTGCTTGGAAAACTGAAAATGTAGAACATAAAGTAGTGGGTTGGGATTAAAAGACTGACAGATGTAGATTAAACATTAAGAAAATCGTGGAGACCTCTAAGAGGATAGTCTTTAAACTCTTCTTAAGGCTGGGATTCTACAACACGTCTTAAAGTTCAACAGACAGGGTTGAGTGAATAATTTGGGTAATTTTCTGTAATCACAGGGAGCTTGTTGCCTGAGCAGGTAACCCCTTGTAACAGTTGTCCTTCATCAAGCTGCTCCTGCTAAATTCAAATCCAAATCAAGTAGGAGGAGCGTTTGGCTGTGTATGGGGGGTTGGGGGGGGGGGGGGGGGCGTGGAGGGAGAGAAGAGCCAATTAGTTTTTTAAAGAGCTATTTGAAATGGCATTAAGGTACAGGGTAAATGTAGGAAAAGAGTAAAAAAAATATGCAAAGGAATATGTAATGTGTCCTCGGACTTACCAAAATTTGGTGATGATGATAATGATGGTGTTTGTTAAGCACTTACTATGTGTCAGGTGCAGTTCTAAGTGCTGGGGTAGATACAAGATAATCGGGTTGGACAAGGTTCTGGTCCCACATGGGGCTCACATTCTTAATCCCCATTTTACAGATGAGGGAACCGAGGCACAGAGGAGTTAAGTGACTTGCCCAAGGTCAAACAGCAGATTCATGGTGGAGCCGGAATTAGAACCCCTTGACCTTCTTACTCCCAAGCCCATGCTCTATCCACTAGGCAATGCTGATGGCTTTCTAATTATATTGCCCAGGCTTTGGGGAAATCTATGAGCTAAAGCTAATGACAGAAATACAATTTTTGTGTCTTAGATGAGGCCAAAAAACCAAATGGTGGGAAAGTAACTTGTTTTCTGAAGGTGCAGGTTATACTTTTGGATTTCTTTACACCTTCCATTAGTTTGTTCTGAACGTCAACTTTAATGCAACATAACTGTTTATCATTTTAAATAGCTAATACCGGAATGCAAAGTTTTTCTGCAGATTTAGAGAGACAGCATCTTTAATATGGTAATAAGGAGAGGAGTTGAAATCGTTTCACTTCATTTGCAAATCATGAATATGTATTCCCCCTATAAATGAAAGAAAAGACTAAAACAGATATCGTGTTTGTTCAATTTGTTAAAGAGAAGACAATTTGTCAGGACTTTTAAAAAAAAACTTGAGCTATATGCAAATGCAGGGAAATCAGACCCCCATGTTAATTCTGTGGCATGATGAATATTTTTATAATCCTAATTAGTACCAGTCATTTAGTCTAGCAATTTCCCCCAATCTAGTCAATTTGAAATTAAAATAGATGCCTTGATTACAAAACTCATTAGCAAAGAAGCACCCTTCTCACTAACCAGTTCATTTAAAATGCACAAAATGAATGAAGTGTGAGCACTTGTGTTGTCAATTGCCATAAGTGAAGTGAGCCTTAATTGGAAGCATTGTGAAGTATTTGTATTGCTGCATGTTTCATTGCAGTATGATATATCATTCATTAAATGAAACAAAAGCAACTTTTAAATGGTCTAATTAAAGAGAGATGGTGCACTTGGTTATTTTATAAAGTCAAATGCCACATTTGTTGGCATTTGAAGAACTGAAAGGTATTAATGTCGGAAAGACTAAGTCTGACTCTGCATTCATCACTCTGATTATGTTGAGACTGGCAGTTATAATGGGAATCAAGAAAATTAAATTAGGGAGCACTGACTCCTTATTTAAAAGTGCCCATACCCATATTGTCCTCGGGAGTTTGGAAGGGAAAGGAAAGCATTGGACCCAGGAAAGAACAGATTGATTTGTGGCTCCAGGCTGAGCCACGGAGCTGACTAAGTTGCAGGAATGGAATGAAGAGGACGGGCACCAGCCTGTCACATTTAAAAATTGCTCCTCATTAAAGGGAAATCTCTAACCAATAGCCTCCCTTTCTTTTCCGTACCAACGCATTCAGTGCCTAAAATGATTGCACTGGAGTGCTGCAGTTACCATGGAAGAGGAAAAAAGGGAAGAGGATGAAGGGCCCTGATTTCATAGAAAGTAGCCCAGGGCTACGAGAGGATTCCCCAGGAGCTGGAAGAGGAAAATGAAATAATCTTTTCCGTTTAAATTCAAACTCTTTTTAGACCTCTATCCTTCTTGCTGAGGTCTAAACTCTTCACCACATCCCCTTTAACTCTCTACTAATTAAAATTATGGTATTTGCTAAGTGCTTACTATGTCCTTGGGCTGAACCTAGGGTCCTTGGCCCAAGGATCCCACGCACTTACTATGTGCTAAGCTCGTTGTGGGCAGGGAATGTGTCTTAATTGTTGTATTGTTCCCTACCCAGCTCTTAGTACAGTGATCTGCACACAGTAAACTCTCAATAAATATGATTGGATAAGCTAGGTTGCTGTTTTTAGCCATTTGTGTCTTTGGCAAGAACCAGAAGAGAGAAACTTGCCATGCCATCAATTGAGCAGTCATATTTATTGATCACTTACTGAGTGCAGAGCACTGTTCTAAACACTTGGAAGAATACAATACAGTTGGTAGACACTATCACTGCCCTCAAGGAGCATGCAGTAGTTCCTATAAGTGAATCGTAAACATAAAAGCCAAAAGGAAATGCCAAGTTTCTGAAATCTCAAATTGAGTTTTGCCTAATTTAACCCACCCCCCACAAAAATGACAATAACTCTTAAAAGACAAACTACCCATAAAGTCCATATCCTTAGCATAAGTGATGCTCCAGCAGGTCAGACTCATTGCGTCCATCCCAGCAAGTCATGTAGAGGTACAGGCTGCAATGGCTGGCATCCTTGAAAACTGTAAGCTTGCTTTTTCCTGCCTTGCTTTTGGCTCTGTCCTTATGTGTTGAAGAAGAACATCTTCCGATGGAAAAATCCAATTTGGCCTCCAATCTTCATGGAGCAACCTAGTGTCAACTCCCACCCGAACATTAGAGGCTTTCCACCCTGCCCAGATGAAAGCAATGGTTTCTGACTCATGGAGGCCTAACCCACCCCTAGACCTTCTTCCCTGACTAAGCCCTCTTTTCCTTTTCTTTCACTCCCTTCTGTGTCTCCCTCACTTGCTCCCTTTATTCAAACTGCCCGCTAAGCCCCACAGCACTTAATAATAATAATTATTATGGTATTTGTTGTGAGGCACTGTACTAAGTGCCAAGGCAGAAACAAGCAAATCAGGTTGGACACAGTCCCTGTCCTATGTGGGGCTCAATCTCGATCCCCATTTTACAGATGAGGTAACTGAGGCACCAAGAAGGGCAATGACTTGCCCAAGGTCACACAGCAAATAAGTGGTGGAGCTGGGATTAGAACCCATGACTTTCTGACTCCCAGGCCTGTGCTTTATAATAATAATAATGGCATTTATTAAGAGCCTACTATGTGCAAAGCACTGTTCTAAGTGCTGGGGAGGTTACAAGCTGATCATGTTGTCCCATGGGGGGCTCACAGTCTTAATCCCCATTTTACAGATGAGGGAACTGAGGCACAGAGAAGTTAAGTGACTTGCCCAAAGTCACACAGCTGACAAGTGGTGAAGCTGGGATTTGAACCCCTGACCTCTGACTCCAAAGCCCATGCTCTTTCCACTGAGCCATGCTGCTTCCCCTATATCCCCTAAATCCCCTTTATCCACGATGCCATGCACTTAAGTATATATCTGTAATTTATTTATATTGTCTGTCTCCCCTTCTGGATTGTAAGCTTGTTGTGGGCAGGGAATGTGTCTGTTGTATTATATTGTACTCTCCGAAGTGCTTAATACAGTGCTCTGCACACAGTTAGTGCTCAGTAAGTACAATTGACTGACCTCCTACCAGTCTCTCTTTCCTGTCCCTTTTCAATGTTCCCTCCAACTGATCCTTTTGGGTCTTGGGTGGGTGCTGTTAGGTGGGAATTCGGCACCCAGTGCTTTACTCTTGGAGTTTTATTGGCTAAGCTGGGTCCTTGTGATGAGAAATTTACTGGTTGATTAAGGTTTGTCCATATGTGATATTAACTATGAGGATATGTTTTTGGAGCCCCTGGGGATGGGAGAAGGGAGAAAGGCAGGTCAGGCTGGCAGTAAGTCACTGTGTTATTACTGGGGTTGTTTATCACCTTACCTGTCATTTTAACCGTTCAAGTGACCTTTCCCCCAACACACATTTTTGCTAACTCTCAAATAAGTGTCTTGATCAAAACAGCGGGCAGTATCTATGTCAATACATTATTGAAATCAGGCTCTCCAGAATGGAATCTTTTAATTTGAGTGGTGGTTAGGAAGCTACATTGCAGATTGCCATCCAAGAGCTTTTCACCAGCTGAATGAGTGTGTGGGGGGGAGAGATGGGATCAAAGTGTGTTCATTTTTCAAATAGATTTGAACTGATTAGGTTTACATTTTCTTGCCATTAAAATCAATAGAGGGAAGGAGTCTTTTCTGGACTCAGTACCCCAAAATGGAGGTTCTTGTGGCTGGGAGCCCAGAAGCATAATGCCTGAGAAAGTGAAATGCCTGAGAGAGCTGGGCAAGTTTACCTTCATGCTGGAAACCCAAATAGCCACCAAGTTATTTTCAAGGGTTTCTAAATATTGGTTGGCCCTGACTTAGCACACCGCAGTGGGCTATTAGGGGATGTCCAGCCTTGAGGAATATCCTTCAATGGTTAAAGCCAGTTTGGCTAGAGCTGTTGACTGCGGAGTGCTTTCTCCGCACCCACCAAAGTGAAACGAAATTGTAAGATGACAAAGTCCTTTTCAGGGAATCGTTAACAACAGTCATTGATTTGGTGTGCAGGATGACAAGACAAAAAGCTGGCTCTCAAGGGGTTTACTGGGGTTTAATGGGGGGGGGGGAAGACAAGTGAATATAAAACCAAAAGCATGAAATGGACTAAAATTGGTCTGAGCTTAAATAAAAACAATGAACACATATATAACTGAAATTATATCTACATTACATACATGCCCAGATTGATAGGTGAGTGCCAAGGTTGGCTTTGGGTATGTAAACAAGAAAGGTAGTTATTGAGACTCAGCTTTTGAAAGAGGGAAAAAGGTGGCTTGGTGGAATGCCCTCCAGATGGGGGAAATAGTCTGAGCATTAGGTCAGAGTTGAGAATATTTGGGGTAGGGGTTGGGAGGGTAGCTTGGGAGGAGCAAAGAGCAGAGGCTAGAGGCTGTGGCTGAGAGTTTTCAGAAGAGGGAAGTTAGGTATGAGGGAGCCAGATGATGGAGACACTTAAATCTGATATACCAGAGGCAAGAGGGAACAGGGAGGTTTTTCAGAAGGGAAGTAGTTGTGATCCAGTCAGCAGAAAAATGATTCAATCCCCTAAAATCTTAAATAAGCACAGCCCTCAATAACACTTGTTCATATCTTTATATTCCATTACTTCCTCTCATTTGTACTTTATTTTAGTGGCTTTCTTCCCTGCTGGACTCTAAACCCCTTGAGGGCAGGGGCCATGTACTTTGGGCAAGTCACTTAACTTCTCTGTGCCTCAATTCCCTCATCTGTAAAATGGGGATTAAGACTGTGAGCCCCATGTGGGACAACCTGATCACCTTGTATCCCCCCCCCCCGCCAGCGCTTAGAACAGTGCTTTCCACATAGTAAGCACTTAACAAATACCATCATTATTATTATTACCAATTCTGTTGTACTCTCCCAAGGACTCAGTTGAGATCTTGGCACACAGTAAATACCCAATAAATGTTATTGAGTAATTGATTGATTAAATGTGGGCTAGACTTGTTGTGGCCTAATGGGAAGGAGACTCTGCCATGCGTTTATCTGAAAGAGGGATTCCCCCTCCTGATTAGCCCTGTGAAAAATTCTACAGGGGCTCCAGGATGTCCCTAATTATCCTGCTGTTTACTCAGCTAGGTCTCTGGCTACAGGGGGACTCAAATCACCTCATCATTTGAGAGGGGCTGTTCTTCTCTCCTCCCCCTTCTCTCTTCGTTCTTTTCTCTCTCCTTCTACTCCTCTCTTTGCTTCTCTCTACCTCCTCCCCACCTCTTCTTCTGCTGTGGGCTTCTCCTTATTCCATGCAAAAATCTCTCTGAAAAGCACCCAGTCAGTAAATGGTAAAGGAGAGGAAAAGACAATTTCAGAAATCATACACTTGGCACATCTCTTCTGGGAAGCCTTCCCTGACTGAGCCTTCCTCTCCTCTTGTCCCACTCCCTTCTGCGCCACTCATACTTGTTCCTTCATTCATCCTCCCTCCCGTCCCCACAACACATATGTATATATCTTTGTTTATTTATTTATTTACTTATATTAATGTCTGTGTCCCCATCCCCCCGCCCCCCCCCCAGACTGTGAGCTTGCTGTGGGCAGGGAATGTGTCTGATGTTATACTGTACTCTCCCAAGTGCTTAGTGCAGTGCTTTGCACACAGTAAGCACTCAATAAATATGATAATCAGTAGTATTTATGGAGCACTTACGGTCTGTAGAGTAGTAAGCATTTGGGAGCATACAATAGCATTTAGACATGATTCCTGTCCTCAAGGCTAGGTTTACAATCTAGCATAGGCTTAGAGGTAGGGGGAAATCAACAGAGTTTAAAAATATGTAAGCAAGTGCTAAATGGAGGAGGGGTGAGTGGCCAAATGCTTAAAAATGAAGAGACCAGCTGAAGTGGCAACTGGAATAGTTTTCTTTTTTCTTTTTTTATCAGGGAATCTTCAGCCCTGGATTAGTTAACGTGTGCTGGTAGCTATCTTTGCCCAGTGTCTTCTGCAGGAACTTCTTTTCCATATGCCATTCATCAGGGCCCATGTCTCTAATTACAAAGCTGAATCCAGTGTCATTATCCAGATTCAAATCTATTTCTGTCCATTTATCCCTGAAATATACTTTGAGGGGGAAAGTTATGGCGGCTGTGTGAACTAGGACAATTTTAGCATCTCAATTCCCGGTTTGACCATTCTGGTCTTGGCTTCTTGGAATTGCATTTTCCTGTACTGTTTTATCTTACATAAAAATGAGAGATGCCGGGGGTGGGTGATGAGTGTGGCGGGGATAGCAAAGAACATTCTGCCCATACTATTTATTTTAATAAGTGGGGTTTTTTTTTTTTACAGATTTGGAATTCTTCCTGCATATTGGAAGGTTTCCTGTCATCTCTCTTGTGCCCTCTCTAGTTTCTAATACTGCATATTGAATTTAAACCGCTTGATATCATCAGCTCTCATAACCTAAAGTAAATTCAGCAATCCTAAGAATTTCACCTAGTTATGATTACTCTATGATGAGGGGGCAGGTCAAATTCAAATTGAACATGCTCTCCCAGACCCTTTCCCTTGCTCTACCTTCACAGCGAAACAGAGCTCTGCTGTAGGGCCAGTCTTATTCAACTCATTCTTTGTTTCCATTCTTGAAAATACAACAAGGGATCTGGAAGGTAGTTTAGGAATACATTTCTGCTTCAACAGGAAACACTTCCAACTCAACAGAGAATACATGGATCATTGAAAGTCTCTGAGACAGCCAACCAGATGCTGCCCTGTGTTGATGGCTTTCTTCTGGAACCTCAAGAAGCAGTGTGGCCTAGTGGAAGGAGTATGGGTCTGGGAATGGGAAGATCTGGGTTCTAATCCTGCCTTCTTCACTTGTCTGCTGTGTGACATTGGGCAAGTCACTTAACTTCTCTGTGCCTGTTACCTCATCTGTAAAATTCAATCATTCAATTGTATTTATTGAGTTCTTACTGTGTGCAGAGCACTGTACTAAGCACTTGGGAAGTACAAATGGGCACTATATAGAGACGGTCCCTACCCAACAATGGGCTCACAGTCTAGAAGGGGAAGACAGGAAAAAAAAAAGAAAAAAAAGACAAGTAGGTGTCAGTACCAACAGAATAAATAGAATTATAGCTATATACACAAACGGGGATTAAGCCTGTGAGCCCTATGTGGGACAGAGACAGTGTCCATTCTGATTATCTTGTACCGACCCCAGCTCTTAGTACAGTGCCTGGCACGTGCTAAGCGCTTAACAAATACCATTAAAAGAAGAAAGAAAAAACCCAACACACACAGAAAAAGACCCACATATGATATTGTTGGCCTGCAAACATGGCCAACTTTTCAAGGTCAGTACAGTGTTATGGACTGGTAACAACATAAGACATTCCATCACTGAGGCAGCCCAGGACTCTTTCTTTGAAAAAACGGTGACCATTCTTTTTGGGTACCACCTTACAGTGCTGAAGTTTCCATATATATCATTAACTTCTCACCATTCCACAGCTTTTCCGAGTGGATATAGGAAGTGAGTGTACAGTAACTGGTCCAGAAGGGGGGCAGTGCTCCAGGAAGCCACAGACTTCAACCACAGAGTGCCGCCAACTCACACAGCTGCCTGATCTAGTGGAAAGAGCGCAAGACTCAGAATCAGGGAACCTATGTTCTAATCTCAGCTCCACACTTGCCTGATGCGGGACCTTATGCACTCCCTTAACTTCTTTGTGCCTCAGTTTCCTCATCTGTTAATCAGGGTGAAAATACCTGTTTTCTCTCTCTCACTCACACCCTTGTAAGCCTCAGGACTTCATCCCCAGTTTTCTCTTTCCCATTGATTCTAAGTGAATGACTCCCTGGTAGCTAAATAGTGTCTGAGCCTCACCCAAGCGCCCTGGGATTGTGCTCCTATGGTCCCAAGCCTTTTTCCTTGGAATCGGACTGTCCTGAGTATCCTAATAGCATCTTCAGGATGTGGCTGAGTTATCAGCTTTCTGATGCCTCTCCACTTCCTCTTTCGCATTGCTCTAGGCATTCTCAGGTTCCCCTGGGATTGGCAGAGGCTGTGCTGGGTGCGTTGTGCTGAGGCGAATCTTACTGACATTTATGTTCTCTTCCCCCAAACGTTCGCCCAAGCACCACACACGAGCACTCTCTCTCTCTTTCGCTGTCTCACTCACATTTGGACTGGGCAGCCTGCAGCAGGATACCCAAGTGTTATATAGTGTACTGCAATAGAGCACATACAGACCAAACAATTTAAAGGCAAGATACAGCCCAGACTCTAAAAATATAATATAGCTGCAGACTTCATTAGGGCAACAGCAGCTGCCAGACCTGGCTAGCAGGGGCAGTCAGGAAAGGAGCCAATTTCCTTGAGCAGAGGTTTAGGGAAGACATGCTTATTGTGTGCAGAGCACTGTACTAAGCCCTTGAGGAAGCTATCTAAAAGAAATAAAATATGCAGTCCCTGCCTTCAAGGAGTTTATGATGCAATAGGAAAGACTGTGGAAATAAATCAATTCCCATCATCAATCCATGGTACTTATTGAACCCTTATTTTATGCAGAACAATGTACTAAACTCTTGGGACGGCTCAATAGAGTAAGACCCCCATCCTTGCAGGTCTATAATCTAGTGGGAGAGCCAGACACCAACATAAATTACTGGAAGTGGAAGCAACCTAGTACCATAGTTGAGAGTGAGGAAGTAGATATAATAGGCTTAACAAATTAACACAAAAATGAGTGCTGAGCTAGGACAGTAGTGCAAGTCATCATAATAAGCACTGGGAGTAAATACTTGAGTAAGAATTAGCCCTCTGTGGGTTCACAATCTAAGAATAACTAGGGTTATTGTTATTGACAATTGTTATTGAGGGTTGACCAGGGACCCAGAAAAGGTGAAACAGTAAAAACAGAAAATATCAATAGTCAAGAACCAGGATAAATATCACAGAGGCTAGAAGGCACTGTATTTTCACTCTCTTCACCACCCAGGCAGAGCTGTTCAGGGTCCAACAATCCCCACAGTCACAACTACCCCAGTACCAGTGTTTTAGAAGGGTGGAAGGCATTGCTGCTTAGTACAGTGCTCTGCACACAGTAAGTGCTCAATAAATACGATTGAATGAATGAATCTGCCCTGATCGTGCCAGTGGAATGGGGTGGACAGGTGTAATGGGGACAACTGTTGCAAAGCAAGGAAGTTGCCATGATGAAGGAAAACCTTCTAGTGCTCAGAGATGGAAAAAATGGTCAGGAATGACCCTTTCAAATCAGGAGGACAGTTAGTTATTTATCTGTAGTGGTAGGGATTCATTGCGGGTGAACACCTGACTGCTGGAGCATTTGTCTAAAACCTGTTCAGGAAATGTCCTGGGGTCACAGTGGGTGGCTTCAATAGCTCTGCAGTACAGCTGAGCCTCTGTTCCACTGCCTGGAGCAAAAGAAGAGGAATCAAAAGAGCTGGCTGGTGGGTTGGTGGTGTTTGATTGGCATGAGGCTTGCCTTTGGCTGGACACAGTCTAATTACAGCCACAGAACTCTTCTTAGGTGGGCCCTGGCAGGAACAGATGTGAAGGAACTAATGGCTCTCAGGAAATAAGACTGCTTGGAGGAAGAACAAAAGGCCTCTATGTTTTGTATATTTCTCCCCTGTAGACTCACAGAAATGTCTCTGAGTGCTGAGAAAAGAAAGGAAATTCAGTAACTTCTCAGTTAGTCCTGCTGTATTGTAGATATAGTCTCTCTTTCATTTCTGACCTTCTCTGGCAGCTATATGATTGAATATGTAAGCCAGAGAATGAGTGAATAAGGCTATGGTGACAGGCCCAGTCCTGTTCAATTCATTCAAGCTGCCAAACTTGAAGATGTAATGAGGGTTTTATGAACTGGAGTCAGTGATATTTATTGAGCGCTTATATAGCGCAGAGTACTAAGCACTTGGGAGAGTACAGTGTAACAGCATTGATAGATACGTTCCCTGCCCACAAGGAATTTACAGTCTAGAAAGGGAGACATTAATTAAAATAAATTATGGATATGCATGTACGTGCTGTGGAGTTGAGGGTTGGGTGAATATCAAGTGCTTAAAAGGTACAGATCAAAGATGGAGTAGGGAAAATTAGGGTGTAGACCTCTTGGAGGAGATGTGATATAATGAGGCTTTGAAGTTGGGGAGAGTGATGGTCTGTCATATATGAAGGGGGAAGGAGTCAAAATACACTTCCTATTCTCTTGGGAAACTCTTCCAGCTCTGCTGATTATGAGCATTTTCAAAAGTCTTGGAAACGGAAAAGAAGCTGCTGTATAGATAAGCTTCTCCCTTTAGACTGTAAACCTCTTGTAGGGAGGGATCACATCTACCAACTCCATTGTATTATACTCTCCTAAATGCTTAATACGGTAAATGCTCAATAAATACCACTGATGATTGTGCTTCAAAGGCAAGTGCACAAGATGATCTGCAAAAAACTATGAATATCTTCTCAGATGACACATAGAGTTATTCACTGGCCATCTTGGAGGAAAATAGAAGATCTCCCCAGGCAGCCCTAAAGACAATCAAATATTTCCACTGATGGCACAGATCTTAAACCTGATTTGCATCCAGCTACTAGGCAGTTTCTCCAGCACTGCCCAAGAACCAAACTCAACATCAAATGGCAGGATGTGGTTACCAGGAATAAGGTCCTGGAGCATGTCAGTTCACAAGCATCGGAGCAAGCCTTGCAGTTAGAAATGTGAAGAGAATGGGCAGCAGTTGCTATAGTCACTGTCGAGGGACACACGCAAGCCATGAGGGCAGAATGAACAATACAGAGACGCAATAAACTTCAGCATCAAATGATGCAAAATAGCAGTTGTTGGGAGACAGACCAGCCTAGTGACCAATAATCAGTAATGAGGTTGCTCTCCTTGAGCAAAGATTTTGTGAAGATTGATCCCAAGAGGTGGGATCTAAAGCAGTGACCGGTCCTGGATGGGATAAACTCATGAGAACATCGGCGGTCTAATGCATAAACATGTCATGGTGACTCAAAAGTCCTTTGAGCCCCATAGAGACATGGACAGACTCACCGCCAGTAGCATCATCTCTGAAAATAAAAGATGGCTATAAAGAGAGCTGGATATTGAATCACTGTGTCCCTTTGCCCCTTAATCCATGAGAAATTAAACAAATTTACTTTCCCCATTTACAAGTCAGAGGCAAATATTAGTTTACACAATGGTTAATCACTTATCGCTATGTACTTGTGCCGAGCAAGTTGTTTACTATGTTGTCAGAAACTGTTTATGCCATGTTTTTATTACGCATTTTTCTCTTGTAAATTTATCAGCCATGCTGTGAGTTTGATACTAATTCTAATTCATCTCACTTTCTTTCCACCTTGCGTTAGCTATGGCTTATGCCAGTGTATTCTTTGTACATAACTTCAGTGTGGAAATGTTTATGCATACAGTGCATGGCTATAAATTGAAGAATCACAGGGCATTACCTTAGTTTCTGTGCATGCAGACACTGCATATAAGCTTCATTTTTCATGCAGTCAGGTTTATAACCTTGGTGTCAAAGTTTGGTTTGGGTTGTATTTTTAAGGTTTTACATCATGAGGCCCAGGATGTAGGATGGAACAGGCAGGGGAAAACTGACTGCTGTTGTGATGGGGCAGGCAGGGGCTGAGGTGACCTCGGGGATGGTGATGGAATCAGGGAGGAAGAGGAAGAGAGGGGAGGCAGCCCATGCTACTTCTTCTGCTCTTTGGGAATGGAAGCGGTAACGTTAACTGTCGCATGCACTGCAGCAGCTGAACATGGCCTATCCTACGTCGTACCTTGGAATGTCTGGTGTGGCCCACTAAGTAGCAAGGTTCTTGAAGGTGGGGATGGTCTCTACCCAAAATATTGTATTGTATTCACCCAAATGCGTAGTACAGTGTTCTGCACAGGGAAAGAGCCAAATAAATATGATTGATTGGCCAGATCACATTGTCTTTCTGGCTATTTCAGAAACTCCGAAGAGGAATCTTTCCACGTGGCCTAGTGGAAAGATTGTGCCTGGGAGTCAGTGGACCTGGGTTCTAATCCTGGATCTGCTGCAGGCCTGCTGTGTGACCTTGGGCAAATCACTGAATTTATCTGTGTCTTAGTTACGTCATCTGTAAAATGGAGATTAAGACTGTCTGTCCGACTGTGTCCGACCTGATTGGCTTATATCAATCCCAAAGCTTAGTACAGTACATGGCACATAGTAAGCTCTTAGAAAATGCCATTAAAAAAAAAAAAACAGACCAGTTCAGTTGGGGGAATGACAGCCACCACCGCTACTTCCATCTGGTTGTCTGCTGTGGCTGGCAGGAGCAGTGGTGCTGGCCATGGCTGACTGTGGTGGCAACTGGTTTCAGGGGCCAAAGGCAGATGCCTATTGAGTGGACCCCCTTTCTTTGCTCCCCTTTTTCAGTTTCTTCCTGTTTTTCTATCTTTTTTCTCTCCCTCTCTTCCTCTTCCCCTCCATTTCCCTCCCCTCTCTGTGTCCCCATCCCTCTCTGTCTCTAAAGGATTTGAAAGGATATGCTTCAGAGAGGAGTTGGCCTGGCTATAAGCTGGGCAGCTGTAAAAGAATGGATTGTCACATGTGACAATTTGTTGAGAAACTTGATTTTGTTCTCTACTTATGTTTTTTTCTAAACTTCTAAATAAAAACATGCTAGATTGATAAGCTTTAATCTTATTTTCTGTTCTTTGTACTCTAGTACAGAAATTGTAGCTTAGAAGAGAGAGCTGATTCTCCCCCTTCTAGACTGTCTCCCGCTTCTAGACTGTGAGCCCGCTGTTGGGTAGAGACTGTCTCTATGTGTTGCCGACTTGTACTTCCCAAGTGCTTAGTACAATGCTCTGCACACAGTAAGCACTCAATAAATACGATTGATTGATTGATTGATTGATTTAAATAGCTCATAAATTTCCGGTATCTATTTTTGAGATTGGGTGACATTGGTGAGATCAACTTAATCAGTAGTTCTTTCAGGGGTCTTCTCTTAGGGCTGGAGTGGATGTCAAGAGAGGTGGTGTCACGGTGGGTGAATGCCTAACCTGTTCAGAACAGGTGTTTGTTGCCTGGCAGAGGTCGTGGTTTAGGATTCAAAGTTAACCACAACATACACCTCTTGATTAGCTCTGATGTCAGAGTGGACCATCATTTGTAATCAGCAGATGTGCCTCCCTAGGAAAGACAGTGCTCTGAGGTGGGTAGGTGATGCACAGTGAATGCCCGCGATCCTGAGACAGGTTTATTTTCTCAAGTGGCAACTTTAGTCCCATGCCACCACGTGATAATGCCTCCTGTTTCAGCTTCCAAGCTGGATTGTCTCCAGACGTGGCTAACATTCACAGAGTTGTAACTGTTCAGGCGAATTGCCTGGGTAAATACTGCTGCCATTATTTCTGTTCAGGGAGGGGCATATCATTGTGGAATGCTGAATTGTTAGTGATGCTAAAAATATGTGAAGATGGGTGTGTGGGAAGAAGGGGAAGGACTTAGATTGATGAGAGAGGCAGCAGATTCCAGGGGAAGAAGGGAAACCAAGAGGAGATGGTTGTGGTAGAAGGAAGACATTGATTCGATCTGGAGAAAAAAAATTAAGATAGAGAAAGATGGACAAGCTGCAGGGAAAAAGGAAAGATTCTCAAAACATGATCCTCTAATGGGTAGAAGTTCCCCTGCCTTCTGGCAGCTTCTAGAATTAAAAATAAAGTGGGACCTGAGCAGGTCATTCACTCCAGGCCTCGGCCTCCGGGTAGGACTGTTATCTTGGGCTAGGATAAATCAATCTGTCCTCCTAAGTCATTTTCCCAAAACAATGGAATTGTCCTTAGCCCCTAGAGTTCCCCTGATCAATTCTGGACTTTGGGGGCAGTGAAGGAGAGAATCTGGCAGCGAGAAGAGGTCAGTAAGATATTGGCTTGGAAGCAATGCCTCCATTTCGGAATCAGTAGTATTTATTGAGCATTTACTGTGCACAGGGCAGTGTACTAAGTGTTTTGGAGAGAATGATAAAACAGAGTTGGGAGATGTGTCCCCTGTCCACAACAAACATATAATTTAGAGGGGGAGATGGACATTAATATAAATAAGTCAATTATAGATATGTACATAAGTGCTGAGGAGCAGATGCCACAT
The DNA here is from genome assembly GCF_015852505.1 of Tachyglossus aculeatus. NCBI lineage: Eukaryota > Metazoa > Chordata > Mammalia > Monotremata > Tachyglossidae > Tachyglossus > Tachyglossus aculeatus. The sequence goes on along the minus strand of NC_052081.1, from coordinate 34,575,917 downwards.
AGTGACTGAACAGGGCACACTGCTGCAAAGGTGGACAAGTCTTCCTGCTCAGGGAACATGTTCTCCCTCTGTATCCCCAGAGGACTATGGGACTATAGCTTTTAGCCGCACTGTGGCTGGTGTGTGAGTTTCTGTCGCATTGCCCCAGCCACTCTTGCGTTCAATAAACATGAGGAATGGCACCATAATAGCAACCAGTGCACACAGACACTCACACTTTAATTAAAGGAATACATCACACAATAAACTACATTTAAATGAAAAATCTTTCTGCTGGAAATTCGGTTTCTATATTTTTCCTCATCGTTGAACTTTGCTGGTGTTTAAACACTTCTAAGAGAGCAGAAGACGGCAATTCAGGGTCAGCATGGAGTTGGGTAGGGGAAACATTGGGAGGTGGTTGGGGGGACTGGCCTCGGGTGAGTCTCAATGTTGGCTGAATCTTGCCTGTGGACAAGTAGTGCAGCTTCTTCCAATATGCCCACAAAGCCAATGGATTTGATTAATAATGCTGGTGTGCGAGGTACTCTTGGATGATTTTTCAAAGCTGCAGGATGAGGAGTGGCAGGGAGAGAAAATCCGTTCACTGCAGTGTTTGCATAGGCATTTCTTGAGGCCCTTTGACTTGATGATTTTGCAGAAACGGAATAGAGCAGTCACTTAAAGTGGAAAGCCGGGAGGACAGCCTCATGTCGTTTCAGTTCCTCTGCTCCATTGTGCAGACATTGTGGTGGGGAAATGAGGAAAGATCAGACCTCTTAATCAGGCTACATGTTTACTTGGGGTTTTGGGAAGTTCTCCATGGCCAAACCTCATTGATTTCTGGGTCCCAAATGGGAGAAGCTGAATACTGAGGTGGCAAATAGGCTTTTTTCAAGGTGTGTATGTGTTTACCCCCCCAACCCAAATTCATTATTTTACTGTGAGGACAACGCCAAATTTTCCCACCCAGTTTATGAATAGGTATACTCTGTCTCCTGAAGATCAGCTAAGCAGAAGACCTGGGAGTAGGTGGCAGAGATGATCTCAGTGTTCAGATTTTTGTATTCTCCGTGTGATTCTGTAATGTGGAATCATCCTTGTCAGCATGAACACTGATAAAGATTGAATAATAATCCTTCTATTACCTTTGGTATTTATCAAGTTCTTACTGAAAGCTAAGCATTGGCGTAGATACAAGGTTAAGAGATCAGGCACAATCCCTATCCCACATGGGACTCACCGTCTGTCTTATTCCCATTTTTCAGATGAGGAAATGGAGGCCCAGTGAGTTTAAGAACTTAAGCCCTTGCTCTTTATTTAAGGCCGTGCTGTCTCCTGAATAATTTTGAATTAGACATCTAAATATCTAGGGCTTCTCGTTTCCTTGAGGAAACATTCATGACTTTAAAAAAAATAACTTGGTTACTTCAGAACATCTGAAATTTGCTCAATGATATCTTGAATTTGTATAGCACTTTTATTTTTCCCCAAAGTGCACTTCTATCAATGAGCTCATTTTTAACCTCCCAATATCTCTTTGAAGTGAGAAGAGGCAGGTGATATTATCCCACTTTATAGGTGAGAAAACTTGAGGCCCAGAGAAGTTGCGGCATGCCTAAATTCACAAAGCAGGCCAGTGGTGAGAATGGGACTAGAACCCAACTGTCCCGAGTCCCAGACCCCTTCTCTGTCCATTAGATCAGGCTGCTCCCCACGTGTAGACAACACCCAGCAAATGTTCAGTCATTAATTCATTCAATCATATTTATTGAATGTTTACTATATGCAGAGCACTGTACTAAACGCTTGGAAAGTACAATTCAGCAATAGAGACAATCCCTGCCCACACCCAGTTTACAGTCTAGAGGGGAGGGAGACAGACATCAAAACAAGTAAGCAGGCATCGATAAAAATAAATAAAATTATAGATATATACATATATAATAAGTGCTGTGTGGCTGGGGGAGAGCAAAGGGAACGAGTCAAGGTGACAAGGAAGGAAGGAGAAGCTGAGGAAAAGGGGGCTTAGTCTGGGAAATGTTTAATAATGATGATGCTTCCTCATTTTCATTCACCTTTGCAGCTTAAGATGAAACCTCTTCACTCAAAGTATGTATCTGTAGAAACCTATTTTCTTTATAATTCTGTCACTGAAAAAAATATACTTTGGGGCTGGTATATAAGATTGTTCAACGATTTGGGGGAAAATTTGAAGGAGGGCTGTTGCACAGGGTGAACAACCTGGGTGGCCTTTCTTGGCCCAAAAACACCCAGGGTGATCTACGGGCCATCATGGGGGACAGTGGGCAGGGAGGAGATAATGGAGCAGTGGGTCACCTCTAAGCGCAGCCGCTGCAAAATCAGTCAGGCCCAGGAAAAGATTTAAAGGTGTAACTATTGCCCTTTAAGCATCCTCTCAGCTCCCCCATCCCATCTGGGCTTCTTCTGGGGGGCTTTCTCCTCCATTGGTGGCCTTGACTTAGGACATGAAATATTCAGGAAATTCAGGTAAAAGAAAAATTTAAGCTTAACATATCCAGTAATTGGTGTGCATGTGTAGATCTATGCTAATAATGATAGTAGTGATAAATGTGAGCCCATTCTTCTAGACTGTGAACCCGTTGTTGGGTAGAGACCGTCTCTATATGTTACCGACATATTTCCCAACGCTTAGTACAGTGCTCTGCACACAGTAAGCACTCAATAAATATGATTTAATGAATGGTTACTACAGGCCTGTAGTAACCAAATACCATACTAAGCACTGGGGTAAATACAAGATCATCAGGTTAGACACAGCCGTGTCCCACATGGAGCTCTCGGTTTAGTGACAAGGGAGAAGAGATATTTAATCCACACTTTACAGATGAGGAAATTAAAGCACAGAGAAATTCACTGGCTTGACCATGGTCACATCGTAGGAAAGTGGTGGAGCCAGAATTAGAACCGAGGTCCTTTCAGTCCCCAGGCCCAAGCACTTTCCACTAGGCCACGTTGCTTCTCACTATATCAAGCTTGAGGGGAGCTGGTGAGTGTGATGGCTTTGCTCTGGCCAGAATTTCCCCCTTTGTCTCTTCCTTCTTCACCTAGGAAAAAGTCCCTTGGCTGGATTTTCTGCTTCCATGGAGAATGGATGGCCATCTCAGGGCTCCCAAAATAAATTGGATACTGAAGTACAAAGGGAAAACACCATGTTTTCTAAATGATCCTTGTAATATTAATCTTAAAATCCTTCGGGGAGTAAATGGGTTTAAACTGATGGGGCTTGTGGAATCAGGAGATGCTGAATCTCATTTGGATGGCATCGTGTTCAAAACCGCCTTTAATGCAGTGGGAGACGTGGCTACATCTCCCTTAAAGTTGAGTTTCACTTATTTTTCACCTGGGGATAGTATTTTGTTCTGCCACTTTGGGTAATTATCAATGTTATTTGTTGTCTTAAAGGAGGGTTTCCTCTCCCCTGAGCCATCTGTGCCGCCTCCTTCCCTAGGTAGTGAAGTTATGTTTCCTGTTGCTATTTATATAGCTCTCGGGGTGGTGTTTACCCAGAGGAGAGCATAGGAAAGTGGGGACCTTGTCTTCCTGAGGAAAGTCAGCTCCATCTGGATTATGCCTCAGTGGTCAAATCCTGCAGACTCTGAAAGCATCCTAGGAGTAGAAAATGCCCCATTTCAAAACAGTGTGTATTAGTAGATGTATTTATGTGGTTGCACATTCAATTACTTACCTGGGCTTCCTGATCTGTACATGCTTTCATGGCTGTTTCCTCCAGTAGTATAAACTCCTGGTGGGCAGGGAATATGGCACGTGCTACTTTTGTATGACCAAGGAATTAGTTCAGTGCACTGCACCCAGTGGGTGCTCTAAAAATGCCATTACTACTACTACTACTGGGTGATCAAGTTTTGAAAGAACCTAGCAATATGGGTCTTTTTCTGGCTGAGTTCACCCATTTGTTTGCTTGATCTGATTCTGGAGTCGAACCAGGTTGGTTTCCAAGAGAACATTAATGTTGATCTTGTGTCCTGTGAATTAGACTGTGGCTTTCTGACTGCCTGGAAAACACTGGTCATTCTCTAGAACATCGTTTGATTCCAAACTCTCCCTCCTCCTCAGAAGCCTCCAAAGCTTCCCATTTCCTTCTACGTCAAGCAAACCTTCTAACTGTGGGCTTCTAGGTTTCCCACCAGCTTGCTCACTCTTTCTTACCTGCCCTCTTCAGCCATTACTTTCCATGTTCACATTCTCCACTCCTAAGGAAAAGCTTTTCTCTCTGTCTTTATGTATCTGTCTGCCTCTCTCAGCCTCTCTTGAATCCCTCCCACCTCTGGCTCCTTCAAATCTGCCAGATCACAGCCCTCCCCTCCTTAAAACCCTCTAATCCCACCTCCTCCAGGATGCATTTCCAAATTATCAGTTTTCCCCCAAATCATGTCCTCCTAGCTGCCACCCCTGCAATCTTGTATCCCCAGTCACCTGTCTCACACATGCACATCTAAATGCTTGCACTCTTTAAGCACTTTTCCATTCATTTCCCTTAATCTTCTTAACAATAAATACATTTGTATCTGTCCCCTCAGTTGAATTATAAGGAATTATTTCTTTTCTCTCTGTTGCACTCTCCCAGTTGCTTAGTAAAGTGCTTTTCACGTAGCAAGTGCTCAACAATTGCTACCAGCACTTAGAACAGTGCTTTGCACATAGTAAGCACTTAATAAATGCCATCATTATTATTATGATTATTATTACTGATTGATAGATTCTTCTGGGTCTTAGAAGACAATGGAATCTCCAATAGATGTAGAAGTAGAGCATCCACCAGAGTTCTTTGAGCTGAAATCGACAATTTGGACTATAGAGTGTGTGGCAGGATCAGGGTTTGGCTCTCCTATCTTTGAGGTTGCAAAGCCTCCTCTTCCCTCCAGCTGGGAAACACATTTCAGCAGCCCAGCAATGGGACTCTCATGAATTCATCTATTTGCAGTGGTGAATGGCTGGTGGGATTAGTTTGAATTGTCCCAAGGCAGGGGAGCAGAGTTGGGGTGAGTGATGTGCTGACTCTGCTTAGGGAATCCTTGAGAGTGCTGTCCCCATTGAGGGCCCAAAATAAGAGCCAGTTGCTCTTGATCAATGGAATTCAAGGTGCTGTTTTTTTTTTCTAGAAAGACCTTTATAATTAGGATACCGGTTACCGTAGAAACACCTATTTCCAACTGCTGTACCTTGGCTGCTGTTCAGACTGGCTACTCACCTCTCATAAGGTTGGATTTGGGGGTCCCTGGAACAGATGATATTCTTTCAGGGAACATACAACACTTAGGACTGGCTTTAGCTGCCAAATTTGCGGCATACAAAGGCCGTGTAGTTCTTGATGACACTGGACCAGTAACTCTAATAATAATAGTTATTATAATTGTGGTGTATAAGCCCTTGCTGTATGCCAAGTAGTGTACTCAGAGCTGGGGTAGATACAAGTTGATGAGGTCATATACAGTCCCTGTCCCACACAGGGCTCTCAATCTAAGGAAGAGGGAGAACTGGTATTGAGTCCCCATTTTACAGATGAGGAAACTGAGGCACAGGTAAGTTGTGACTTGTCCAAACACCCAGATCCTCTAAATTGTCCTAACTATTTCAATGGAGTTTCTTCTGAATGCCCCCACCCACAACCTTAGCACCTTAAGTATAAAGTTTTCACAGTCCTTGAAATGAAATAATGGACAAGTATTGTTTCCAACTTTAAAAATGGGATATTGGGAGAAAAGTTGGCCCTGATAATTACAAACCAGCGAGCTTCCATCAATACCTAAAGAGACACTAGAATAAATGATGAAACCATCCATTTACAACCATCTGGAAGAGCCTAGGATCCTAAGAAGTTGCCAAGCATTGCAAAGTAAATATCACTCAGATCAATTTAACCTCTCTCTGTGCCTGGAGGAGGCCTCACAGCCAAGAGGGAGCCACACATGAAATTTGTGTGGAGTTTGATTTCACTAAAACTGTCAATCCCATTAAAGAAGTCAGAAAGTAGGATTGCGATCAGACTATTGTTAGGGGGTGCATAGGAGTCCATATTGAGCCCCATAGAGTAATTATCAGTGGCTCGGTGTCAAACAGTGGGGATCAATCCAATCCTGGATCGACTGATGTCTCTCATGGATCAATTCGGGCAGGGGGCGGGGGTGTCTGTTCAGTATATTTATTGATTTTCTGGAAGAGAGAATCGAGAACATGCTCATCAGATTTGCTGATGAGTCCAGTGTGGGTGAGATGGCTAACACTTTGGAAGACAGAAATAAAATTCAATGTGACCTTGATAAGTTAGAGAAATGGATTTACAAAGAAAGGGAAAACTCATTAGAGACAAATGCAGAGTAGATCCCTTAGGGACAATACCTTCACCGCCCCCCCCACCCCCACCCCACCAACATCTTTAAATTCAGTTTGGGAAAGACTGGCTAGGCACAAGAACACACAAGAACAACAGAAACAACACAAACACAAGAACAACAGAAAAAGAGTTGGGAAGGTCAGAGCCAACCACATGCTGAATGCAATGGAGTGCCACATTTAAAACACTGTAGAGCAGAGCTACAGTAACAGTAGTTCAACATACAAAACTAGGAAATAAACCTTCCATTGAACTCCACTTTTAATAATAATAATAACAATAATGTTGGTATTTAAGCACTTGCTATGTGCCAAGCACTGTTCTAAGTGCTGGGGTAGATACAAAGTTATCAGGTTGTCCCACATAGGGTTCACAGTCTTCATCCCCATTTTACAGAAGTGGTAACTGAGGTGTAGAGAAATTAAGTGATTTGCCCAAGGTCACACAGCTGACAAGTGGCGGAGCCGGGATTAGAACCCACGACCTCTGACTCCCAAGCCCGTGCTCTTTCCACTAAGCCACGCTACTTCTACAAATCAAACGTTGACCCCGACGTGATATGAACACGCAACCTTCTGATCTGGAGTCAGATGTACTACCGTTGCATCTTTCTTGTGATTTCCCTCAAGGTGTGATTTCTGGTTTGGGCTACCACAGGTCAGAGATGATGTGGCCCCTTCTCCCCCTTCTAGACTGTGAGCCCACTGTTGGGTAGGGACTGTCTCTATGTGTTGCCAACTTGTACTTCCCAAGCGCTTAGTACAGTGCTCTGCACATAGTAAGGGCTCAATAAATACGATTGATTGATTGATTGATGTGGCGAAGCTGGGAGTGGGCTAGAGAAAGCTGTCAGAAATGTTTAAGGAGATGGAAAATAGATCCTATGAGGAAACTTTAATGGACTTGGGGTCATTCCTCTTCAGAGAAGAGAAAACTGAGGGATGCAGCAATGGATTCAAAGCATGTGAGGGACTTGTGTGAGTTCGCTGGACAGTTATCATGGAGTAATGGAAAGTGTATGGACCTGGGTTCTAATTGTCTCTCTGCCCCAGTTACTGAACTTCTCTGTGCCTCAGTTTTTTCACCTGTATAATGGGGATGACACTGATTCTTCCTCCTTCTTAGGCTGTGAACCTTATGTGGGACAAGGACTGTGTACTGTTTATATCGTATCTACCCCAGTTCAGTGCTTTGCACATAGTAACTGCTTAACAAATGCCACTATTACTATGAGAAAATAAGAGGAAATCAATCAACCAATCATATTTATTGAGTGCTTACTGTGTGCAGAGCACTGTACTAAGCACTTGGGAAGTACAATTCGGCAACATATAGAGACAGTCCCTACCCAACAGTGGGCTCACAGTCTAGAAGAGGAAATGTTCTTAAACTAAAGCAGGAGAGATTTCAGTTGGATGTAAAGAATATTTTGACAATATTGACTATTTTTTAATGGTGTTTAAGTGCTTACTACATGCCTGGCACTGTTCTAAGCATTGGGGTTGATTCAAGGTAATGAGGTTGGTCACAGTCCAACCACTAGGCCAAGCTGCTTCTATTGGGCTATACATCATGGGGATGGTTGGCAAGGATGTTGTGGAGGATTTTAAGAAATAAAAAGATATATCAACACCTCCCCTGGGTTAATGAGAAGCAGCATGGCCTAGTGGATAGAGTGTGGGTCTGGGAATCAGAAGGACCTGGGCTCTAATCTTAGGGGGGCAACAACAGTGTGCTGACCAACTCTGGGACATGGGTTCTGATCCCAGCTCCACCACTTGTCTGCTGTGTGACTTTGGGTAAGTCACTGCACTTCTCTCTGCCTCAGTGATCTCATCTGTAAAATGGGGTTTAAAACTTGGAGCCGCATGTGGGACTGGGATTGTGTCCAACCTGATTAGCTTGTAGCTACCCCAGCTCTTAGTGCTTGGCACATAATAAGCGTTAACAAACACCATAGGAAAATCACCTTCCTGGAGGCAAGCTGTTCCTTTCAGGGTCCCTTTGAGCTCTGTGATCCTCAGCCCACATGTGTGGCTTTGTTACTCTCTAATCTACCTACTCACTCTCCTCTCTTAATTGTCGACCACTTGAACTCCCTCCTCATCTTCAAAGTCCTTCGGAAATCGCATCTCCTCCAGGAGGCCTTCCCTAATCAATCACTCATCTCCCCTCTCCATTTCCCTAGCTGTAACTACTTCAGTATTTCCATGTCACGTAGCCCTTGAGTTACCCACTTGACCCCCTCTACCACTGGATTGCACTTTATGAAGCAGTGTGGCTTAGTGGAAAGAGCACGGGCTTGGGAGTCAGAGGTCGTGGGTTGTAATCCCGGTTCTGACACTGGTCTGCTGTGTGACCTTGGGCAAGTCACTTAGCTTCTCTGTGCCTGTTACCTCATCTGTAAAATGGGGATTGAGATTAGGAGCCCCACGGGGGACAACCTGATTACCTTGTATTTACCACAGTGCTTGGCACATAGTAAACGCTTAACAAATACCATTATTATTATTATATACACATCAGTCAATCAGTTTTATTGAGCACTTTCTGTGTGCAGAGCACTGCACTAAGTGCATGGGAGAGTAAAAGAAAGAGGTTTTTTTATGGAATTCAAGTACTCATTATGTGCCAGGACTGTACTAAGTGCTGGTCTAGGTACAAGCTAATCAGGTTGGACACTGACCCTGTCCCACATGGGGCTCAGTCTTAATCCCCATTTTACAAATGAGGTAACTGAGGCCTAGAAAAGTGAAATGACTTGCCCAGGTCATACAGCAGATAAGTGGTGGAGCTGGGATTAGAACCCATGTCCCAGCGTTGGCCAGCACACTGTTACTGCCCCCCTAAGTGTAATTAATTTTAGTGTGTTTCCCTGATAGATTGTAAACTCTTTGAGGGCAGTAATCATTTCTTCAAACTGTTATAATCTCCCAAATTCTAAGTGTAATTAATTTTAGTGTGATTTCCCTGATAGATTGTAAACTCTTTGAGGGCTGTAATCATCTCTTCAAGCTGTATTATAATCTCCCAAATGCTTAGTAGAGTGTGCTGCACAAAATAAATGCCCAGTAAATGTGATTGATTGACTGTCATTGCAGGGGAAATAATGGCCACCAGGTCAACTCTGCCATCTAATTATCTCTTTCCCCAGATAAACGTAGCCGCCTTAGATCCCTGCAAGTGAACCTGCACTGTTCGCAGACTGAGACCTCTCACAGATGCCCACCTGGCATCTCTCCACTTTGCCAAGTCACTGCCCTGGCGTCCAATTTTGAAAATTTGGCACCCTAAAGTCCCACGTGATCAAATCTAGAATTAACTCAGGCACACATTTTTTGCTGCGAATTCTCTTTGGCGAACCAACTCCTGCTATTTCAGAATCTCCGCCTTCCTATAATCAACAGAACAAAAGTGAAATCAAAGTGGAGAAATGAGTGAATCTATTTGTTTTCATTTTAGTTACTTGGGTTTTTCTTTTTTTGTATAACTGTGTGTAAACAAGGGCTGTAAATAGAAACACATATGCAGATTTGTTTTTCCCCCAAACTCCTGTCTCGTGCTGGCTGGTGCTACTGAAATCGGTTGGCCCAGAGCCTTAGATGCTCTTGTGCATCCAGCCAGATGGCAGGAATGGATGGCCCCTGGATTGTGTTTTGGGGGTAGGTCTCTAGTCATGCAACCTGCCCTTTTAAATTGAAAATGACCTGTAGCTTCCTCTTCTCTGTGCTCTGATCCAGTCACTGTTTTTGGCAAAGTGACTCTTGTCCGCCGGGCTGTAAGCAGAGAGCTGTTGGAGTCGGGGTCTTTGTACCATGCCATCTTTGCAGTTCTGTTCTTTCAGCATTTTAGATGATGAAAGTAGAAAAAGCAAGTGTAGTTGAAGTCACATTTTCATAAATCATGTCACAGGAGGTGGGAGTGAGCTCCAAGTTATGGCTCCAGCAGGAATCTCAATGTCTTCCTGCTGTGGGGTGTGTGAGAACCGTCAGTCCTGGAGGGAGCTATGGTACAGTCAAGGAGGATGAAAATAACAATGTGGTATTTGTTGAGAACAATGTGCCAAGCATTGAGGTAGATACAATACAATTAGATGTACAATGTGGCACCATGTGTGCCACAATGTTAGCACATTAAGCGCTTAGTACAGTGCAAGTGCTTAGTACAGAGCTCTGCACACAGTAAGCGGTCAATACAATTGAATGAATGAATTAGAAATTTGAAGTAGGTAAGGTTATCATTCTTGATACTGTGAATCTGAAGGCTCGAGAAGGCTATGGCACCAGCCTATGAATTGAAGGTGCCAAATAAATCAGTCAGTGATATTTACTGAGCACTTACAGTGTGCAGAGCACTGTGTAAAGCACTGGGAGGAGTACAGTAGAATAGAGTTAGTAGACATAACTGTAGCTCTTGAGGAGCTCCCACAGGGAGGGAAAATGTTTTTTTTACCTACTAGATTGTAAGCTCTTTTATACAGGATTTGTGTCTACCAACTCTGTTGTGTCATAGTTCTGAAGTGCTTAGTACAATGCTCTGCTCACAATACTCAGTAATTACCATTGATTGATTATCTCCATTTTTACAGATGAAGAAACTGAGGTACAGGGAAGTTAAATACAGTTCACCCACATCCTGCCTCTGGTCTGGAAAGACCTCCCTCCTCAAATCTGGCAGACAATTATTTTCCCCGGCTGCAAAGCCTTATCTAAGGCACATCTCCTCCAGGAGGCCTTCCCTGACTAAGCCTCCCTTTTCTCTTCTCCCCACTTCCTTCTTGCTCACTTTGTTCTTCCCCACTCCGAGCCCCGGGACACTTATGTACATATCTGTAATTTATTTATTTTGCTTGGCATATAATAAGCACTTAACAAATGCCATCATTATTATTATATTAATATCTGTCTCCTCCCACAAGACTGTAAGCCCACTGTGGGCAGGGAATGTGCCTGTTTATTGTTGTATTGAACTCTCCCAAGTGCTTAGTATGGCGGTCTGCACACAGTAAGTGGTCAATAAATACGAGTGAATGAATGAAGTGACCTGCCCAAGGTCATATGTCAGAACCATGACAAGGACCTGGGTCTTTTGACTTTCAGGACTGTGCTCTTTTCACCACACAATGCTGCCTTCCCACAGTCTTCATTCTAGGAAAGTTCATGGGTGGTGTGTTACCAAGTCAAAGGAACATATGTTCCTCTGTGGGTCCTTTGTAAATTGGAAGCTCCTGTTCAGACATGGTACTTTTTCCCAAGTTTGTGGAAAATATGACTACGTTCTTCTCAGCCAAGGAGTTGTTTCCATTTTATCCATTGGTTCTATTTGTTTCTTCTCTTAGCTTTGTAAGGAAAGTGTGACTCGAGCAACTGCACACAAATGGCATATAAAAATCAGATCGAAGCCATTAGTTTTGGTTCTAACTGAGAATGGATCTTGGTTAAACATTAACTAAAGCAAATGTTCCAGATGGGAAGAGAGCAGGAAGAGTGAAACCACAACCTCTTTACACAGCCTTGCAGAGTGTTGTGGTCCCTGAGCGGAGAAATCTCTTTAGGGCACTTAGTACTGTGGGTGTTGGGCGCTGATACGAGAGAGAAGTTCATCTGCTCACAGCCTTCTCTCCAAGGAAGTTTTAATGCCAATTGAATGTGCTTCGAAACCACCAGCTCTAAAAGGCAGAGCATACGCATGCCTTCATAATGTATTTCCTAGAACGAGCACAGACATCTGTTCTGAAATCTGGGCGACAATCTTCACTTAAAGCAGCAGGATGTAGTGGAACAAGCTGGGGTTTGGGAGTCGGGAAACCTCGGTTCTAATCCTAGCTCTGCCATGGGCCTGCTGGACAGTCTTGGGCTAATCCCTAAAACTCTCTAGGCCTCAGTTTTCTCATCCGTCAAATGGGGATAAGATGCATAGTCTCCTTAGCTCTTAGATGATAATAATAATGATGGCATTTGTTAAGCGCTTACTATATGCAAAGCACTGTTCTAAGCACGGTGGGGGGGGGGATACAAGGTGATTAGGTTGTCCCACGTGGGGTTTACAGTCTTAATCCCCATTTTCCAGATGAGGTAACTGAGGCACAGAGAAGTTATGTGACTTGCCCAAAGCCACACAGATGGTAAATGGCAGAGCCGGGATTAGAACCCATGACCTCTGACTCCCAAGCCCGTGCTCTTTCCACTGAGCCATGCATGATCTCAGGCTTAGATCATGAACCTCATGTGGAATAGGCCTGTGTGAGAGCTGATTATTTGGTATTTAACCCAGGGCCAAGCACAGTGTTTGGTGCATAAGCATTTAAATACTAACAACTATAAAGTCATTCATCTTAGGTTATTTTGTACAAAAAATGAAAAGTCCAGAATTTGGGACAACCTATTAATTACACCCCCACCCCATCCCCAAAATGAGGACTATCAGAGATACCAGGATATTATTATTATTAAGTGCCGTTGAGTCAGTTTCTGATTCATTACTATTCCATGGATATACTTTCTCCAGAACATCCTGTCCTCTGCCATAATCTGAAACATTTCTAATGGTTCTTCCGTTATCATTGTTATGGTCTCTATAATAATAATAATAATGGCACTTGTTAAGCGCTTACTATGTGAAAAGCACTGTTCTAAGCGCTGGGGGGCATACAAGGTGATGAGGTTGTCCCACATGGGGCTCACAGTCTTCATCCTCATTTTACAGATGAGGGAACTGAGGCACAGAGAAGTGAAGTGACCTGCCCAAGGTCACACAGCTGACAAGTGTCAGAGCCAGGATTCGAACTCATATCCTCTGACTCCCAAGCCCGCACTCTTTCCACTGAGCCACGCTGCTTCTCATGCTGCTTCTCTATCTATCTAGCTGCTTGTCTGCCTCTTCCATATTTTCCCTGGACTTTTCCTAGCTTTAGTGTCTTCTCCAGAGAATTAGTCCTCCTGATTATGTGTCCAAAATAAGCTAATCTAAGTCAAGTCATTTGGCCCCCCAAAGACCACTTTGTTTAATTTGCTCCATATACAAGCTGAGAAACCAAAGTTGAGAAACACTGTCCTAATAAAGTATCTGAGGCCGTTATCCACTTGGTTCTGGAACTGACACCTCATGTCCCCATGATCCGGTTTCCATATTTGTCATTGCTGAAGTTTTTCTATTTGAAAAATTCCAGGGTGATATTGGCTTCTTTCCTTATGGGTGTGGTGAGGATCAGTGTCTAGGAAGGTCCCTGGAGACTCAGATGAAATGATGCCAAATGAAAATACTAAGGTGACAGGGTCATGAAGCAGCCAAGGATTTTGGGTAGTCTCTGATCTTCATTTCAAAAGTATCATAAGAAGCAGTGTGGCTCAGTGGAAAGAGCATGGGCTTTGGAGTCAGAGGTCATGGGTTCGAATCCTGTCTCCTCCACATGTCTGCTATGTGACCTTGGGCAACTCACTTAATGTCTCTGTGCCTCAGTTACCTCATCTGTAAAATGGGGTTTAAGACTGTGAGCCCCCTGTGGGACAACCTGATCACCTTGTAACCTCCCCAGAGCTTAGAACAGTGCTTTGCACATAGTAAGTGCTTAATAAAGTCATCATCATATTCCCAGTATCATAGTGTAAGAGTCTCTAGTACTGAATCAACATTTCACCCTTTAACCATTAACTCTTCAGGGAAAGGCTTCCAGGTTAAAAGTCTGGTTTATCCATCCACTGCCTCCTTTTCATTAAAAGAGAATGATGACATTCAGAGCTTCTGTGGAGGTTTTCTTGGATTGGGTAGTAAACTCCAGTTTCCTTTAATAATTGTGGTATTTGTTAAGTGTTTACTATGTGTCAAGCACTGGGGTAGACACATGATAATCAGATTGGACACAGTCCCTGTGCAACATGAGGCTCACATGATAGATGAGATCAAGGTACGGTGAGTCGGTTGTCTCTAGAGGAGCAAAGTGTGTGGGTTGGTTTTTAGTAGAAATCAGCATGGTAAGGTAGGAGGGGCTGAGCTGATTGAGTGCTTTAGAGCCGATTGAAACAAATTTTTCTGTGTGATGTGGAGGTGAATGGGCAACTACTGGAGGGGCAGGGAAACACATACTGACCATTTCTGTTTTAGAAAAATGATCTGGGGAGCAACTGAAGTTAGGACTGGAGTGGGAAGAGACAGGAGGCAGGGAGGTCAATGAGGAGGCTACGGCCAAGGTAGGATAAGATGAGTGCTTGGATCAGCATAATAGTTGGGTGGAGAGGAAAGAGTGTACTTTAGAGATGTTGTGAAGTTAAAACGTATGTGATTGGTGATGGATTGAATGTGTGGATTGAATAAGAGAGATGAGTCGAGCATAGTGCCAAGGTTGCAGGGAGGATGGTGAGATCTTGATTCTTCTATCCGATGCCCACGTTCCCAAATAGCTTCACCATGTGCCTTATCCTGGTAACTGAAACTGTTAGAGGATCCTGTGTAGTTTGGATGAGCTTTCTTTATTCTAACTCTGATACTTTAAGCTAATTAAATATTAATCATCACATCACTAATATGATTGGAATAGTTGAACATGAGCTATTCTGTTTGGTTGTGGGTCAAAGTAGAGTTCATTTTGGACTGATGTTAGTCTTATGGTCTTGGTTTTTTTGTGGACGATAAACTCCAAATAGAAGGGAAAAGTTAGAGAAACTAGGAGATACATCCCTAATTTGAGAATAGCTCCAAGGAAGCATCCATTATATTATTACTCCAACTTTCCTTAAACTTGGTCGTTGGAGACAGAAGTGAACAGGATGGACCATCTATTTGACCAAGTATGGTATTTCTTATTTTCCTCTCATCCATTAGATTGTGAGCTCCTCCAGGGCAGGGCTTGGGTCTTTTACTTTAATTCTCATCTCCCAAGCACTCTGCAGCATTAAGTGCTGAACAGATTCTCTAGAATGAATCTTTTTTTGTGTTTTTTATTTCCATTAAGTAAAGGGTGGCAGAAAGTTGAAAAATGAGTGCCAAGTTTCATCTTTCCCAATTGAAACTTGGGAGGCTGTTTCCATTTAAATAGACTGTGGAGTGATGCTGACTGCAATAATGTAATGAAGAAGATAGATCAGTGGGATAAACAAGAACTAGGATCTGAAGAAATCTTGGGAAAGCTTCATATGCATTAAGTGGAGTTTGAAGACTGTGGGAAAGGAAACAAAAGAGATTTAAAATTGTCAAGAAACAGGTTTGCACATCATGAATGTACTAGGCTGGTCCATTAACTTACCTATTTTTTCATAGCTTTGCTGTTACCATTTCTACCTTTTTCCTGCTACTCACTGAATGTGTGCAACTCATGCTTTCTGGGAACCCCCACTAGACTGTAAGCTCCTGGAAGGCCGGGCCCATATCTTTTAATGTCTACTGTACTCTTCCAAGCATTATAGTGCTCTGGTCACTGTAGGGTGAATGCAAAAATAAGTACTGTCCATAGTCCAGGTACAGATGGCCATTATGATTGTTCTATTGCATTTGATATTACTAAAACTATTTAGCAAGGTCTCAGGATTTCATGATCTATGATCAATAGTTTTCTATTTTCTCAGGAAGTTACACTTTATAGCTTGTGACGCCTTTATGATATTTCTCACTTGTCTCATACAAATAGTTCCATTCCCAGTTGACCCACTTATATTTATGATGATATGACTCATCTTAGAAGGCAAGCTGTAACTGATCAGCTTTGAAATATAGCTCATCTATTACCCAGAATTCTCTTTGTGACATATCCCAGCTCAATTTCATTCATCACTATTTCCCTCTCCCTTGATTTGTGACAATTGCCAAAATTTTCCATTTTCTTCTGTCATCAAGGTTTTAAAAAATGGTTGCATATTTGCTTTTAATTTCAGATTTTGTGTCTGAATATATTTTGTCAAATGTTCTAAGTAGTATCTCCAATAACATATACACCTCCCTGGAGCTGAACATAGCTTCTTAAAGGTTTGGCTTGTTTCTCTATTATCCCTTTACGCTTTTATTCAAGTTCCTCTTTCACTGAGCATGTGTAATAGGAATATAATCTTCCTTTTAAATCAAGTTTATAGATTTTCTTTGATCAACCTCATCCATATTGTGGTTATCCTCTCCCATGTAAAACTACCTCGGATTTTCCCCATCAATTGATTTCTTCATCAGTGAATTTGTTTCAATTGCTTAACATTAATTTTGTTCTCAAATTTTTGCATTTTTTTCCCCAGAGGGTTTTATTTCTCATTCCAGTCACTTTTTGATATCTAACGAAGTACAGTGTCCAAGGTCTAAAATGGTGGCTTTGTTTTAAATTCTTAGATGTTGTTACTTTGCAAAATATCAATTATATTATTGTAATAACTGTGGTATTTGTTAACCACTTACTATGTATAATTATAGATTTGCTAAGCACTTATGTGCCAAGTATTGCACTGAGTACTGGGGTAGAAACAAAATAATAGGGTGGGACACAGTTCCTGTCCCACATGGGGTCACTCTCCAAGTAGGAGGGAGAGCAGGTATTTACTCCCCATTTTACAAATGAGGAAATTGAGGCACAGAGAAGTTAAGGCACTTGCCCAATTTCACACAGCAGGCAAGTGCCCTGGATTTAGAACACAGGTGCTCCGACCCCCAGGCTCATGATCTTTCCACTAGGCCAAGTTGCTTCTCAGTGCACTTGCAGCCAAGTAAGGGTGCTGTCAGTAAGTATAAAAATGCTATAAGGAATGCCGGCTGGGAAAAGCAGTGTTATATGCTGGAATTACAATTAGGGCATTGCAACCAATGCAATAAGTGAGTAACAATAATGCTTGTTAATATATCACTATTAGAATTGATGTTAAGGAAAGCAACCGTCACATGGTGCCTCCAAGCATGTTTCTAGAAAGGAAGGGGGAAATACAATGCCAGGCTGAATGGTCCAAGAACTGGCAATTCTTATGTTTCTTTTGGTTTAAATCCATACTGATAGTTATTGTGTAGTACTTTCGTTTTAGGAGTAGATTTAGGGTTATTAGATGCTCACTAACACATCTGGGCAAGTTGGGAAAGCTTGTTCATCTCAGAGGTCTTCAGTCCTGCGCTTTTCAGAGATTTGCAACTTAAAGGAATGTTTGGTTGAAAGAGTTCCTAGAGAAGTAGATATCTGGAGGCATCTCCCATTAAATATATGTAAAGTGGAATTTGGGGAGAATCTGCAGTGAGGCGGGGTCTTGCCAAACATTTGGAATGGGCTTGGATCTGAGAAGCTATATTTGGCCTAATATCTTATAGAGGGCACAATGAAGCAAATCTTGTTGTAGTTGACGAGGCAGCCTGAATTATTTTTCGCCAAGCATAGCCTCACCCCATTTTCTGTGCTTTATTTTCCCTTGTTCCTTATCACTAAGTATGTTTACATAAAAATCAGACACATATTTGTTAATGGGTCATCAGCTCTCTTTCTCTATATTGTGTATGAAGTCACATTCTATCTGTGATTATCATAATGGTCCCTAGAGTCAAAGATGATGTGGGGAGAGTGCCTTGTGCCTACCTCTGGCCTGGAATCCCACTGTTGGGTAGGGACCGTCTCTATATGTTGCCAACTTGTACTTCCCAAGCGCTTAGTACAGTGTTCTGCACACAGTAAGCGTTCAATAAATACGATTGATTGATTGAATGCTCTCCCTCTTCAAATCTGACCTCCCACCTTCAAACACCACATCTTCTCTAAGAGGCCCTCTCCGATTAAATCCTCATTTCCTCTTCTCCCTCTCCCTTCTGTGTCACCCTTGCACTTGGACTTGAACCCTTTACTCACCCCTCAGCACTTATGTACATATCTGGAGTGTATTCATTTCTACTATTGTCCGTCTCTCCCTTGAGAATGAGTCTGGGTTCTAAACCCGGTTCCCCCACTTGTCTGCTGTGTGACCTTCACTTCTCTCTGCCTCAGTTACCTCATTTGTAAAATGGGGGTTATGAGTATGAGCCCGATGTGGAACAGGGACTGTGTCCAACCTGATCTGCTTGTATCTTCCCCATGCTTAGTTCAGTGCTTGGAACATAGTAAGTGCTTAAGAAAAAGCACAATACCTCAGGTAAGGGAAGCCACAGAGTATAAGGACATGTATAGAAGTGCTGTGGAGGCAGGGGTGGGGTGAGTATTAAAGTGCTTTTGGGGTATGGGCCCAAGTCCATAGGTGAAGCAGAAGGGAGGGACAATCAGATGGGAAGATGAGAGATTAGTCAGGGAGGGCCTCCTGGAGGAGATGCAGCGTGGCTCAGTGGAAAGAGCACGGGCTTTGGAGTCAGAGGTCATGGGTTCGAATCCCGACTCCACCACATGTCTGCTGTGTGATCTTGGGCAAGTCACTTAACTTCTCTGGGCCTCAGTTACCTCATCTGTAAAATGGGGATTAAGACTGTGAGCCCCACATGGGACAACCTGATCACCCTGTATCCTCCCCAGCGCTTAGAATGGTGCTTTGCACATAGTAAGCGCTTAACAAATGCCAATTATTATTATTATTATTATATGATTTTAGTAGAGCTTTGAAGATGGGGAGAGTGGAGGTCTGTCAGATAAGAATGGGGAGGGAGTTCCAGCCAGGAGGGAGGGCGTTAGCAAGGGGTCCGTGGTGAGAGAGACAAGATCAAGGTACACTGAGTAGATTGGTTTCAGGGGAGGTAAGTGGATGGGATGGGTTGCAGTGGGAGAGGAATTGCCTTATTTCAAATCCCAGACCTTATAGGACTTCACTAAGAAAAAGGTATATGTGGAACTCTTCTGAAGGAAGGAGCACTGATATGTTTTGTTCCACAGACAAAGACTGCAGCCCTAATCCCAGCCAGCCACAGGGCAGTGTGAGTGCCCTGGCCACAGGGAGTTGAGGGTGCTATGGTCATGGTGAGAGAGTGTGGATAGTTCCATCTGTCAATCAATCAAGAGTATTTCTTTTGCACTTTATTGGGTGCAGAGCTCAGTACTAAGCACTTGGGAGAGTTCGATACAACAGAGTTGGTAGACACATTTCCTGCCCACAGTGAGCTTACAATCTAGAAAAGGGGCTTACATTATAGACGGAGAGCTTCCAGTCTACAGTCAGTCAATGACTAGTATTTACCAAGCATTTGTTCTGTGCAGAGCACTGTACAAAGCACTTGGGAGAGTACAATAGAGTATGAAGATACAATCCCTTTTCTCAAGGCAACTCATCTTCACTAGCAGATAACAACTCAAGCACACGTTTTTCTGCTAGTGGGAAGATCACAAATCTTTGCCCTAGGATCTAGGATTCGTGGTTGCTCAAGAGACAGATTTGTTCTCAGGTAGCACCTGGGGGTTACCAAGATGATTTAAGAATCACCCACTCACCCTGAATCGGACAGGGGTGGAAAGAAAAGAGGCAAGGTAGCTTAGTGGAAAGGCATAAGTGAGGGAGTCAAGAGATCGAGATTCTAGTCCCAGCTCTGCTGCATGTCTGCTGTGTGAATTAGAGAAAGTGATTTAATTTATCTGTTTTTCAGTGTACTCATGTGTAAATTGGGGATGGAAATACCTGACCTGTTCTCCTCCCCACTAAACTGCGAGCTCCACATGGGGCAGGGACTGTGTTCTATCTGATTATCTAGTATATAACCCCACACTTCGCAAAGTGCTTGGGTACATAATTCGTGCTTATTAAATGCTATTGTTACCATGAATACTAATAATGATTTAAAAAATTGTCTGCTTTACCTAAATTAGGCTCAGCAGAGAACTGTGACTGCACATAACCTTTTGGTTAAAAAATAATAGATCAAATTCTCATTTTATTACCCCAGGATAGGATAGAGCTGGACAATTTGAATAGTTTCCAGAAGAGTTTCAATACATTCATTGCTGAGAGTTCCAAAATGAATTTCTAGGGGATAAAGTTAGAGTTGCTAGAGGAAAAGGTTGAAGAAATTAGAAGGCTCAAGAAAGGTTTAGATAGATTCAAGGACTACAGGCTTATGATGGAATGGTATAGCGAAAAGCTGGGGATATATATTAGAAGGTGGATCCGTAACCTGAAGATGGATGTAGAGAGGGCAATGAGGTGGAAAGATAAGAATTATTCCATCATTTTACTCCAGTAGACAGCCACTCTAGATCATTCAGGCTGCACAGTGGAGTTTTTTTGGGTTGACTTGGCCTGGCTGGGCCGAGTACATGGATTAAATGAGCAAGATAAATACTCAAATCCCTTCACTTCAGGTGGGTAGACATTTTCTCTGTGTTTGTGACTATTTTTTCATTATTTTTTATAGTTTCCAGTGCTATTCTAGAATTGAGAGAACACCGAAGAATAGCATAGGGGGTTAGGGAGTGTGGTAGTAGATCTATGAAATGTGCAATTGGAAATGGTTGTAAGTTGGGGATTAGGTTTACTGGCTTTCTCAGGTTGCTGCCCTTAGTTGATGTAGGGCATCTGATCAATTGTCATCCTGTAAGATAACCCAAAACATCCATAAACATCAAGGTGTGATTACTTTGCGGATAACCAGCAGATTGAATCCTGCCTTCAGCTTTCAGGCCACAAGAGGTTTTACCTGTAACATAGATGTGATTAAGGAACTAATAATTGAAGCATTTATAAAAAAGTTTCATGTTCATTTCTATTTTCCAGCTGTTCAGATGATTCATTTAAATTTGTGTGTGTGTGTGTGTGTTGGGGGCGGGGAAGGGATAACTGAGGATGTACATTCAAGTACCTCATGAGAGGTGAGCTAAGTGGCCTTAAGAGATGTGATTATGCTTCACACTTAGTTCTTATGAATAAAAGTAGTGGAAATTCACTCTCTGAAGCAGGAGGAGGTCATCCAGAGGGACAATTATGGTAGATGTTGCTCATAGTTGTACAAGGAAATGTCCATTAGTTGTGTTTTTAAGAAGTTTTAACAGACTGCAAACTCTTGTTTATTTTCAATGAATATTGCATTTTAATGAATTTGGCTTTTGTTGTGCCAAACACACAGTGTGATATAATAATAATGGCATTTATTAACCATTTACTAATGTGCCCAAGCACTGTAGGAAGTATTGGGGTAGACACCAGATAAGCAGCTTGGACATGACCCCTGTCCCCCACAAGGCTCACAGTCGAAAAGGAAGTTTTTTTAGCCCCATTTTGCAGATGAGGCAAATGAGGCCCAGAGAGGCTAAGTAACTTGCTCAAGTTCACTCAGTAGGCAAGCAGTGGAGCAGGGACTAGAATCCAGGTCTCCTGACTAAAGTATGGGCTTTTTCCACTAGACCATGCAGTCATTCTACATACAGTATTGTTTTTTACTCTAGGTTAAAAAAATATATAAATATATATATACATATATATATATATGTTGGTCTTTCCTCTGCCAGCTTTACAAATTAAGCCTAACTTCAATTGTCCCATCTGTGATATTATAGCATAGAACTGTAATATTAATTTCTAATTTTATTGTACTTTCCAAGCACTTAGTACAGTGCTCTGCACACAGTAAGCACTCAATAAATATGATTGAATGAATGAATCTTTGGGGTACTTTGAAATTTCATGGAGTTACAGAAATTTTAAAGATGAAAACCATTTCCCAAATGTTGAGTGTATTTTTCAAGGCTTTTGAGATCTTGAATAAAGGCGGTGGGGGGAGGACCTTAGAATTGTGTTCTTGAACATGTGAGATTACAGAAAGAAATGTCAGCACCTTCTTCAGATACGTTTTCCTATTTTAATGCATTGCTCAGATGAGGCATACGTTAGCACTTCCTGCTGTTGTCTGTTCCAATTTCCACCCAGATTTGACAATACTTCTGAGCTGTGTCGCTGAGGGAGGGAAGACACATCTGGAAAGATTCCTGCACCTTTTTATATCATGCTGGATTCATGATTTCACCATGGACCTTTTTCTTTGTGTCTGCTAATGATGCCATCCGAGTGGTGTAAAGTGACTTGTCCATAAAGACTCGTCGGGACCACAGGACCCCTTCTATTGAGACACCCACTGAGCTCAAACACTTGCTGTGGCTTAGAATTTAAGGTAGCTGCCTCCAAAGCCCCAAATGAATTGTAGCCGTCCTTTCTGCTCATTCGAATCAGCCTAGAGACTGAGAGTTCAATTTAATCTCTCGGTCATCAGTCAAGTCGAGATCTAATACTATGAAAAAAGCTACAGCAGCTGGTCTCTGGCTCTTAACTTGATGGAGGGAGGAATTCTCTCTGAAGTAATCACTGTTGGGAAGACAAGTAGCTGAAATGAGAAGCGTTTAGTTCCAGAAAGCCAGACTTATCCACAGCTGCTTTAGACTCAGACCAGGAACCTCATGTAATGAAAGCAAACAAGAAAACAAAGTGTTGTAGGCTCATAAGGAAACCAATGGACCTTCAGCCTCATTTGCCCCGCTATGGGGTAAGAGGCAATCAAAACAGAGATTCATGGAAGGGGTTTAAGAGTTAAATCATATTTATTGAGTGATTACTGTGTGCAGAGCACTGTACTAAGCACTTGGGAGAGTACATTACAACAGAGTTGGTAGATACATTCCCTGCTCACAATGAACTGGCAGTCTAGAGGGGGAATTGACAAGTTTGGCTGAGATGACAAGCATCGGGGCTCTATGGAAGGAAGAGTATGGGTTCCATGGATTAGGATCATTGTTAGGGTGCACGACCTCTGCTACAAGCAATGGGAGATGGATAGGAAGTCAAGGCATCCAACATGGTGTGTTGGGCTTACTTCACTGCCTGGGTCATTTTTCCAGAAAAACCTTGGTCTGCTTTCCCACTAGTCAAAAATCTCCAATGGTTACCCACCCACCTCCCTGTCAGATAGAAACTTCTTACCGTCAACTTTAAGGCACTGCATCGGCTCTCTCCCTCCTACCTTACCTTGCTGATGTACTACAACTCAATCCGCATGCTTCACTCTTCAAACACCAATGTAATTTTTATGCCTCAGTCTCATCTATCTCACCACCAACTGCTTGCCCACTTCCTCCTCTGACCAGGAACTCCTTCTCCCCCTTAATATTTAACAGTCTGCAACTCTCCTCATTTTCATAACCCTTCAAAAATTATATCTCCAAGAGACCTTTCCTGACTAAGCCCTCATTTCCCTTACGACCCTCCCTTGTGTGTTGCATGTGCACTTGGCTGAGTACCCCCTAAGCACTTACTCACCCACAGCACTTATGCACATAACCTTATATACTGCTATTTCCCCCATCTGTAATTTATTTCTATGTCTCTCTCTCACTGTAGGCTGTAAGCTCCTAGCAGGCAGTGACCATGTCTATCAACTCCATTATATTGTTCTTTCCCAAGTGCTTCATACAGTGCTCTGCACACAGTAAGGCTCAATAAAATACCACTGAGTGACTTAAAAAAAAATTAGCATGTTGCTGTTTTTTTCTATATTTTTCCTCATGTATGTTCTTCCCTGTTTGTTTTTTTTCAGCTGTATAGTTCCATGGACTTTGGAAGGAGATGGCACCTGATGCATGGCCGGATCACTCCCAACAGGTTTTACTGGTGAGTGGAACCCACCAACTCTCCTTTGTAAATTAGACACAGACAGATATAAGAACATAGAGGCAGATGGCCAATGGATTTTAAGGGAGTGGACAACAAGGAAACTATTTAAGGAGAATATTAGCATGGGAAAAAGCAATACATTTCTGGGCCAGCTGCCCCCACAAAATGAAGTCATTTCCAAGTGTCCTAACTCTCCACTTGAAGTTCTTGGTAGAACATTTCACCCATCCTCTGCCTCAGACTGTGGAAAATCCTTGAAGGCCAAAGCTGTGGACATAAGGAATTTAAAAGCAAAGTGGTTAAATCAATCATTCAGATGATGGAATTTATTGAGTGCTGAGTTGTAGTGGAAGAAGAGGAAGGATAGGTAGGAGAGAAAGAATTGACTGAATGCCTTAAAGCCAGTGGTGAGAAGTTAGCGCTTGATGTGGAGATGAATGGGTTTTTTGAATGAGGTTTTTGAGGAGTGGGGAGATGTGTACAGAATTTTTTTTTTCAGAAAAATGATTATGGCAGCAGAGTGAAGCTTGGACTGGGGAGTAGGAACACTGGAGGTCAAGAGGTCAGAGAGAGAGCTGTTGCACCATTTGAGGCGGGCTATGACAAGTGTTTGGATCAGCATAGTGGTGATTTGGATGGAGAGGAAGGGGCAGATTCTAGAGATGTTGTGAAGGATGTACTGACAGGGATTTGGTGATTGACCAAATATGTGGTATGAATGAAGGACACGAGTCAAGAATGATGCAGGCTGGCTGATGAGACAGGAGGATGGTGGTAGTGTCAACAGTGATGGGAAAGTTGTGGGAGGAGAGAATCTAAGTGGGAAGATGGGGAGTTCTGCTAAGTTTGAGATGTCAGATAGAATATCCAAACAGGGTTGTCCTGAAGGCAGGAGGAAGTGAGAATTGCAGAGTAGGAAATGGGTCGGAATCAGAGAGGTAGATTTGGGAGTCATCCATGTAGAGATGGTAGTTGAAGTCATAGGAGCAATGAGTTCTCCAAGGGAGTGGGTGTAAATAGTGAATAGAAGGCAACCCAGAACTTTGTTTTATGGTTCCCAAAGTTAGGATGTGGGAGGCAGAGGAAGAATCAGTAAAAGTGATTGAGAAGTAGCCATCAGAGAGGTAGGAAGAGAACCAACAGAGGACAGTGTCGACGATACCAAGGTTAGATAGTGCTTCCAAGAGAAGGGAGTGGGCATGTCCTAGTGGATAGAACACGGGCCTGGAAATCAGAGGACCTGAGTTCTACTCCTGGCTCCACTGCTTGTCTGCTGTGTGACCTTGGGCAATTCACTTGACTTCTCTATGCCTCAGTTACCTCATCTGTAAAATGGGGACTGAGACTGGGAGCCCCATGTGGAACAGGGACTGTGTCCAACCCTATTTGCTTGTATCCACCCCAGCATTAAGTACACTGTCTGGCACACCATAAGCGCTTAACAAATACCACAGTTATTATTATTATTATTGCAGTATCAAAGACAGCCGCAAGGTATAGGAGGGTTAGGATGGAGTAGTCTGGTGGATTTGGTAAGAAAAAGGTCAGTGGTGACCCTAGAGAGGGCAATTTCAAAGTGGGTGGAAGCCAGATTGCAGGGGTTGAGGAGAGGTTGAGAAAGTAGCAGATGCAGACAGCTTGCTTGAGGAGTTTGGAAAGGAATGGTATGAGGGAGATGGCAGTGTGGTTTGGAGGTGTCTAGCTGGGACTTGTGAAAGAAAAAAAAAATAAAATGGAAATGCCTAGAATGCAGGGTTGTTTGCTGCTCCTTTGTGAGGAAGAAAGAATAAACTCCAAGTCCCATATGTCATTTGTTGGTGTCTCCGAGTTCCCTAAACTCTGCACTTCTTTTACATTGGCCCCCAGAGGGAAGAACAAAAGTTTGTGCCCTTGTAAGCGAGCCCAGCGACTGCTGGAAACCTTGTTTCAGAATCATCACTTTTAGTCTCCTGAAGGGCAGTTGCTGTTGTCATTCCTTTTGGTGACATGGCTGTCATATAAAGGGAAATCATTTCATACAAACAGGTTTCTCTAGCTGAAATCCTCTCTGGAGATGTACACATATGGGAGAGCTGAACTGTAACTTCACAGAGGCAACAAACTAGAAACCCAGATTTGGGGTGAGGAACACGACAGTACGTAGTGGATAGAACACGGGCATGGGAGTCAGAAGGTCATAGGTTCTAATCCCGACTCTGCCACTTGTCTGTGTGACCTTGGGCAAGTCACTTCACTTCCCTGGGCCTCATTTACCTCATCTGTAAAATGGGGATTAAGACTGTGAGCCCCACATGGGACAACCTGACTACGTTGTATCTACCGAGCGCTTTGAACAGTGCCTGGCACATAGTAAGTGCTTAACAAATGCCATAATTCATTCATTCAGTCATATTTATTGAGCGCTGACTCTGTGAGCAAATACCATAATTATTAATTATTATTATAAGGGTAAAAGTGTGCTGGGGCTCATAGAATAGCTTTGTAAGAGATTTCTCGTTCATGGAGGGTCCCAAGAATATGGTGATCCCTTCTTCCAAAATTCAAGATGCACTCATTCTGCAAGGTTGAATTCCTAAGGAGGGCTCCTCTTGAGCAGGTCTAGCCCACTGGAAAACAGGAAATTGTGGGAAGCCAATGTGCCTGGGCTGAGTGGTGGTTTTTCTTCCCACATAGTCTCTCTCTCTTTCACTAGTTGGTTATCAATCAGTCATATTCATTGAGCTCTTACTGTGAGCAGAGCACTGTACTAAGCACTTGGGAGCGTACAGTATAACTGAGAAGGTAGACATGATTAATTCATTCAATCATATATATTGAGCGCTTACTTCATGCAGAGCACTGTACTAAGTGCTTGGGAAGTACAAGTCGGCAACATATAGAGACGGTCCCTACCCAACAACGGGCTCACAGTCTAGAAGGGGGAGACAGACAACAAAACAAAACATGTAGACAGGTGTCAAAACCATCAGAATTAATAGAATTACAGCTATATGCACATCATTAACAAAATAAATAGAGTAGTAAATATGTACAGATAAAATAGAGTAATGTGTACAAATATATGCAAGTGCTTTGGGGAGGGGAGGGGGGTAGGGCGGGGGGAGATGGGAAGGAAGAGAGGAAAAAGGGGTCTCAGTCTGGGAAGGCCTTCTGGAGGAGGTGAGCTCTCAGTAGGGCTTTGAAGGGAGGAAGAGAGCTAGTTTGGAGGATGTGTAGAGGGAGGACATTCTAGGCCAGGGAAAGGACGTGGGCCAGGGGTCGATGGCGGGACAGGCTCTGTCCTCAGTGAGCTTACAATCTAGAGGTCATGTCAGTGGAGTTGACCTTAGTCCTGCTTATTGCTCTATGCTCATTGGGTTTGCTGCTGTCTGTCAGAATTATGGACACTCTTGGAGCGGTCCAAGAGTGAGCGGATATTGATCTCATTCCTTCACCAATTCCTCTCCTTTACATGGCGCTTTGCTTATCCAAATAATATAATTTCTTACATTCTATTTTCTTTTTTTTTTAACGGTATTTAAGGGCTTACTATGTGCCATGCACTGTTCTAAGCGCTGAGGTAGACGTTAGGTTGGACACAGTCCATGCCCCACACGGGGCTCATGGTCTTAATCCCCATTTTACAGATGAAGTGAAGCACAGGGAAGTTAAGTGACTCACCCAAGGTCACACAGCAGATACTTGGAGGAGCAGGGATTAGAACCAAGGTCCTTTGATTCCCAGGCCTGTGCTCTTTGGACTGGGCTGTGCTGCTTCCACAAGTGTAAAAACAGGGAGAGAGAGGGAAAAGGAGAGACAGCCCATGCTGAGCTTTTAGGAAAATCAGCATCTCTTCAAACAAAGTTAGCATTTCAGCTGAGTATTTCAGAGCTGCTTACCCATTTGCAACCACAATTTTGCAAACACAGTCATTTGCAATTGCAAGTAATGGAATTTAGACATCAACTTGATAGGCAGGATCAGATTGGGAGACCCTTTGAAAATCAGGGCACACCACAAATAATATTTAATTCAACTTTTCCTTACATATTTAAACTAGTGTGGCAATTTTAAAATCATTATGTTGAAAATTACACAGACAAGGTCAATAGGAGAGCTTTGAAAGCACACACAGTCTGCAAGCAGCATCTGAATCCTCCTTCTAAAGCCTTGACTTCTGTTTCCATGGGCTGTTCAGTTTGCCAGTTGACGTCCAGAGACATCTTAATGCAATTAGAGAAACTT
Organism: Tachyglossus aculeatus; assembly: GCF_015852505.1. Classification (NCBI taxonomy): domain Eukaryota; kingdom Metazoa; phylum Chordata; class Mammalia; order Monotremata; family Tachyglossidae; genus Tachyglossus; species Tachyglossus aculeatus. The sequence continues at coordinate 34,547,813 of NC_052081.1, read as the reverse complement.
AGTGGTCAGAGGACAAACTTGGTAGTCACCCGCTGTATTGAGGGAGGCAAGAGGAGAGATCTGTTATGATATCGGTGGGAGAAATCAGAGGTTGTTAGAAATCTGACTTTTGTATTTGGAATTAGGGCCAGGGAAGGCAGAGGCTTCCATAATGGTTTAGTGGATGGTTTTGCCGTGGCTTACACAGGCTGTTATGTCACTTGGCAGGAAAGAATAGATGGGATTGAGGGGATAAACAAAAGCTAAGGAAAGGCAAGATCAACACATGCATTACCTCCAGTAGCAATATTAGTAATGGTATTTATTAAGTGCTTACTGTGTGCGTAGTTACTTCCTAAGTATTGAGAGAGAACACATACGTGGGAATTAGACAGTTCATTTCCCCTGGAGGGGAGGGAGGTGGTGGCATTCACAAGCTAAATGTTCAGAAAGAGGTAGGGGTGCACCTAAGTAACAAGTGCTGGACAAGAGGAAAGTTGTGATAAGAACTAAAGATTGAGTCACTTTGACTTCAAAGGCATATTCCACTAAGGCCATTGTATAGGGGAGATGAGACATCTTGATTCTCCTCAGACCTCAGAGGTAGTGGAATCCCAATGATGATAAACTTTTCAAGGCAGCAAATTAGATTGTTCTTATTGTGGTTGAAATCTGAACCATTTTATTGGAGCATGAAGTCTGGGGTTAGAAAAAGCCAAGGATATAATGCAACCCCTTTGCAGCCAGGGGCTTAGAGAAGCTGCAATTGCTTACTGAGTTGCCACATGTCAGGTGAATAAAGGGTCTGCAGAGAGGAGGAGACCCATTTAGGTTGTGAGTTCATCCTTTTTTTTTTTCCAGACTGGAAAAGTGAACATTAGGAACTTGGGAGTCTCTGAGGAATCTGTAATTTCCCTAGATGAGTAAACTAAACTAGCTCTCTTCCTCCCTTCAAAGCCCTACTGAGAGCTCACCTCCTCCAGGAGGCCTTCCCAGACTGAACCCTTCCTTATCCTCTGCTCTTCCGCCCCTCCCCATCACCCCCACTCCCTACCTCTGCCCTACCCCCTTCCCCTCCCCACAGCACTTGCATATATTTCTACATATTTATTACTCTATTAATGATGTGTATATATCTAAAATTCTATTTATTTTGATGGTATCAACACCTGTCTACTTGTTCTGTTTTGCTGTCTGTCTCCCCCTTCTAGACCGTGAGCCCGTTGTTGAGTAGGGACTGTCTCTATATGTTGCCAAATTGTACTTTCCAAGCACTCAGTACAGTGCTCTGCACACAGTAAGGACTCAATAAATACGACTGAATGAATGAATGAATATATGAATCACAGATCAGAGGATCAGGGGATGAAGGTGTCACAGCCTTCCCTGCAGTTTGGCTCCAGGAATGTAGAATGTCTCAAATTGGCCATTACCTATAAACTCCCTTTTTGGTTCTCTCCAAATCTTGTATTAGGAATACCCAGACAATGAAATTATCCAGATGGCACTCCACTGGCGTCATCTCAGCATCATTTCATCTCCATGTCCCTTAGCATTGTGACCTCAGCTCATGCCACTGATGTGATTCTTTGGTGGCTAGTTGCTGGCGCTCAAGAAGAGCGTTGGGGGCTGCAGGCCAATCCTGGGTGACTGGTTTTGCCAGTGAAGCTCCTTAGCCGGCAAAGGGCTTCTCCCACTGTGTTGTGCCAGATGTCTTTGAGACTTGTCAGATTTTCACAGAGCATTAAAAAGGGCAAGGGCAGGAGGGGGAACAGGGACCTAGTGGCTCATGGGTTTAATCACTGGATGTGTGACTATTTACATCCAAGTCATCGCCTTGAACACAGACAAGGTTGTGTCTTTATGGGCACACTAAGCAAATGAATGCAAGAGCTTGAGGAGACATATCTGTGTCCTGAAGTACTTTCTCTCAGATTCATATATGGCTGTCTAGATTATCCACATTGATTAGCAGCTAACTGCAGTCAGAGAGACTTTGGCTATACTTAAGCAGTAACTTCTTGAGTTGCAGGGCCAACAATGGGGCACGTTATCAGAGAAGATTATGAACTTCCCATTGCTGGTATTTTTTAACAAGTGGGGTAATTATCAAGCAATGGTTCTTAACACCATGCTTCACCTATGGTAGGAACTTGTTAAATACCATTGCTCGTGTACTGAATGATTTAAGAATTCATCTTCCTAGAGGTTCAATCAATTGTATTTATTGAGCACTTACTGTGTGCAGAGCACTATACTAAGGGTGTGGGAGAGTACAGTATAACAGTGTAACAGACACATTCCCTGCCTGCAACGAGCTTACAGTACAGAGGTTGAATCAGATGCCATCTTGCAGTCCCTTGCACTTCTAGGGTTCTGTGATTTGGGTGCAAATCCATTTAGCCATCTATACTAACAACCCAGCTGCAAAATTACCTAGTTACCTAGTGGAAACAGCATGAGTCTGGGAGTCAGAGATCCTGGGTTCTAATCCTGGCTCTGCCACTTACCTGCTATGTGATCTTGGGCAAATCTTTTAACTTCTCTGTGCCTCGGTTCCCTCATCTCCAAAATGAGGATTCAGTGCCTGTTCTCCCTCCTACTTAGACTGTGAGCCCCATGTGGGGCCTGGCTATCTTGTATCTACCCCAGTGCTTAGTACAGTGCTTGGCACCTGGTAAGTGCTTAGCAAATACCACAATCATTGCCTGATTCATTGCCTGAATCATTGCATTCAGATCCTTTTGGAGAATCCATGCTCGTAAATTGGAATTGTTAATGGGGCATTTCCTATACAGAAAACAAGCAAAAGAAAAAAACTTTTCCACATTCTGCTTCACTCTCTGCTTCTAAGCACCCTTTGCCTTTTTCTCTATTAGGGGGAAAAAACCCCCCACCAACCCAGATGGACCATTGGTTTGACCCAATATGGGACTGATTATGTTTCCTATGTTTTCATGAAGATGAGGGGCATGCTGAGTTATTCCCTACCTGCCAAGGTGGCTCCTTCACATAATGCTTTTTTGCTTAGCCCTTTAAATCCCTTTGACAATAAATTGAATGATTGAGCCACAGCATTTTGTAAGTAATCTCTCCCTTTCTCTCCTTAGCCAATGTACTTCTGTTTCTGTCCAGTCAGCATATCACCTTTAAAATAGAGGGGCAGGAGAGAGGTATCTCCTGGTCCAGGAAATACTAGCAGTTTCTTTCTGAGTCAGACCATTTATAATAATAATAATAATGATGGCATTTATTAAGCATTTACTATGTAGAAAGCACTGTTCTAAGCACTGGGGGAGATACGAGGTGATCAGGTTGTCCCACGAGGGGCTCACAATCTTCATCCCCATTTTACAGATGAGGGAACTAAGGCACAGAGAAGTGAAGTGACTTGCCCAAAGTCACACAGCTGACAAGTGACGGAGCTGGGATTTGAACCCATGACCTCTGACTCCAAAGCCCGGGCTCTTTCCACTGAGCCACTCTGCTTCTCTATCTGTACAGGAATAAACCTGCCAGCTCAAGGGACTCTGGTGCAACTTCAGAGATGTCCTTTTTTAATACTCGCATTCAATTTATTTGAGTACCCCATTAATTTCTGCAGCTCCTCTTTGGAAAAGCTGAACAGATGTCAGTCCTGGAGGGTTTTGGTTTGTTGTTTGTTTGTTTTACTTGCCCCTCCTAAACCTGTCATATTTAGTCCCTTTCCAGCTTTCTCCCTGTTCCACTTTTGAGGGGATGTAGTCAAGTAATCTGGGCAGAACGGTGAAAGTTTGAGGCAGGAATTGTAGGTAGACCCCCTTGGATATTGGAGCTTCGTGTGTAAGGCCTTTTGGGTGGGTATGGGGAAACTAAAACATTCAGAAGGCAAGTCTCAGAATGAACCTGATCTATTAAAGACACTGTAGTATGCCATCAGTGCAGAGGTACTGGATGGAAAACTGGCAGAATTTAAATGGGGCAAGTGTGCAGTTCAGTCAGCAAGGAATGTGATTTGGGAAAACAGAGACTCAAAATAGAAACCTGATGCGGTTCTTGGTTTTTTTTGACCATTTTTTTTAAGGAAGAGAAACAGCTAAGCCTTGTAGGAACAGTGCAGGGTTGGGAGTTAGGAGACTTGGGTTCTAATCCCAGCTCCTCATTTGCCTGCTGTGTGACCTAGGGAAAATCACTTAACTTCTTAAATGCTAAGTACAGTACTCAGCACACAGTGAACTGCTCAATAAATATGATTGATTGATTTCTGTGTGCTTCAGTTTCCTCATCTGTAAAATGGGGGTTAAATACCTCTTTTTCCTCCCCATTGGACTGTGACCCGGATGTGAACAGTGACCATTTCTAGTCTGAGTGCACTGTACCCCAGGGCTTAGCACAATGCTCGCCACAGAGTAAACACTTTACAAATAGCACTATTATTATTGTTAATACCAGTAATAATAATGAGGTAATGAAATCAAAGAAGCCTGGCTGCTTTCTCTGCTATGTCATTTCTGCTATAATGTGCTTTCATTATGTTATTTGGATATAATACAATGGAAGAATTAGGGAACATTTTTCCCACTCAACAGGTCGGTCCTGAGTATAAAGTGATCCACAAATTGATTGACCTTAAGGAAGAAACAGTTGTTTGCATGTTTGCAATGTGAGGTGAGACTGCATTTCCAAAGCATCTACCTCAGCTTTACTGTAGTTTGCCACGTAGGACTTTGTATTTCTATTTGCTTTCTGCAACTTTTCAGTATTTACTACAATAAAATAAAAATGAGTGGCAAGGATGGAATGCATTCTGCTACTGGTGGGCATGATAATACTATCAGAATTTGCAAGAAAAACGTCAATCATTTGGTACCTTTAAACACTTTCCCCAAATGAATTAATTTCCATGCAGTCATTGGTCATGAAAACACAATTTTCCCATAATGTATGATTATACAAGACTACAACTACTGCCCTGTAGCATAAATGGCTGCATTTCAGCTGTTTTGGAAGATGGAATATAGGTGGCAAGATAGCAGATGTGAGTTTTAGCTGCTGACTCAGGAAATATGGGGTTGGGATTCAGCTGAAAAGGTATACTGAAACATGAATGCCAGTTCTGGAAATTGAAGTTCAAATGAAAAAGGCCTGCTTCTGAACAAGGAGGGAGTTACATGACCACAAAAGAAATCCTTTAAGTATTTTGGCTTTTCCAGGCACTATTCTGAGGGTACTACAGGGAAGAAAATACTTGAAGAGGGCAGGATAGTGGAGAAGATATGACTAAGTGATCCACAATATCCTCATTCATCTCTTCTGGAACCATGGAAGTCCTGAAGCAGTGTTAGTCCAGTATTGGGTTAAAGCCCATCTCCTCCGCTCAGATTCACAGCAGAGAACAGAAGAGTTACGGTCAGCTCTTCTTTCCTTCCTATCTTGAAAGAAGGGCATATTCATTTAGCAGAGTGTAATGAATTCTTTCACTCCCTGAAGCAAGCAGGGAGTTTGAAACTCCCTGA